>NW_027211730.1:0-456745 GCF_022749685.1 Semicossyphus pulcher | reverse complement strand
CTGATTTCATCGTTAACTGATTTCATCGTTAACTGATTTCATCTTCATTTAACTGATTTCATCGTTAACTGATTTCATCGTTAACTGATTCCATCGTTAACTGATTTCATCGTTAACTGATTTCATCTTCATTTAACTGATTTCATCGTTAACTGATTTCATCGTTAACTGATTCCATCGTTAACTGATTTCATCGTTAACTGATTTCATCTTCATTTAACTGATTTCATTTTCATTTAACTGATTTCATCGTTAACTGATTTCATCTTCATTTAACTGATTTCATCGTTAACTGATTTCATCGTTAACTGATTTCATCTTCATTTAACTGATTTCATTTTCATTCTTCATTTAACTGATTTCATCGTTAACTGATTTCATCTTCATTTAACTGATTTCATCGTTAACTGATTTCATCGTTAACTGATTTCATCTTTAACTGATTTCATCGTTAACTGATTTCATCTTCATTTAACTGATTTCATCGTTAACTGATTTCATCTTCATTTAATTGATTTCATCGTTAACTGATTTCATCGTTAACTGATTTCATCTTCATTTAACTGATTTCATCGTTAACTGATTTCATCGTTAACTGATTCCATCGTTAACTGATTTCATCGTTAACTGATTTCATCTTCATTTAACTGATTTCATCGTTAACTGATTTCATCGTTAACTGATTTCATCTTTAACTGATTTCATCGTTAACTGATTTCATCTTCATTTAACTGATTTCATCGTTAACTGATTTCATCGTTAACTGATTTCATCTTTAACTGATTTCATCGTTAACTGATTTCATCTTCATTTAACTGATTTCATCGTTAACTGATTTCATCGTTAACTGATTTCATCTTCATTTAACTGATTTCATCGTTAACTGATTTCATCTTCATTTAACTGATTTCATCGTTAACTGATTTCATCGTTAACTGATTTCATCGTTAACTGATTTCATCTTCATTTAACTGATTTCATTGTTAACTGATTTCATCGTTAACTGATTTCATCTTCATTTAAATGATTTCATCGTTAACTGATTTCATCGTTAACTGATTTCATCGTTAACTGATTTCATCTTCATTTAACTGATTTCATCGTTAACTGATTTCATCGTTAACTGATTTCATCGTTAACTGATTTCATCTTCATTTAACTGATTTCATCGTTAACTGATTTCATCTTCATTTAACTGATTTCATCGTTAACTGATTTCATCTTCATTTAACTGATTTCATCGTTAACATGATTTCATCGTTAACTGATTTCATCATTAACTGATTTCATCTTCATTTAACTGATTTCATTTTCATTCTTCATTTAACTGATTTCATCGTTAACTGATTTCATCTTCATTTAACTGATTTCATCGTTAACTGATTCCATCGTTAACTGATTTCATCGTTAACTGATTTCATCGTTAACTGATTTCATCTTCATTTAACTGATTTCATCGTTAACTGATTTCATCTTTAACTGATTTCATCGTTAACTGATTTCATCTTCATTTAACTGATTTCATCGTTAACTGATTTCATCGTTAACTGATTTCATCTTCATTTAACTGATTTCATCGTTAACTGATTTCATCGTTAACTGATTTCATCTTTAACTGATTTCATCGTTAACTGATTTCATCTTCATTTAACTGATTTCATCGTTAACTGATTTCATCTTCATTTAACTGATTTCATCGTTAACTGATTTCATCGTTAACTGATTTCATCTTCATTTAACTGATTTCATTTTCATTCTTCATTTAACTGATTTCATCGTTAACTGATTTCATCTTCATTTAACTGATTTCATCGTTAACTGATTCCATCGTTAACTGATTTCATCGTTAACTGATTCCATCGTTAACTGATTTCATCGTTAACTGATTTCATCTTCATTTAACTGATTTCATTTTCATTCTTCATTTAACTGATTTCATCGTTAACTGATTTCATCTTCATTTAACTGATTTCATCGTTAACTGATTCCATCGTTAACTGATTTCATCGTTAACTGATTTCATCGTTAACTGATTTCATCTTCATTTAACTGATTTCATCGTTAACTGATTTCATCTTTAACTGATTTCATCGTTAACTGATTTCATCTTCATTTAACTGATTTCATCGTTAACTGATTTCATCGTTAACTGATTTCATCTTTAACTGATTTCATCGTTAACTGATTTCATCTTCATTTAACTGATTTCATCGTTAACTGATTTCATCTTCATTTAACTGATTTCATCGTTAACTGATTTCATCTTTAACTGATTTCATCGTTAACTGATTTCATCTTCATTTAACTGATTTCATCGTTAACTGATTTCATCTTTAACTGATTTCATCGTTAACTGATTTCATCTTCATTTAACTGATTTCATCGTTAACTGATTCCATCGTTAACTGATTTCATCGTTAACTGATTTCATCTTCATTTAACTGATTTCATCGTTAACTGATTTCATCTTCATTTAACTGATTTCATCGTTAACTGATTTCATCGTTAACTGATTTCATCGTTAACTGATTTCATCTTCATTTAACTGATTTCATTTTCATTCTTCATTTAACTGATTTCATCGTTAACTGATTTCATCTTCATTTAACTGATTTCATCGTTAACTGATTTCATCGTTAACTGATTTCATCGTTAACTGATTTCATCTTTAACTGATTTCATCGTTAACTGATTTCATCTTCATTTAACTGATTTCATCGTTAACTGATTTCATCTTCATTTAATTGATTTCATCGTTAACTGATTTCATCGTTAACTGATTTCATCTTCATTTAACTGATTTCATCGTTAACTGATTTCATCGTTAACTGATTTCATCGTTAACTGATTTCATCGTTAACTGATTTCATCGTTAACTGATTCCATCGTTAACTGATTTCATCGTTAACTGATTTCATCTTCATTTAACTGATTTCATCGTTAACTGATTTCATCTTCATTTAACTGATTTCATCGTTAACTGATTTCATCTTCATTTAACTGATTTCATTGTTAACTGATTTCATCGTTAACTGATTTCATCTTCATTTAACTGATTTCATCGTTAACTGATTTCATCGTTAACTGATTCCATCGTTAACTGATTTCATCGTTAACTGATTTCATCTTCATTTAACTGATTTCATCGTTAACTGATTTCATCTTCATTTAACTGATTTCATTTTCATTCTTCATTTAACTGATTTCATCGTTAACTGATTTCATCTTCATTTAACTGATTACATCGTTAACTGATTTCATCTTCATTTAACTGATTTCATCGTTAACTGATTTCATCGTTAACTGATTCCATCGTTAACTGATTTCATCGTTAACTGATTTCATCGTTAACTGATTTCATCTTCATTTAACTGATTTCATCGTTAACTGATTTCATCTTCATTTAACTGATTTCATTTTCATTCTTCATTTAACTGATTTCATCGTTAACTGATTTCATCGTTAACTGATTTCATCTTCATTTAACTGATTTCATCGTTAACTGATTTCATCGTTAACTGATTCCATCGTTAACTGATTTCATCGTTAACTGATTTCATCGTTAACTGATTTCATTGTTAACTGATTTCATCGTTAACTGATTTCATCTTCATTTAACTGATTTCATCGTTAACTGATTTCATCTTCATTTAACTGATTTCATCTTCATTTAACTGATTTCATCGTTAACTGATTTCATCGTTAACTGATTCCATCGTTAACTGATTCCATCGTTAACTGATTTCATCGTTAACTGATTTCATCGTTAACTGATTCCATCGTTAACTGATTTCATCGTTAACTGATTTCATCGTTAACTGATTTCATTGTTAACTGATTTCATCGTTAACTGATTTCATCTTCATTTAACTGATTTCATCGTTAACTGATTTCATCTTCATTTAACTGATTTCATCTTCATTTAACTGATTTCATCGTTAACTGATTTCATCGTTAACTGATTCCATCGTTAACTGATTCCATCGTTAACTGATTTCATCGTTAACTGATTTCATCGTTAACTGATTTCATTGTTAACTGATTTCATCGTTAACTGATTTCATCTTCATTTAACTGATTTCATCGTTAACTGATTTCATCGTTAACTGATTTCATCTTCATTTAACTGATTTCATCGTTAACTGATTTCATCTTCATTTAACTGATTTCATCGTTAACTGATTTCATCGTTAACTGATTTCATCTTCATTTAACTGATTCCATCGTTAACTGATTTCATCGTTAACTGATTTCATCGTTAACTGATTTCATCGTTAACTGATTTCATCTTTAACTGATTTCATCGTTAACTGATTTCATCTTCATTTAACTGATTTCATCGTTAACTGATTTCATCGTTAACTGATTTCATCGTTAACTGATTTCATCTTCATTTAACTGATTTCATCGTTAACTGATTTCATCGTTAACTGATTCCATCGTTAACTGATTTCATCGTTAACTGATATCATCTTCATTTAACTGATTTCATTTTCATTTAACTGATTTCATCGTTAACTGATTTCATCTTCATTTAACTGATTTCATCGTTAACTGATTTCATCGTTAACTGATTTCATCGTTAACTGATTTCATCTTCATTTAACTGATTTCATTTTCATTCTTCATTTAACTGATTTCATCGTTAACTGATTTCATCTTCATTTAACTGATTTCATCGTTAACTGATTTCATCGTTAACTGATTTCATCGTTAACTGATTTCATCTTCATTTAACTGATTTCATCGTTAACTGATTCCATCGTTAACTGATTCCATCGTTAACTGATTTCATCGTTAACTGATTTCATCTTCATTTAACTGATTTCATTTTCATTTAACTGATTTCATCGTTAACTGATTTCATCGTTAACTGATTTCATCGTTAACTGATTTCATCTTCATTTAACTGATTTCATTTTCATTCTTCATTTAACTGATTTCATCGTTAACTGATTTCATCTTCATTTAACTGATTTCATCGTTAACTGATTTCATCGTTAACTGATTTCATCTTTAACTGATTTCATCGTTAACTGATTTCATCGTTAACTGATTTCATCGTTAACTGATTTCATCTTCATTTAACTGATTTCATCGTTAACTGATTTCATCTTCATTTAATTGATTTCATCGTTAACTGATTTCATCGTTAACTGATTTCATCGTTAACTGATTTCATCTTCATTTAACTGATTTCATCGTTAACTGATTCCATCGTTAACTGATTTCATCGTTAACTGATTTCATCTTCATTTAACTGATTTCATCGTTAACTGATTTCATCGTTAACTGATTTCATCTTTAACTGATTTCATCGTTAACTGATTTCATCTTCATTTAACTGATTTCATCGTTAACTGATTTCATCGTTAACTGATTTCATCGTTAACTGATTTCATCGTTAACTGATTTCATCGTTAACTGATTTCATCTTCATTTAACTGATTTCATCGTTAACTGATTTCATCGTTAACTGATTCCATCGTTAACTGATTTCATCTTTAACTGATTTCATCGTTAACTGATTTCATCTTCATTTAACTGATTTCATCGTTAAGTGATTTCATCGTTAACTGATTTCATCGTTAACTGATTTCATCGTTAACTGATTTCATCTTCATTTAACTGATTTCATTGTTAACTGATTTCATCGTTAACTGATTTCATCTTCATTTAACTGATTTCATCGTTAACTGATTTCATCGTTAACTGATTCCATCGTTAACTGATTTCATCGTTAACTGATTTCATCTTCATTTAACTGATTTCATCGTTAACTGATTTCATCTTCATTTAACTGATTTCATTTTCATTCTTCATTTAACTGATTTCATCGTTAACTGATTTCATCTTCATTTAACTGATTTCATCGTTAACTGATTTCATCGTTAACTGATTTCATCGTTAACTGATTTCATCTTTAACTGATTTCATCGTTAACTGATTTCATCTTCATTTAATTGATTTCATCGTTAACTGATTTCATCGTTAACTGATTTCATCTTCATTTAACTGATTTCATCGTTAACTGATTTCATCGTTAACTGATTTCATCTTCATTTAATTGATTTCATCGTTAACTGATTTCATCGTTAACTGATTTCATCTTCATTTAACTGATTTCATCGTTAACTGATTTCATCGTTAACTGATTTCATCTTCATTTAACTGATTTCATCGTTAACTGATTTCATCGTTAACTGATTTCATCTTTAACTGATTTCATCGTTAACTGATTTCATCTTCATTTAACTGATTTCATCGTTAACTGATTTCATCTTCATTTAACTGATTTCATCGTTAACTGATTTCATCGTTAACTGATTTCATCGTTAACTGATTTCATCTTCATTTAACTGATTCCATCGTTAACTGATTTCATCTTTAACTGATTTCATCGTTAACTGATTTCATCTTCATTTAACTGATTTCATCGTTAACTGATTTCATCTTCATTTAATTGATTTCATCGTTAACTGATTTCATCGTTAACTGATTTCATCGTTAACTGATTTCATCTTCATTTAACTGATTTCATCGTTAACTGATTTCATCGTTAACTGATTTCATCGTTAACTGATTTCATCTTCATTTAACTGATTTCATCGTTAACTGATTTCATCGTTAACTGATTTCATCTTCATTTAACTGATTTCATCGTTAACTGATTTCATCGTTAACTGATTTCATCGTTAACTGATTTCATCTTTAACTGATTTCATCGTTAACTGATTTCATCTTCATTTAACTGATTTCATCGTTAACTGATTTCATCTTCATTTAACTGATTTCATCGTTAACTGATTTCATCGTTAACTGATTTCATCGTTAACTGATTTCATCTTCATTTAAATGATTTCATCGTTAACTGATTTCATCGTTAACTGATTTCATCTTTAACTGATTTCATCGTTAACTGATTTCATCTTCATTTAACTGATTTCATCGTTAACTGATTTCATCGTTAACTGATTTCATCTTTAACTGATTTCATCTTCATTTAACTGATTTCATCGTTAACTGATTTCATCTTCATTTAACTGATTTCATCGTTAACTGATTTCATCGTTAACTGATTTCATCGTTAACTGATTTCATCTTCATTTAACTGATTTCATCGTTAACTGATTTCATCTTCATTTAACTGATTTCATCGTTAACTGATTTCATCGTTAACTGATTTCATCGTTAACTGATTTCATCTTTAACTGATTTCATCGTTAACTGATTTCATCTTCATTTAACTGATTTCATCGTTAACTGATTTCATCTTCATTTAATTGATTTCATCGTTAACTGATTTCATCGTTAACTGATTTCATCGTTAACTGATTTCATCTTCATTTAACTGATTTCATCGTTAACTGATTTCATCGTTAACTGATTTCATCGTTAACTGATTTCATCTTCATTTAACTGATTTCATCGTTAACTGATTTCATCGTTAACTGATTTCATCGTTAACTGATTTCATCTTCATTTAACTGATTTCATCGTTAACTGATTTCATCGTTAACTGATTTCATCGTTAACTGATTTCATCTTCATTTAACTGATTTCATCGTTAACTGATTTCATCGTTAACTGATTTCATCTTCATTTAACTGATTTCATCGTTAACTGATTTCATCTTCATTTAACTGATTTCATCGTTAACTGATTTCATCGTTAACTGATTTCATCGTTAACTGATTTCATCTTCATTTAACTGATTCCATCGTTAACTGATTTCATCTTCATTTAACTGATTCCATCGTTAACTGATTTCATCGTTAACTGATTTCATCGTTAACTGATTTCATCTTCATTTAACTGATTTCATCGTTAACTGATTTCATCTTCATTTAACTGATTTCATCGTTAACTGATTTCATCGTTAACTGATTTCATCTTCATTTAACTGATTCCATCGTTAACTGATTTCATCGTTAACTGATTTCATCGTTAACTGATTTCATCTTCATTTAACTGATTTCATCGTTAACTGATTTCATCGTTAACTGATTTCATCTTCATTTAACTGATTTCATTTTCATTCTTCATTTAACTGATTTCATCGTTAACTGATTTCATCTTCATTTAACTGATTTCATCGTTAACTGATTTCATCGTTAACTGATTTCATCGTTAACTGATTTCATCTTCATTTAACTGATTCCATCGTTAACTGATTTCATCGTTAACTGATTTCATCTTCATTTAACTGATTTCATCGTTAACTGATTTCATCGTTAACTGATTCCATCGTTAACTGATTTCATCGTTAACTGATTTCATCTTCATTTAACTGATTTCATCGTTAACTGATTTCATCTTCATTTAACTGATTTCATCGTTAACTGATTTCATCTTCATTTAACTGATTCCATCGTTAACTGATTTCATCGTTAACTGATTTCATCGTTAACTGATTTCATCTTTAACTGATTTCATCGTTAACTGATTTCATCTTCATTTAACTGATTTCATCGTTAACTGATTTCATCGTTAACTGATTTCATCGTTAACTGATTTCATCTTCATTTAACTGATTTCATCGTTAACTGATTTCATCGTTAACTGATTTAATCTTCATTTAACTGATTTCATCTTCATTTAACTGATTTCATCTTCATTTAACTGATTTCATCGTTAACTGATTTCATCGTTAACTGATTTCATCGTTAACTGATTTCATCTTCATTTAACTGATTTCATTTTCATTCTTCATTTAACTGATTTCATCGTTAACTGATTTCATCTTCATTTAACTGATTTCATCGTTAACTGATTTCATCGTTAACTGATTTCATCGTTAACTGATTTCATCTTCATTTAACTGATTTCATCGTTAACTGATTTCATCTTCATTTAATTGATTTCATCGTTAACTGATTTCATCGTTAACTGATTTCATCGTTAACTGATTTAATCTTCATTTAACTGATTTCATCGTTAACTGATTTCATCGTTAACTGATTCCATCGTTAACTGATTTCATCGTTAACTGATTTCATCTTCATTTAACTGATTTCATCGTTAAGTGATTTCATCGTTAACTGATTTCATCTTCATTTAACTGATTTCATTGTTAACTGATTTCATCGTTAACTGATTTCATCTTCATTTAACTGATTCCATCGTTAACTGATTTCATCGTTAACTGATTTCATCTTTAACTGATTTCATCTTCATTTAACTGATTTCATCGTTAACTGATTTCATCGTTAACTGATTTCATCTTCATTTAACTGATTTCATCGTTAACTGATTTCATCGTTAACTGATTCCATCGTTAACTGATTTCATCGTTAACTGATTTCATCTTCATTTAACTGATTTAATTTTCATTCTTCATTTAACTGATTTCATCGTTAACTGATTTCATCTTCATTTAACTGATTTCATCGTTAACTGATTTCATCGTTAACTGATTTCATCTTTAACTGATTTCATCGTTAACTGATTTCATCTTCATTTAACTGATTTCATCGTTAACTGATTTCATCTTCATTTAATTGATTTCATCGTTAACTGATTTCATCGTTAACTGATTTCATCGTTAACTGATTTCATCTTCATTTAACTGATTTCATCGTTAACTGATTTCATCGTTAACTGATTCCATCGTTAACTGATTTCATCGTTAACTGATTTCATCTTCATTTAACTGATTTCATCGTTAACTGATTTCATCGTTAACTGATTTCATCTTTAACTGATTTCATCGTTAACTGATTTCATCTTCATTTAACTGATTTCATCGTTAACTGATTTCATCTTTAACTGATTTCATCGTTAACTGATTTCATCTTCATTTAACTGATTTCATCGTTAACTGATTTCATCGTTAACTGATTTCATCTTCATTTAACTGATTTCATCGTTAACTGATTTCATCGTTAACTGATTCCATCGTTAACTGATTTCATCTTTAACTGATTTCATCGTTAACTGATTTCATCTTCATTTAACTGATTTCATCGTTAAGTGATTTCATCGTTAACTGATTTCATCGTTAACTGATTTCATCTTCATTTAACTGATTTCATCGTTAACTGATTTCATCGTTAACTGATTTAATCTTCATTTAACTGATTTCATTGTTAACTGATTTCATCGTTAACTGATTTCATCTTCATTTAACTGATTTCATCGTTAACTGATTCCATCGTTAACTGATTTCATCGTTAACTGATTTCATCGTTAACTGATTTCATCTTCATTTAACTGATTTCATTTTCATTCTTCATTTAACTGATTTCATCGTTAACTGATTTCATCGTTAACTGATTTCATCTTCATTTAACTGATTTCATCGTTAACTGATTTCATCGTTAACTGATTTCATCTTTAACTGATTTCATCGTTAACTGATTTCATCTTCATTTAACTGATTTCATCGTTAACTGATTTCATCTTCATTTAATTGATTTCATCGTTAACTGATTTCATCGTTAACTGATTTCATCGTTAACTGATTTCATCTTTAACTGATTTCATCGTTAACTGATTTCATCTTCATTTAACTGATTTCATCGTTAACTGATTTCATCGTTAACTGATTTCATCTTTAACTGATTTCATCGTTAACTGATTTCATCTTCATTTAACTGATTTCATCGTTAACTGATTTCATCTTCATTTAACTGATTTCATCGTTAACTGATTTCATCTTCATTTAACTGATTTCATCGTTAACTGATTTCATCGTTAACTGATTTCATCGTTAACTGATTTCATCTTCATTTAACTGATTCCATCGTTAACTGATTTCATCGTTAACTGATTTCATCGTTAACTGATTTCATCTTCATTTAACTGATTTCATCGTTAACTGATTTCATCGTTAACTGATTTCATCTTTAACTGATTTCATCGTTAACTGATTTCATCTTCATTTAACTGATTTCATCGTTAACTGATTTCATCGTTAACTGATTTCATCTTCATTTAACTGATTTCATCGTTAACTGATTTCATCGTTAACTGATTCCATCGTTAACTGATTTCATCGTTAACTGATTTCATCGTTAACTGATTTCATCTTCATTTAACTGATTTCATCGTTAACTGATTTCATCTTCATTTAACTGATTTCATCGTTAACTGATTTCATCGTTAACTGATTTCATCGTTAACTGATTTCATCGTTAACTGATTTCATCTTCATTTAACTGATTTCATTTTCATTCTTCATTTAACTGATTTCATCGTTAACTGATTTCATCTTCATTTAATTGATTTCATTGTTAACTGATTTCATCGTGAACTGATTTCATCGTTAACTGATTTCATCTTCATTTAACTGATTTCATCGTTAACTGATTTCATCGTTAACTGATTTCATCGTTAACTGATTTCATCTTCATTTAACTGATTTCATCGTTAACTGATTTCATCGTTAACTGATTTCATCGTTAACTGATTTCATCTTCATTTAACTGATTTCATCGTTAACTGATTTCATCGTTAACTGATTTCATCTTTAACTGATTTCATCGTTAACTGATTTCATCTTCATTTAACTGATTTCATCGTTAACTGATTTCATCGTTAACTGATTTCATCTTCATTTAACTGATTTCATCGTTAACTGATTTCATCGTTAACTGATTTCATCTTCATTTAACTGATTTCATCGTTAACTGATTTCATCGTTAACTGATTCCATCGTTAACTGATTTCATCGTTAACTGATTTCATCGTTAACTGATTTCATCTTCATTTAACTGATTTCATCGTTAACTGATTTCATCGTTAACTGATTTCATCTTCATTTAACTGATTTCATCGTTAACTGATTTCATCGTTAACTGATTTCATCTTCATTTAACTGATTTCATCGTTAACTGATTTCATCTTCATTTAACTGATTTCATCGTTAACTGATTTCATCGTTAACTGATTCCATCGTTAACTGATTTCGTCTTTAACTGATTTCATCGTTAACTGATTTCATCTTCATTTAACTGATTTCATCGTTAAGTGATTTCATCGTTAACTGATTTCATCGTTAACTGATTTCATCTTCATTTAACTGATTTCATTGTTAACTGATTTCATCGTTAACTGATTTCATCTTCATTTAACTGATTTCATCGTTAACTGATTTCATCGTTAACTGATTCCATCGTTAACTGATTTCATCGTTAACTGATTCCATCGTTAACTGATTTCATCGTTAACTGATTTCATCGTTAACTGATTTCATCTTCATTTAACTGATTTCATCGTTAACTGATTTCATCGTTAACTGATTCCATCGTTAACTGATTTCATCTTTAACTGATTTCATCGTTAACTGATTTCATCTTCATTTAACTGATTTCATCGTTAAGTGATTTCATCGTTAACTGATTTCATCGTTAACTGATTTCATCGTTAACTGATTTCATCTTCATTTAACTGATTTCATCGTTAACTGATTTCATCGTTAACTGATTTCATCTTCATTTAACTGATTTCATTGTTAACTGATTTCATCGTTAACTGATTTCATCTTCATTTAACTGATTTCATCGTTAACTGATTTCATCGTTAACTGATTTCATCGTTAACTGATTTCATCTTCATTTAACTGATTTCATTTTCATTCTTCATTTAACTGATTTCATCGTTAACTGATTTCATCGTTAACTGATTTCATCGTTAACTGATTTCATCGTTAACTGATTTCATCTTCATTTAACTGATTTCATCGTTAACTGATTTCATCGTTAACTGATTTCATCTTTAACTGATTTCATCGTTAACTGATTTCATCTTCATTTAACTGATTTCATCGTTAACTGATTTCATCTTCATTTAATTGATTTCATCGTTAACTGATTTCATCGTTAACTGATTTCATCGTTAACTGATTTCATCTTCATTTAACTGATTTCATCGTTAACTGATTTCATCTTCATTTAACTGATTTCATCGTTAACTGATTTCATCGTTAACTGATTTCATCTTCATTTAACTGATTCCATCGTTAACTGATTCCATCGTTAACTGATTTCATCGTTAACTGATTTCATCGTTAACTGATTTCATCTTTAACTGATTTCATCGTTAACTGATTTCATCTTCATTTAACTGATTTCATCGTTAACTGATTTCATCGTTAACTGATTTCATCGTTAACTGATTTCATCTTCATTTAACTGATTTCATCGTTAACTGATTTCATCTTCATTTAACTGATTTCATCGTTAACTGATTTCATCGTTAACTGATTTCATCGTTAACTGATTTCATCTTCATTTAACTGATTTCATCGTTAACTGATTTCATCGTTAACTGATTTCATCTTTAACTGATTTCATCTTCATTTAACTGATTTCATCGTTAACTGATTTCATCTTCATTTAATTGATTTCATCGTTAACTGATTTCATCTTCATTTAATTGATTTCATTGTTAACTGATTTCATCTTCATTTAACTGATTTCATCGTTAACTGATTTCATCTTCATTTAACTGATTTCATCGTTAACTGATTTCATCTTCATTTAATTGATTTCATTGTTAACTGATTTCATCGTTAACTGATTTCATCTTCATTTAACTGATTTCATCGTTAACTGATTCCATCGTTAACTGATTTCATCATTAACTGATTTCATCTTCATTTAACTGATTTCATCGTTAACTGATTTCATCGTTAACTGATTTCATCTTTAACTGATTTCATCGTTAACTGATTTCATCTTCATTTAACTGATTTCATCGTTAACTGATTTCATCGTTAACTGATTTCATCTTTAACTGATTTCATCGTTAACTGATTTCATCTTCATTTAACTGATTTCATCGTTAACTGATTTCATCGTTAACTGATTCCATCGTTAACTGATTTCATCTTTAACTGATTTCATCGTTAACTGATTTCATCTTCATTTAACTGATTTCATCGTTAAGTGATTTCATCGTTAACTGATTTCATCGTTAACTGATTTCATCGTTAACTGATTTCATCTTCATTTAACTGATTTCATTGTTAACTGATTTCATCGTTAACTGATTTCATCTTCATTTAACTGATTTCATCGTTAACTGATTCCATCGTTAACTGATTTCATCGTTAACTGATTTCATCTTCATTTAACTGATTTCATTTTCATTCTTCATTTAACTGATTTCATCGTTAACTGATTTCATCGTTAACTGATTTCATCTTCATTTAACTGATTTCATCGTTAACTGATTTCATCGTTAACTGATTTCATCTTTAACTGATTTCATCGTTAACTGATTTGATCTTCATTTAACTGATTTCATCGTTAACTGATTTCATCTTCATTTAATTGATTTCATCGTTAACTGATTTCATCGTTAACTGATTTCATCTTCATTTAACTGATTTCATCGTTAAGTGATTTCATCGTTAACTGATTTCATCTTCATTTAACTGATTTCATTGTTAACTGATTTCATCGTTAACTGATTTCATCTTCATTTAACTGATTCCATCGTTAACTGATTTCATCGTTAACTGATTTCATCTTTAACTGATTTCATCTTCATTTAACTGATTTCATCGTTAACTGATTTCATCGTTAACTGATTTCATCGTTAACTGATTTCATCTTCATTTAACTGATTTCATCGTTAACTGATTTCATCGTTAACTGATTCCATCGTTAACTGATTTCATCGTTAACTGATTTCATCTTCATTTAACTGATTTAATTTTCATTCTTCATTTAACTGATTTCATCGTTAACTGATTTCATCTTCATTTAACTGATTTCATCGTTAACTGATTTCATCGTTAACTGATTTCATCTTTAACTGATTTCATCGTTAACTGATTTCATCTTCATTTAACTGATTTCATCGTTAACTGATTTCATCTTCATTTAATTGATTTCATCGTTAACTGATTTCATCGTTAACTGATTTCATCGTTAACTGATTTCATCTTCATTTAACTGATTTCATCGTTAACTGATTTCATCGTTAACTGATTCCATCGTTAACTGATTTCATCGTTAACTGATTTCATCTTCATTTAACTGATTTCATCGTTAACTGATTTCATCGTTAACTGATTTCATCTTTAACTGATTTCATCGTTAACTGATTTCATCTTCATTTAACTGATTTCATCGTTAACTGATTTCATCTTTAACTGATTTCATCGTTAACTGATTTCATCTTCATTTAACTGATTTCATCGTTAACTGATTTCATCGTTAACTGATTTCATCTTCATTTAACTGATTTCATCGTTAACTGATTTCATCGTTAACTGATTCCATCGTTAACTGATTTCATCTTTAACTGATTTCATCGTTAACTGATTTCATCTTCATTTAACTGATTTCATCGTTAAGTGATTTCATCGTTAACTGATTTCATCGTTAACTGATTTCATCTTCATTTAACTGATTTCATCGTTAACTGATTTCATCGTTAACTGATTTCATCTTCATTTAACTGATTTCATTGTTAACTGATTTCATCGTTAACTGATTTCATCTTCATTTAACTGATTTCATCGTTAACTGATTCCATCGTTAACTGATTTCATCGTTAACTGATTTCATCGTTAACTGATTTCATCTTCATTTAACTGATTTCATTTTCATTCTTCATTTAACTGATTTCATCGTTAACTGATTTCATCGTTAACTGATTTCATCTTCATTTAACTGATTTCATCGTTAACTGATTTCATCGTTAACTGATTTCATCTTTAACTGATTTCATCGTTAACTGATTTCATCTTCATTTAACTGATTTCATCGTTAACTGATTTCATCTTCATTTAATTGATTTCATCGTTAACTGATTTCATCGTTAACTGATTTCATCGTTAACTGATTTCATCTTTAACTGATTTCATCGTTAACTGATTTCATCTTCATTTAACTGATTTCATCGTTAACTGATTTCATCGTTAACTGATTTCATCTTTAACTGATTTCATCGTTAACTGATTTCATCTTCATTTAACTGATTTCATCGTTAACTGATTTCATCTTCATTTAACTGATTTCATCGTTAACTGATTTCATCTTCATTTAACTGATTTCATCGTTAACTGATTTCATCGTTAACTGATTTCATCGTTAACTGATTTCATCTTCATTTAACTGATTCCATCGTTAACTGATTTCATCGTTAACTGATTTCATCGTTAACTGATTTCATCTTCATTTAACTGATTTCATCGTTAACTGATTTCATCGTTAACTGATTTCATCTTTAACTGATTTCATCGTTAACTGATTTCATCTTCATTTAACTGATTTCATCGTTAACTGATTTCATCGTTAACTGATTTCATCTTCATTTAACTGATTTCATCGTTAACTGATTTCATCGTTAACTGATTCCATCGTTAACTGATTTCATCGTTAACTGATTTCATCGTTAACTGATTTCATCTTCATTTAACTGATTTCATCGTTAACTGATTTCATCTTCATTTAACTGATTTCATCGTTAACTGATTTCATCGTTAACTGATTTCATCGTTAACTGATTTCATCGTTAACTGATTTCATCTTCATTTAACTGATTTCATTTTCATTCTTCATTTAACTGATTTCATCGTTAACTGATTTCATCTTCATTTAATTGATTTCATTGTTAACTGATTTCATCGTGAACTGATTTCATCGTTAACTGATTTCATCTTCATTTAACTGATTTCATCGTTAACTGATTTCATCGTTAACTGATTTCATCGTTAACTGATTTCATCTTCATTTAACTGATTTCATCGTTAACTGATTTCATCGTTAACTGATTTCATCGTTAACTGATTTCATCTTCATTTAACTGATTTCATCGTTAACTGATTTCATCGTTAACTGATTTCATCTTTAACTGATTTCATCGTTAACTGATTTCATCTTCATTTAACTGATTTCATCGTTAACTGATTTCATCGTTAACTGATTTCATCTTCATTTAACTGATTTCATCGTTAACTGATTTCATCGTTAACTGATTTCATCTTCATTTAACTGATTTCATCGTTAACTGATTTCATCGTTAACTGATTCCATCGTTAACTGATTTCATCGTTAACTGATTTCATCGTTAACTGATTTCATCTTCATTTAACTGATTTCATCGTTAACTGATTTCATCGTTAACTGATTTCATCTTCATTTAACTGATTTCATCGTTAACTGATTTCATCGTTAACTGATTTCATCTTCATTTAACTGATTTCATCGTTAACTGATTTCATCTTCATTTAACTGATTTCATCGTTAACTGATTTCATCGTTAACTGATTCCATCGTTAACTGATTTCGTCTTTAACTGATTTCATCGTTAACTGATTTCATCTTCATTTAACTGATTTCATCGTTAAGTGATTTCATCGTTAACTGATTTCATCGTTAACTGATTTCATCTTCATTTAACTGATTTCATTGTTAACTGATTTCATCGTTAACTGATTTCATCTTCATTTAACTGATTTCATCGTTAACTGATTTCATCGTTAACTGATTCCATCGTTAACTGATTTCATCGTTAACTGATTCCATCGTTAACTGATTTCATCGTTAACTGATTTCATCGTTAACTGATTTCATCTTCATTTAACTGATTTCATCGTTAACTGATTTCATCGTTAACTGATTCCATCGTTAACTGATTTCATCTTTAACTGATTTCATCGTTAACTGATTTCATCTTCATTTAACTGATTTCATCGTTAAGTGATTTCATCGTTAACTGATTTCATCGTTAACTGATTTCATCGTTAACTGATTTCATCTTCATTTAACTGATTTCATCGTTAACTGATTTCATCGTTAACTGATTTCATCTTCATTTAACTGATTTCATTGTTAACTGATTTCATCGTTAACTGATTTCATCTTCATTTAACTGATTTCATCGTTAACTGATTTCATCGTTAACTGATTTCATCGTTAACTGATTTCATCTTCATTTAACTGATTTCATTTTCATTCTTCATTTAACTGATTTCATCGTTAACTGATTTCATCGTTAACTGATTTCATCGTTAACTGATTTCATCTTCATTTAACTGATTTCATCGTTAACTGATTTCATCGTTAACTGATTTCATCTTTAACTGATTTCATCGTTAACTGATTTCATCTTCATTTAACTGATTTCATCGTTAACTGATTTCATCTTCATTTAATTGATTTCATCGTTAACTGATTTCATCGTTAACTGATTTCATCGTTAACTGATTTCATCTTCATTTAACTGATTTCATCGTTAACTGATTTCATCTTCATTTAACTGATTTCATCGTTAACTGATTTCATCGTTAACTGATTTCATCTTCATTTAACTGATTCCATCGTTAACTGATTCCATCGTTAACTGATTTCATCGTTAACTGATTTCATCGTTAACTGATTTCATCTTTAACTGATTTCATCGTTAACTGATTTCATCTTCATTTAACTGATTTCATCGTTAACTGATTTCATCGTTAACTGATTTCATCGTTAACTGATTTCATCTTCATTTAACTGATTTCATCGTTAACTGATTTCATCTTCATTTAACTGATTTCATCGTTAACTGATTTCATCGTTAACTGATTTCATCGTTAACTGATTTCATCTTCATTTAACTGATTTCATCGTTAACTGATTTCATCGTTAACTGATTTCATCTTTAACTGATTTCATCTTCATTTAACTGATTTCATCGTTAACTGATTTCATCTTCATTTAATTGATTTCATCGTTAACTGATTTCATCTTCATTTAATTGATTTCATTGTTAACTGATTTCATCTTCATTTAACTGATTTCATCGTTAACTGATTTCATCTTCATTTAACTGATTTCATCGTTAACTGATTTCATCTTCATTTAATTGATTTCATTGTTAACTGATTTCATCGTTAACTGATTTCATCTTCATTTAACTGATTTCATCGTTAACTGATTCCATCGTTAACTGATTTCATCATTAACTGATTTCATCTTCATTTAACTGATTTCATCGTTAACTGATTTCATCGTTAACTGATTTCATCTTTAACTGATTTCATCGTTAACTGATTTCATCTTCATTTAACTGATTTCATCGTTAACTGATTTCATCGTTAACTGATTTCATCTTTAACTGATTTCATCGTTAACTGATTTCATCTTCATTTAACTGATTTCATCGTTAACTGATTTCATCGTTAACTGATTCCATCGTTAACTGATTTCATCTTTAACTGATTTCATCGTTAACTGATTTCATCTTCATTTAACTGATTTCATCGTTAAGTGATTTCATCGTTAACTGATTTCATCGTTAACTGATTTCATCGTTAACTGATTTCATCTTCATTTAACTGATTTCATTGTTAACTGATTTCATCGTTAACTGATTTCATCTTCATTTAACTGATTTCATCGTTAACTGATTCCATCGTTAACTGATTTCATCGTTAACTGATTTCATCTTCATTTAACTGATTTCATTTTCATTCTTCATTTAACTGATTTCATCGTTAACTGATTTCATCGTTAACTGATTTCATCTTCATTTAACTGATTTCATCGTTAACTGATTTCATCGTTAACTGATTTCATCTTTAACTGATTTCATCGTTAACTGATTTGATCTTCATTTAACTGATTTCATCGTTAACTGATTTCATCTTCATTTAATTGATTTCATCGTTAACTGATTTCATCGTTAACTGATTTCATCTTCATTTAACTGATTTCATCGTTAACTGATTTCATCGTTAACTGATTTCATCGTTAACTGATTTCATCTTCATTTAACTGATTTCATCGTTAACTGATTTCATCGTTAACTGATTTCATCGTTAACTGATTTCATCTTCATTTAAATGATTTCATCGTTAACTGATTTCATCGTTAACTGATTTCATCTTTAACTGATTTCATCGTTAACTGATTTCATCTTCATTTAACTGATTTCATCGTTAACTGATTTCATCGTTAACTGATTTCATCTTTAACTGATTTCATCGTTAACTGATTTCATCTTCATTTAACTGATTTCATCGTTAACTGATTTCATCTTCATTTAACTGATTTCATCGTTAACTGATTTCATCGTTAACTGATTTCATCTTCATTTAACTGATTCCATCGTTAACTGATTTCATCTTCATTTAACTGATTCCATCGTTAACTGATTTCATCGTTAACTGATTTCATCGTTAACTGATTTCATCTTCATTTAACTGATTTCATCGTTAACTGATTTCATCTTCATTTAACTGATTTCATCGTTAACTGATTTCATCGTTAACTGATTTCATCTTCATTTAACTGATTCCATCGTTAACTGATTTCATCGTTAACTGATTTCATCGTTAACTGATTTCATCTTCATTTAACTGATTTCATCGTTAACTGATTTCATCGTTAACTGATTTCATCTTCATTTAACTGATTTCATTTTCATTCTTCATTTAACTGATTTCATCGTTAACTGATTTCATCTTCATTTAACTGATTTCATCGTTAACTGATTTCATCGTTAACTGATTTCATCGTTAACTGATTTCATCTTCATTTAACTGATTCCATCGTTAACTGATTTCATCGTTAACTGATTTCATCGTTAACTGATTTCATCGTTAACTGATTTCATCTTCATTTAACTGATTTCATCGTTAAGTGATTTCATCGTTAACTGATTTCATCGTTAACTGATTTCATCGTTAACTGATTTCATCTTCATTTAACTGATTTCATTGTTAACTGATTTCATCGTTAACTGATTTCATCTTCATTTAACTGATTTCATCGTTAACTGATTTCATCGTTAACTGATTCCATCGTTAACTGATTTCATCGTTAACTGATTTCATCGTTAACTGATTTCATCTTCATTTAACTGATTTCATTTTCATTCTTCATTTAACTGATTTCATCGTTAACTGATTTCATCGTTAACTGATTTCATCTTCATTTAACTGATTTCATCGTTAACTGATTTCATCGTTAACTGATTTCATCTTTAACTGATTTCATCGTTAACTGATTTCATCTTCATTTAACTGATTTCATCGTTAACTGATTTCATCTTCATTTAATTGATTTCATCGTTAACTGATTTCATCGTTAACTGATTTCATCGTTAACTGATTTCATCTTCATTTAACTGATTTCATCGTTAACTGATTTCATCGTTAACTGATTTCATCGTTAACTGATTTCATCTTCATTTAACTGATTTCATCGTTAACTGATTTCATCGTTAACTGATTTCATCGTTAACTGATTTCATCTTCATTTAACTGATTTCATCGTTAACTGATTTCATCGTTAACTGATTTCATCGTTAACTGATTTCATCTTCATTTAACTGATTCCATCGTTAACTGATTTCATCTTCATTTAACTGATTCCATCGTTAACTGATTTCATCGTTAACTGATTTCATCGTTAACTGATTTCATCTTCATTTAACTGATTTCATCGTTAACTGATTTCATCTTCATTTAACTGATTTCATCGTTAACTGATTTCATCGTTAACTGATTTCATCTTCATTTAACTGATTCCATCGTTAACTGATTTCATCGTTAACTGATTTCATCGTTAACTGATTTCATCTTCATTTAACTGATTTCATCGTTAACTGATTTCATCGTTAACTGATTTCATCTTCATTTAACTGATTTCATTTTCATTCTTCATTTAACTGATTTCATCGTTAACTGATTTCATCTTCATTTAACTGATTTCATCGTTAACTGATTTCATCGTTAACTGATTTCATCGTTAACTGATTTCATCTTCATTTAACTGATTCCATCGTTAACTGATTTCATCGTTAACTGATTTCATCGTTAACTGATTTCATCGTTAACTGATTTCATCTTCATTTAACTGATTTCATCGTTAAGTGATTTCATCGTTAACTGATTTCATCGTTAACTGATTTCATCGTTAACTGATTTCATCTTCATTTAACTGATTTCATTGTTAACTGATTTCATCGTTAACTGATTTCATCTTCATTTAACTGATTTCATCGTTAACTGATTTCATCGTTAACTGATTCCATCGTTAACTGATTTCATCGTTAACTGATTTCATCGTTAACTGATTTCATCTTCATTTAACTGATTTCATTTTCATTCTTCATTTAACTGATTTCATCGTTAACTGATTTCATCGTTAACTGATTTCATCTTCATTTAACTGATTTCATCGTTAACTGATTTCATCGTTAACTGATTTCATCTTTAACTGATTTCATCGTTAACTGATTTCATCTTCATTTAACTGATTTCATCGTTAACTGATTTCATCTTCATTTAATTGATTTCATCGTTAACTGATTTCATCGTTAACTGATTTCATCGTTAACTGATTTCATGTTCATTTAACTGATTTCATCGTTAACTGATTTCATCGTTAACTGATTTCATCGTTAACTGATTTCATCTTCATTTAACTGATTTCATCGTTAACTGATTTCATCGTTAACTGATTTCATCTTCATTTAACTGATTTCATCGTTAACTGATTTCATCGTTAACTGATTTCATCTTTAACTGATTTCATCGTTAACTGATTTCATCTTCATTTAACTGATTTCATCGTTAACTGATTTCATCTTCATTTAATTGATTTCATCGTTAACTGATTTCATCGTTAACTGATTTCATCGTTAACTGATTTCATGTTCATTTAACTGATTTCATCGTTAACTGATTTCATCGTTAACTGATTTCATCGTTAACTGATTTCATCTTCATTTAACTGATTTCATCGTTAACTGATTTCATCGTTAACTGATTTCATCGTTAACTGATTTCATCTTCATTTAAATGATTTCATCGTTAACTGATTTCATCGTTAACTGATTTCATCTTTAACTGATTTCATCGTTAACTGATTTCATCTTCATTTAACTGATTTCATCGTTAACTGATTTCATCGTTAACTGATTTCATCTTTAACTGATTTCATCGTTAACTGATTTCATCTTCATTTAACTGATTTCATCGTTAACTGATTTCATCTTCATTTAACTGATTTCATCGTTAACTGATTTCATCGTTAACTGATTTCATCGTTAACTGATTTCATCGTTAACTGATTTCATCTTCATTTAACTGATTCCATCGTTAACTGATTTCATCTTCATTTAACTGATTCCATCGTTAACTGATTTCATCGTTAACTGATTTCATCGTTAACTGATTTCATCTTCATTTAACTGATTTCATCGTTAACTGATTTCATCTTCATTTAACTGATTTCATCGTTAACTGATTTCATCGTTAACTGATTTCATCTTCATTTAACTGATTCCATCGTTAACTGATTTCATCGTTAACTGATTTCATCGTTAACTGATTTCATCTTCATTTAACTGATTTCATCGTTAACTGATTTCATCGTTAACTGATTTCATCTTCATTTAACTGATTTCATTTTCATTCTTCATTTAACTGATTTCATCGTTAACTGATTTCATCTTCATTTAACTGATTTCATCGTTAACTGATTTCATCGTTAACTGATTTCATCGTTAACTGATTTCATCGTTAACTGATTTCATCTTCATTTAACTGATTCCATCGTTAACTGATTTCATCGTTAACTGATTTCATCTTCATTTAACTGATTTCATCGTTAACTGATTTCATCGTTAACTGATTCCATCGTTAACTGATTTCATCGTTAACTGATTTCATCGTTAACTGATTTCATCGTTAACTGATTTCATCTTCATTTAACTGATTTCATCGTTAACTGATTTCATCTTCATTTAACTGATTTCATCGTTAACTGATTTCATCGTTAACTGATTCCATCGTTAACTGATTTCATCGTTAACTGATTTCATCGTTAACTGATTTCATCGTTAACTGATTTCATCTTCATTTAACTGATTTCATCGTTAACTGATTTCATCGTTAACTGATTTCATCTTCATTTAACTGATTCCATCGTTAACTGATTTCATCGTTAACTGATTTCATCGTTAACTGATTTCATCGTTAACTGATTTCATCGTTAACTGATTTCATCTTCATTTAACTGATTTCATCGTTAACTGATTTCATCGTTAACTGATTTCATCGTTAACTGATTTCATCTTCATTTAACTGATTTCATCGTTAACTGATTTCATCGTTAACTGATTTCATCTTCATTTAACTGATTTCATCTTCATTTAACTGATTTCATCGTTAACTGATTTCATCGTTAACTGATTTCATCTTCATTTAACTGATTTCATTTTCATTCTTCATTTAACTGATTTCATCGTTAACTGATTTCATCTTCATTTAACTGATTTCATCGTTAACTGATTTCATCGTTAACTGATTTCATCGTTAACTGATTTCATCTTCATTTAACTGATTTCATCGTTAACTGATTTCATCTTCATTTAATTGATTTCATCGTTAACTGATTTCATCGTTAACTGATTTCATCGTTAACTGATTTCATCTTCATTTAACTGATTTCATCGTTAACTGATTCCATCGTTAACTGATTTCATCGTTAACTGATTTCATCTTCATTTAACTGATTTCATCGTTAAGTGATTTCATCGTTAACTGATTTCATCTTCATTTAACTGATTTCATTGTTAACTGATTTCATCGTTAACTGATTTCATCTTCATTTAACTGATTCCATCGTTAACTGATTTCATCGTTAACTGATTTCATCGTTAACTGATTTCATCTTTAACTGATTTCATCTTCATTTAACTGATTTCATCGTTAACTGATTTCATCGTTAACTGATTTCATCGTTAACTGATTTCATCTTCATTTAACTGATTTCATCGTTAACTGATTTCATCGTTAACTGATTCCATCGTTAACTGATTTCATCGTTAACTGATTTCATCTTCATTTAACTGATTTAATTTTCATTCTTCATTTAACTGATTTCATCGTTAACTGATTTCATCTTCATTTAACTGATTTCATCGTTAACTGATTTCATCGTTAACTGATTTCATCTTTAACTGATTTCATCGTTAACTGATTTCATCTTCATTTAACTGATTTCATCGTTAACTGATTTCATCTTCATTTAATTGATTTCATCGTTAACTGATTTCATCGTTAACTGATTTCATCGTTAACTGATTTCATCTTCATTTAACTGATTTCATCGTTAACTGATTTCATCGTTAACTGATTCCATCGTTAACTGATTTCATCGTTAACTGATTTCATCTTCATTTAACTGATTTCATCGTTAACTGATTTCATCGTTAACTGATTTCATCTTTAACTGATTTCATCGTTAACTGATTTCATCTTCATTTAACTGATTTCATCGTTAACTGATTTCATCGTTAACTGATTTCATCTTTAACTGATTTCATCGTTAACTGATTTCATCTTCATTTAACTGATTTCATCGTTAACTGATTTCATCGTTAACTGATTTCATCTTCATTTAACTGATTTCATCGTTAACTGATTTCATCGTTAACTGATTCCATCGTTAACTGATTTCATCTTTAACTGATTTCATCGTTAACTGATTTCATCTTCATTTAACTGATTTCATCGTTAAGTGATTTCATCGTTAACTGATTTCATCGTTAACTGATTTCATCGTTAACTGATTTCATCTTCATTTAACTGATTTCATCGTTAACTGATTTCATCGTTAACTGATTTCATCTTCATTTAACTGATTTCATTGTTAACTGATTTCATCGTTAACTGATTTCATCTTCATTTAACTGATTTCATCGTTAACTGATTTCATCGTTAACTGATTCCATCGTTAACTGATTTCATCGTTAACTGATTTCATCTTCATTTAACTGATTTCATTTTCATTCTTCATTTAACTGATTTCATCGTTAACTGATTTCATCGTTAACTGATTTCATCTTCATTTAACTGATTTCATCGTTAACTGATTTCATCGTTAACTGATTTCATCGTTAACTGATTTCATCTTTAACTGATTTCATCGTTAACTGATTTCATCTTCATTTAACTGATTTCATCGTTAACTGATTTCATCTTCATTTAATTGATTTCATCGTTAACTGATTTCATCGTTAACTGATTTCATCGTTAACTGATTTCATCTTTAACTGATTTCATCGTTAACTGATTTCATCTTCATTTAACTGATTTCATCGTTAACTGATTTCATCGTTAACTGATTTCATCTTTAACTGATTTCATCGTTAACTGATTTCATCTTCATTTAACTGATTTCATCGTTAACTGATTTCATCTTCATTTAACTGATTTCATCGTTAACTGATTTCATCTTCATTTAACTGATTTCATCGTTAACTGATTTCATCGTTAACTGATTTCATCGTTAACTGATTTCATCTTCATTTAACTGATTCCATCGTTAACTGATTTCATCGTTAACTGATTTCATCGTTAACTGATTTCATCTTCATTTAACTGATTTCATCGTTAACTGATTTCATCGTTAACTGATTTCATCTTTAACTGATTTCATCGTTAACTGATTTCATCTTCATTTAACTGATTTCATCGTTAACTGATTTCATCGTTAACTGATTTCATCGTTAACTGATTTCATCTTCATTTAACTGATTTCATCGTTAACTGATTTCATCGTTAACTGATTCCATCGTTAACTGATTTCATCGTTAACTGATTTCATCTTCATTTAACTGATTTCATCGTTAACTGATTTCATCTTCATTTAACTGATTTCATCGTTAACTGATTTCATCGTTAACTGATTTCATCTTCATTTAACTGATTTCATTTTCATTCTTCATTTAACTGATTTCATCGTTAACTGATTTCATCTTCATTTAATTGATTTCATTGTTAACTGATTTCATCGTTAACTGATTTCATCGTTAACTGATTTCATCTTCATTTAACTGATTTCATCGTTAACTGATTTCATCTTCATTTAACTGATTTCATCGTTAACTGATTTCATCGTTAACTGATTTCATCTTCATTTAACTGATTTCATCGTTAACTGATTTCATCGTTAACTGATTTCATCGTTAACTGATTTCATCTTCATTTAACTGATTTCATCGTTAACTGATTTCATCGTTAACTGATTTCATCTTTAACTGATTTCATCGTTAACTGATTTCATCTTCATTTAACTGATTTCATCGTTAACTGATTTCATCGTTAACTGATTTCATCGTTAACTGATTTCATCTTCATTTAACTGATTTCATCGTTAACTGATTTCATCGTTAACTGATTTCATCTTCATTTAACTGATTTCATCGTTAACTGATTTCATCGTTAACTGATTCCATCGTTAACTGATTTCATCGTTAACTGATTTCATCGTTAACTGATTTCATCTTCATTTAACTGATTTCATCGTTAACTGATTTCATCGTTAACTGATTTCATCTTCATTTAACTGATTTCATCGTTAACTGATTTCATCGTTAACTGATTTCATCTTCATTTAACTGATTTCATCGTTAACTGATTTCATCGTTAACTGATTCCATCGTTAACTGATTTCGTCTTTAACTGATTTCATCGTTAACTGATTTCATCTTCATTTAACTGATTTCATCGTTAAGTGATTTCATCGTTAACTGATTTCATCGTTAACTGATTTCATCGTTAACTGATTTCATCTTCATTTAACTGATTTCATTGTTAACTGATTTCATCGTTAACTGATTTCATCTTCATTTAACTGATTTCATCGTTAACTGATTTCATCGTTAACTGATTCCATCGTTAACTGATTTCATCGTTAACTGATTCCATCGTTAACTGATTTCATCGTTAACTGATTTCATCGTTAACTGATTTCATCTTCATTTAACTGATTTCATCGTTAACTGATTTCATCTTCATTTAACTGATTTCATTTTCATTCTTCATTTAACTGATTTCATCGTTAACTGATTTCATCTTCATTTAACTGATTTCATCGTTAACTGATTTCATCGTTAACTGATTTCATCTTCATTTAACTGATTCCATCGTTAACTGATTTCATCGTTAACTGATTTCATCGTTAACTGATTTCATCTTTAACTGATTTCATCGTTAACTGATTTCATCTTCATTTAACTGATTTCATCGTTAACTGATTTCATCGTTAACTGATTTCATCTTCATTTAACTGATTTCATCGTTAACTGATTTCATCGTTAACTGATTCCATCGTTAACTGATTTCATCGTTAACTGATTTCATCTTCATTTAACTGATTTCATCGTTAACTGATTTCATCTTCATTTAACTGATTTCATCTTCATTTAACTGATTTCATCGTTAACTGATTTCATCGTTAACTGATTTCATCGTTAACTGATTTCATCTTCATTTAACTGATTTCATCGTTAACTGATTTCATCGTTAACTGATTTCATCTTCATTTAACTGATTTCATCGTTAACTGATTTCATCGTTAACTGATTCCATCGTTAACTGATTTCATCGTTAACTGATTTCATCTTCATTTAACTGATTTCATCGTTAACTGATTTCATCGTTAACTGATTTCATCTTCATTTAACTGATTTCATCGTTAACTGATTTCATCGTTAACTGATTCCATCGTTAACTGATTTCATCTTTAACTGATTTCATCGTTAACTGATTTCATCTTCATTTAACTGATTTCATCGTTAAGTGATTTCATCGTTAACTGATTTCATCGTTAACTGATTTCATCTTCATTTAACTGATTTCATTGTTAACTGATTTCATCGTTAACTGATTTCATCTTCATTTAACTGATTTCATCGTTAACTGATTTCATCGTTAACTGATTCCATCGTTAACTGATTTCATCGTTAACTGATTCCATCGTTAACTGATTTCATCTTCATTTAACTGATTTCATCGTTAAGTGATTTCATCGTTAACTGATTTCATCTTTAACTGATTTCATCGTTAACTGATTTCATCTTCATTTAACTGATTTCATCGTTAAGTGATTTCATCGTTAACTGATTTCATCGTTAACTGATTTCATCGTTAACTGATTTCATCTTCATTTAACTGATTTCATTGTTAACTGATTTCATCGTTAACTGATTTCATCTTCATTTAACTGATTTCATCGTTAACTGATTTCATCGTTAACTGATTCCATCGTTAACTGATTTCATCGTTAACTGATTCCATCGTTAACTGATTTCATCTTCATTTAACTGATTTCATCGTTAACTGATTTCATCGTTAACTGATTCCATCGTTAACTGATTTCATCGTTAAGTGATTTCATCGTTAACTGATTTCATCGTTAACTGATTTCATCGTTAACTGATTTCATCTTCATTTAACTGATTTCATTGTTAACTGATTTCATCGTTAACTGATTTCATCTTCATTTAACTGATTTCATCGTTAACTGATTTCATCGTTAACTGATTCCATCGTTAACTGATTTCATCGTTAACTGATTTCATCGTTAACTGATTTCATCTTCATTTAACTGATTTCATCGTTAACTGATTTCATCTTCATTTAACTGATTTCATTTTCATTCTTCATTTAACTGATTTCATCGTTAACTGATTTCATCTTCATTTAACTGATTTCATCGTTAACTGATTTCATCGTTAACTGATTTCATCTTCTTTTAACTGATTTCATCGTTAACTGATTTCATCTTCATTTAATTGATTTCATCGTTAACTGATTTCATCGTTAACTGATTTCATCTTCATTTAACTGATTTCATCGTTAACTGATTTCATCGTTAACTGATTTCATCTTCATTTAACTGATTTCATCGTTAACTGATTTCATCTTCATTTAACTGATTTCATCGTTAACTGATTTCATCGTTAACTGATTTCATCTTCATTTAACTGATTCCATCGTTAACTGATTTCATCGTTAACTGATTTCATCGTTAACTGATTTCATCTTCATTTAACTGATTTCATCGTTAACTGATTTCATCGTTAACTGATTTCATCTTCATTTAACTGATTTCATTTTCATTCTTCATTTAACTGATTTCATCGTTAACTGATTTCATCTTCATTTAACTGATTTCATCGTTAACTGATTTCATCTTCATTTAACTGATTCCATCGTTAACTGATTTCATCGTTAACTGATTTCATCTTCATTTAACTGATTTCATCGTTAACTGATTTCATCGTTAACTGATTCCATCGTTAACTGATTTCATCGTTAACTGATTTCATCGTTAACTGATTTCATCTTCATTTAACTGATTTCATCGTTAACTGATTTCATCTTCATTTAACTGATTTCATCGTTAACTGATTTCATCGTTAACTGATTTCATCGTTAACTGATTTCATCTTCATTTAACTGATTCCATCGTTAACTGATTCCATCGTTAACTGATTTCATCGTTAACTGATTTCATCGTTAACTGATTTCATCTTTAACTGATTTCATCGTTAACTGATTTCATCTTCATTTAACTGATTTCATCGTTAACTGATTTCATCGTTAACTGATTTCATCGTTAACTGATTTCATCTTCATTTAACTGATTTCATCGTTAACTGATTTCATCTTCATTTAACTGATTTCATCTTCATTTAACTGATTTCATCGTTAACTGATTTCATCGTTAACTGATTTCATCGTTAACTGATTTCATCTTCATTTAACTGATTTCATCGTTAACTGATTTCATCGTTAACTGATTTCATCTTTAACTGATTTCATCGTTAACTGATTTCATCTTCATTTAACTGATTTCATCGTTAACTGATTTCATCTTCATTTAACTGATTTCATCGTTAACTGATTCCATCGTTAACTGATTTCATCATTAACTGATTTCATCTTCATTTAACTGATTTCATCGTTAACTGATTTCATCGTTAACTGATTTCATCTTTAACTGATTTCATCGTTAACTGATTTCATCTTCATTTAACTGATTTCATCGTTAACTGATTTCATCGTTAACTGATTTCATCTTTAACTGATTTCATCGTTAACTGATTTCATCTTCATTTAACTGATTTCATCGTTAACTGATTTCATCGTTAACTGATTTCATCTTCATTTAACTGATTTCATCGTTAACTGATTTCATCGTTAACTGATTCCATCGTTAACTGATTTCATCTTTAACTGATTTCATCGTTAACTGATTTCATCTTCATTTAACTGATTTCATCGTTAAGTGATTTCATCGTTAACTGATTTCATCGTTAACTGATTTCATCGTTAACTGATTTCATCGTTAACTGATTTCATCTTCATTTAACTGATTTCATTTTCATTCTTCATTTAACTGATTTCATCGTTAACTGATTTCATCTTCATTTAACTGATTTCATCGTTAACTGATTTCATCGTTAACTGATTCCATCGTTAACTGATTTCATCGTTAACTGATTTCATCTTCATTTAACTGATTTCATTTTCATTCTTCATTTAACTGATTTCATCGTTAACTGATTTCATCGTTAACTGATTTCATCTTCATTTAACTGATTTCATCGTTAACTGATTTCATCGTTAACTGATTTCATCTTTAACTGATTTCATCGTTAACTGATTTCATCTTCATTTAACTGATTTCATCGTTAACTGATTTCATCGTTAACTGATTTCATCTTCATTTAACTGATTTCATTTTCATTCTTCATTTAACTGATTTCATCGTTAACTGATTTCATCTTCATTTAACTGATTTCATCGTTAACTGATTTCATCGTTAACTGATTTCATCTTCATTTAACTGATTCCATCGTTAACTGATTTCATCGTTAACTGATTTCATCGTTAACTGATTTCATCTTTAACTGATTTCATCGTTAACTGATTTCATCTTCATTTAACTGATTTCATCGTTAACTGATTTCATCTTCATTTAACTGATTTCATCGTTAAGTGATTTCATCGTTAACTGATTTCATCGTTAACTGATTTCATCTTCATTTAACTGATTTCATTGTTAACTGATTTCATCGTTAACTGATTTCATCTTCATTTAACTGATTTCATCGTTAACTGATTTCATCGTTAACTGATTCCATCGTTAACTGATTTCATCGTTAACTGATTTCATCTTCATTTAACTGATTTCATTTTCATTCTTCATTTAACTGATTTCATCGTTAACTGATTTCATCGTTAACTGATTTCATCTTCATTTAACTGATTTCATCGTTAACTGATTTCATCGTTAACTGATTTCATCGTTAACTGATTTCATCTTCATTTAACTGATTTCATCGTTAACTGATTTCATCTTCATTTAATTGATTTCATCGTTAACTGATTTCATCGTTAACTGATTTCATCGTTAACTGATTTCATCTTCATTTAACTGATTTCATCGTTAACTGATTTCATCGTTAACTGATTTCATCTTCATTTAACTGATTTCATCGTTAACTGATTTCATCGTTAACTGATTTCATCGTTAACTGATTTCATCTTCATTTAAATGATTTCATCGTTAACTGATTTCATCGTTAACTGATTTCATCTTTAACTGATTTCATCGTTAACTGATTTCATCTTCATTTAACTGATTTCATCGTTAACTGATTTCATCGTTAACTGATTTCATCTTTAACTGATTTCATCTTCATTTAACTGATTTCATCGTTAACTGATTTCATCTTCATTTAACTGATTTCATCGTTAACTGATTTCATCGTTAACTGATTTCATCGTTAACTGATTTCATCTTCATTTAACTGATTTCATCGTTAACTGATTTCATCTTCATTTAACTGATTTCATCGTTAACTGATTTCATCGTTAACTGATTTCATCGTTAACTGATTTCATCTTTAACTGATTTCATCGTTAACTGATTTCATCTTCATTTAACTGATTTCATCGTTAACTGATTTCATCTTCATTTAATTGATTTCATCGTTAACTGATTTCATCGTTAACTGATTTCATCGTTAACTGATTTCATCTTCATTTAACTGATTTCATCGTTAACTGATTTCATCGTTAACTGATTTCATCTTCATTTAACTGATTTCATCGTTAACTGATTTCATCGTTAACTGATTTCATCGTTAACTGATTTCATCTTCATTTAACTGATTTCATCGTTAACTGATTTCATCGTTAACTGATTTCATCGTTAACTGATTTCATCTTCATTTAACTGATTTCATCGTTAACTGATTTCATCGTTAACTGATTTCATCGTTAACTGATTTCATCTTCATTTAACTGATTTCATCGTTAACTGATTTCATCTTCATTTAACTGATTTCATCGTTAACTGATTTCATCGTTAACTGATTTCATCGTTAACTGATTTCATCTTCATTTAACTGATTCCATCGTTAACTGATTTCATCTTCATTTAACTGATTCCATCGTTAACTGATTTCATCGTTAACTGATTTCATCGTTAACTGATTTCATCTTCATTTAACTGATTTCATCGTTAACTGATTTCATCTTCATTTAACTGATTTCATCGTTAACTGATTTCATCGTTAACTGATTTCATCTTCATTTAACTGATTCCATCGTTAACTGATTTCATCGTTAACTGATTTCATCGTTAACTGATTTCATCTTCATTTAACTGATTTCATCGTTAACTGATTTCATCGTTAACTGATTTCATCTTCATTTAACTGATTTCATTTTCATTCTTCATTTAACTGATTTCATCGTTAACTGATTTCATCTTCATTTAACTGATTTCATCGTTAACTGATTTCATCGTTAACTGATTTCATCGTTAACTGATTTCATCTTCATTTAACTGATTCCATCGTTAACTGATTTCATCGTTAACTGATTTCATCTTCATTTAACTGATTTCATCGTTAACTGATTTCATCGTTAACTGATTCCATCGTTAACTGATTTCATCGTTAACTGATTTCATCTTCATTTAACTGATTTCATCGTTAACTGATTTCATCTTCATTTAACTGATTTCATCGTTAACTGATTTCATCGTTAACTGATTTCATCTTCATTTAACTGATTCCATCGTTAACTGATTTCATCGTTAACTGATTCCATCGTTAACTGATTTCATCGTTAACTGATTTCATCGTTAACTGATTTCATCTTTAACTGATTTCATCGTTAACTGATTTCATCTTCATTTAACTGATTTCATCGTTAACTGATTTCATCGTTAACTGATTTCATCGTTAACTGATTTCATCTTCATTTAACTGATTTCATCGTTAACTGATTTCATCGTTAACTGATTTCATCTTCATTTAACTGATTTCATCTTCATTTAACTGATTTCATCGTTAACTGATTTCATCGTTAACTGATTTCATCGTTAACTGATTTCATCTTCATTTAACTGATTTCATTTTCATTCTTCATTTAACTGATTTCATCGTTAACTGATTTCATCTTCATTTAACTGATTTCATCGTTAACTGATTTCATCGTTAACTGATTTCATCGTTAACTGATTTCATCTTCATTTAACTGATTTCATCGTTAACTGATTTCATCTTCATTTAATTGATTTCATCGTTAACTGATTTCATCGTTAACTGATTTCATCGTTAACTGATTTCATCTTCATTTAACTGATTTCATCGTTAACTGATTTCATCGTTAACTGATTCCATCGTTAACTGATTTCATCGTTAACTGATTTCATCTTCATTTAACTGATTTCATCGTTAAGTGATTTCATCGTTAACTGATTTCATCTTCATTTAACTGATTTCATTGTTAACTGATTTCATCGTTAACTGATTTCATCTTCATTTAACTGATTCCATCGTTAACTGATTTCATCGTTAACTGATTTCATCGTTAACTGATTTCATCTTTAACTGATTTCATCTTCATTTAACTGATTTCATCGTTAACTGATTTCATCGTTAACTGATTTCATCTTCATTTAACTGATTTCATCGTTAACTGATTTCATCGTTAACTGATTCCATCGTTAACTGATTTCATCGTTAACTGATTTCATCTTCATTTAACTGATTTAATTTTCATTCTTCATTTAACTGATTTCATCGTTAACTGATTTCATCTTCATTTAACTGATTTCATCGTTAACTGATTTCATCGTTAACTGATTTCATCTTTAACTGATTTCATCGTTAACTGATTTCATCTTCATTTAACTGATTTCATCGTTAACTGATTTCATCTTCATTTAATTGATTTCATCGTTAACTGATTTCATCGTTAACTGATTTCATCGTTAACTGATTTCATCTTCATTTAACTGATTTCATCGTTAACTGATTTCATCGTTAACTGATTCCATCGTTAACTGATTTCATCGTTAACTGATTTCATCTTCATTTAACTGATTTCATCGTTAACTGATTTCATCGTTAACTGATTTCATCTTCATTTAACTGATTTCATTTTCATTCTTCATTTAACTGATTTCATCGTTAACTGATTTCATCTTCATTTAATTGATTTCATTGTTAACTGATTTCATCGTGAACTGATTTCATCGTTAACTGATTTCATCTTCATTTAACTGATTTCATCGTTAACTGATTTCATCTTCATTTAATTGATTTCATTGTTAACTGATTTCATCGTGAACTGATTTCATCGTTAACTGATTTCATCTTCATTTAACTGATTTCATCGTTAACTGATTTCATCGTTAACTGATTTCATCGTTAACTGATTTCATCTTCATTTAACTGATTTCATCGTTAACTGATTTCATCGTTAACTGATTTCATCGTTAACTGATTTCATCGTTAACTGATTTCATCTTTAACTGATTTCATCGTTAACTGATTTCATCTTCATTTAACTGATTTCATCGTTAACTGATTTCATCGTTAACTGATTTCATCGTTAACTGATTTCATCTTCATTTAACTGATTTCATCGTTAACTGATTTCATCGTTAACTGATTTCATCTTCATTTAACTGATTTCATCGTTAACTGATTTCATCGTTAACTGATTTCATCTTCATTTAACTGATTTCATCGTTAACTGATTTCATCGTTAACTGATTTCATCTTCATTTAACTGATTTCATCGTTAACTGATTTCATCTTCATTTAACTGATTTCATCGTTAACTGATTTCATCGTTAACTGATTCCATCGTTAACTGATTTCGTCTTTAACTGATTTCATCGTTAACTGATTTCATCTTCATTTAACTGATTTCATCGTTAAGTGATTTCATCGTTAACTGATTTCATCGTTAACTGATTTCATCGTTAACTGATTTCATCTTCATTTAACTGATTTCATTGTTAACTGATTTCATCGTTAACTGATTTCATCTTCATTTAACTGATTTCATCGTTAACTGATTTCATCGTTAACTGATTCCATCGTTAACTGATTTCATCGTTAACTGATTCCATCGTTAACTGATTTCATCGTTAACTGATTTCATCGTTAACTGATTTCATCTTCATTTAACTGATTTCATCGTTAACTGATTTCATCGTTAACTGATTCCATCGTTAACTGATTTCATCTTTAACTGATTTCATCGTTAACTGATTTCATCTTCATTTAACTGATTTCATCGTTAACTGATTTCATCGTTAACTGATTTCATCGTTAACTGATTTCATCGTTAACTGATTTCATCTTCATTTAACTGATTTCATCGTTAACTGATTTCATCGTTAACTGATTTCATCTTCATTTAACTGATTTCATTGTTAACTGATTTCATCGTTAACTGATTTCATCTTCATTTAACTGATTTCATCTTCATTTAACTGATTTCATCGTTAACTGATTTCAGCGTTAACTGATTCCATCGTTAACTGATTTCATCGTTAACTGATTTCATCGTTAACTGATTTCATCTTCATTTAACTGATTTCATTTTCATTCTTCATTTAACTGATTTCATCGTTAACTGATTTCATCGTTAACTGATTTCATCTTCATTTAACTGATTTCATCTTTAACTGATTTCATCGTTAACTGATTTCATCTTCATTTAACTGATTTCATCGTTAAGTGATTTCATCGTTAACTGATTTCATCGTTAACTGATTTCATCGTTAACTGATTTCATCTTCATTTAACTGATTTCATCGTTAACTGATTTCATCGTTAACTGATTTCATCTTCATTTAACTGATTTCATTGTTAACTGATTTCATCGTTAACTGATTTCATCTTCATTTAACTGATTTCATCTTCATTTAACTGATTTCATCGTTAACTGATTTCATCGTTAACTGATTCCATCGTTAACTGATTTCATCGTTAACTGATTTCATCGTTAACTGATTTCATCTTCATTTAACTGATTTCATTTTCATTCTTCATTTAACTGATTTCATCGTTAACTGATTTCATCGTTAACTGATTTCATCTTCATTTAACTGATTTCATCGTTAACTGATTTCATCGTTAACTGATTTCATCTTTAACTGATTTCATCGTTAACTGATTTCATCTTCATTTAACTGATTTCATCGTTAACTGATTTCATCTTCATTTAATTGATTTCATCGTTAACTGATTTCATCGTTAACTGATTTCATCGTTAACTGATTTCATCTTCATTTAACTGATTTCATCGTTAACTGATTTCATCTTCATTTAACTGATTTCATCGTTAACTGATTTCATCGTTAACTGATTTCATCTTCATTTAACTGATTCCATCGTTAACTGATTCCATCGTTAACTGATTTCATCGTTAACTGATTTCATCTTTAACTGATTTCATCGTTAACTGATTTCATCTTCATTTAACTGATTTCATCGTTAACTGATTTCATCGTTAACTGATTTCATCTTCATTTAACTGATTTCATCGTTAACTGATTTCATCTTCATTTAACTGATTTCATCGTTAACTGATTTCATCGTTAACTGATTTCATCGTTAACTGATTTCATCTTCATTTAACTGATTTCATCGTTAACTGATTTCATCGTTAACTGATTTCATCTTTAACTGATTTCATCGTTAACTGATTTCATCTTCATTTAACTGATTTCATCGTTAAATGATTTCATCTTCATTTAATTGATTTCATTGTTAACTGATTTCATCGTTAACTGATTTCATCTTCATTTAACTGATTTCATCGTTAACTGATTCCATCGTTAACTGATTTCATCATTAACTGATTTCATCTTCATTTAACTGATTTCATCGTTAACTGATTTCATCGTTAACTGATTTCATCTTTAACTGATTTCATCGTTAACTGATTTCATCTTCATTTAACTGATTTCATCGTTAACTGATTTCATCGTTAACTGATTTCATCTTTAACTGATTTCATCGTTAACTGATTTCATCTTCATTTAACTGATTTCATCGTTAACTGATTTCATCGTTAACTGATTTCATCTTCATTTAACTGATTTCATCGTTAACTGATTTCATCGTTAACTGATTCCATCGTTAACTGATTTCATCTTTAACTGATTTCATCGTTAACTGATTTCATCTTCATTTAACTGATTTCATCGTTAAGTGATTTCATCGTTAACTGATTTCATCGTTAACTGATTTCATCGTTAACTGATTTCATCTTCATTTAACTGATTTCATTGTTAACTGATTTCATCGTTAACTGATTTCATCTTCATTTAACTGATTTCATCGTTAACTGATTCCATCGTTAACTGATTTCATCGTTAACTGATTTCATCTTCATTTAACTGATTTCATTTTCATTCTTCATTTAACTGATTTCATCGTTAACTGATTTCATCGTTAACTGATTTCATCTTCATTTAACTGATTTCATCGTTAACTGATTTCATCGTTAACTGATTTCATCTTTAACTGATTTCATCGTTAACTGATTTCATCTTCATTTAACTGATTTCATCGTTAACTGATTTCATCTTCATTTAATTGATTTCATCGTTAACTGATTTCATCGTTAACTGATTTCATCTTCATTTAACTGATTTCATCGTTAACTGATTTCATCGTTAACTGATTTCATCGTTAACTGATTTCATCTTCATTTAACTGATTTCATCGTTAACTGATTTCATCGTTAACTGATTTCATCGTTAACTGATTTCATCTTCATTTAAATGATTTCATCGTTAACTGATTTCATCGTTAACTGATTTCATCTTTAACTGATTTCATCGTTAACTGATTTCATCTTCATTTAACTGATTTCATCGTTAACTGATTTCATCGTTAACTGATTTCATCGTTAACTGATTTCATCTTTAACTGATTTCATCGTTAACTGATTTCATCTTCATTTAACTGATTTCATCGTTAACTGATTTCATCTTCATTTAACTGATTTCATCGTTAACTGATTTCATCGTTAACTGATTTCATCGTTAACTGATTTCATCTTCATTTAACTGATTCCATCGTTAACTGATTTCATCTTCATTTAACTGATTCCATCGTTAACTGATTTCATCGTTAACTGATTTCATCGTTAACTGATTTCATCTTCATTTAACTGATTTCATCGTTAACTGATTTCATCTTCATTTAACTGATTTCATCGTTAACTGATTTCATCGTTAACTGATTTCATCTTCATTTAACTGATTCCATCGTTAACTGATTTCATCGTTAACTGATTTCATCGTTAACTGATTTCATCGTTAACTGATTTCATCTTCATTTAACTGATTTCATCGTTAACTGATTTCATCGTTAACTGATTTCATCGTTAACTGATTTCATCTTCATTTAACTGATTTCATCGTTAACTGATTTCATCGTTAACTGATTTCATCGTTAACTGATTTCATCTTCATTTAAATGATTTCATCGTTAACTGATTTCATCGTTAACTGATTTCATCTTTAACTGATTTCATCGTTAACTGATTTCATCTTCATTTAACTGATTTCATCGTTAACTGATTTCATCGTTAACTGATTTCATCGTTAACTGATTTCATCTTTAACTGATTTCATCGTTAACTGATTTCATCTTCATTTAACTGATTTCATCGTTAACTGATTTCATCTTCATTTAACTGATTTCATCGTTAACTGATTTCATCGTTAACTGATTTCATCGTTAACTGATTTCATCGTTAACTGATTTCATCTTCATTTAACTGATTCCATCGTTAACTGATTTCATCTTCATTTAACTGATTCCATCGTTAACTGATTTCATCGTTAACTGATTTCATCGTTAACTGATTTCATCTTCATTTAACTGATTTCATCGTTAACTGATTTCATCTTCATTTAACTGATTTCATCGTTAACTGATTTCATCGTTAACTGATTTCATCTTCATTTAACTGATTCCATCGTTAACTGATTTCATCGTTAACTGATTTCATCGTTAACTGATTTCATCTTCATTTAACTGATTTCATCGTTAACTGATTTCATCGTTAACTGATTTCATCTTCATTTAACTGATTTCATTTTCATTCTTCATTTAACTGATTTCATCGTTAACTGATTTCATCTTCATTTAACTGATTTCATCGTTAACTGATTTCATCGTTAACTGATTTCATCGTTAACTGATTTCATCTTCATTTAACTGATTCCATCGTTAACTGATTTCATCGTTAACTGATTTCATCTTCATTTAACTGATTTCATCGTTAACTGATTTCATCGTTAACTGATTCCATCGTTAACTGATTTCATCGTTAACTGATTTCATCGTTAACTGATTTCATCGTTAACTGATTTCATCTTCATTTAACTGATTTCATCGTTAACTGATTTCATCGTTAACTGATTTCATCTTCATTTAACTGATTCCATCGTTAACTGATTTCATCGTTAACTGATTTCATCGTTAACTGATTTCATCTTTAACTGATTTCATCGTTAACTGATTTCATCTTCATTTAACTGATTTCATCGTTAACTGATTTCATCGTTAACTGATTTCATCGTTAACTGATTTCATCTTCATTTAACTGATTTCATCGTTAACTGATTTCATCGTTAACTGATTTCATCTTCATTTAACTGATTTCATCTTCATTTAACTGATTTCATCGTTAACTGATTTCATCGTTAACTGATTTCATCTTCATTTAACTGATTTCATTTTCATTCTTCATTTAACTGATTTCATCGTTAACTGATTTCATCTTCATTTAACTGATTTCATCGTTAACTGATTTCATCGTTAACTGATTTCATCGTTAACTGATTTCATCTTCATTTAACTGATTTCATCGTTAACTGATTTCATCTTCATTTAATTGATTTCATCGTTAACTGATTTCATCGTTAACTGATTTCATCGTTAACTGATTTCATCTTCATTTAACTGATTTCATCGTTAACTGATTCCATCGTTAACTGATTTCATCGTTAACTGATTTCATCTTCATTTAACTGATTTCATCGTTAAGTGATTTCATCGTTAACTGATTTCATCTTCATTTAACTGATTTCATTGTTAACTGATTTCATCGTTAACTGATTTCATCTTCATTTAACTGATTCCATCGTTAACTGATTTCATCGTTAACTGATTTCATCTTCATTTAACTGATTTCATCGTTAACTGATTTCATCTTCATTTAACTGATTTCATCGTTAACTGATTTCATCGTTAACTGATTTCATCGTTAACTGATTTCATCTTCATTTAACTGATTCCATCGTTAACTGATTTCATCTTCATTTAACTGATTCCATCGTTAACTGATTTCATCGTTAACTGATTTCATCGTTAACTGATTTCATCTTCATTTAACTGATTTCATCGTTAACTGATTTCATCTTCATTTAACTGATTTCATCGTTAACTGATTTCATCGTTAACTGATTTCATCTTCATTTAACTGATTCCATCGTTAACTGATTTCATCGTTAACTGATTTCATCGTTAACTGATTTCATCTTCATTTAACTGATTTCATCGTTAACTGATTTCATCGTTAACTGATTTCATCTTCATTTAACTGATTTCATTTTCATTCTTCATTTAACTGATTTCATCGTTAACTGATTTCATCTTCATTTAACTGATTTCATCGTTAACTGATTTCATCGTTAACTGATTTCATCGTTAACTGATTTCATCTTCATTTAACTGATTCCATCGTTAACTGATTTCATCGTTAACTGATTTCATCTTCATTTAACTGATTTCATCGTTAACTGATTTCATCGTTAACTGATTCCATCGTTAACTGATTTCATCGTTAACTGATTTCATCGTTAACTGATTTCATCTTCATTTAACTGATTTCATCGTTAACTGATTTCATCTTCATTTAACTGATTCCATCGTTAACTGATTTCATCGTTAACTGATTTCATCGTTAACTGATTTCATCTTTAACTGATTTCATCGTTAACTGATTTCATCTTCATTTAACTGATTTCATCGTTAACTGATTTCATCGTTAACTGATTTCATCGTTAACTGATTTCATCTTCATTTAACTGATTTCATCGTTAACTGATTTCATCGTTAACTGATTTCATCTTCATTTAACTGATTTCATCTTCATTTAACTGATTTCATCGTTAACTGATTTCATCGTTAACTGATTTCATCTTCATTTAACTGATTTCATTTTCATTCTTCATTTAACTGATTTCATCGTTAACTGATTTCATCTTCATTTAACTGATTTCATCGTTAACTGATTTCATCGTTAACTGATTTCATCGTTAACTGATTTCATCTTCATTTAACTGATTTCATCGTTAACTGATTTCATCTTCATTTAATTGATTTCATCGTTAACTGATTTCATCGTTAACTGATTTCATCGTTAACTGATTTCATCTTCATTTAACTGATTTCATCGTTAACTGATTCCATCGTTAACTGATTTCATCGTTAACTGATTTCATCTTCATTTAACTGATTTCATCGTTAAGTGATTTCATCGTTAACTGATTTCATCTTCATTTAACTGATTTCATTGTTAACTGATTTCATCGTTAACTGATTTCATCTTCATTTAACTGATTCCATCGTTAACTGATTTCATCGTTAACTGATTTCATCGTTAACTGATTTCATCGTTAACTGATTTCATCTTCATTTAACTGATTTCATCGTTAACTGATTTCATCGTTAACTGATTTCATCGTTAACTGATTTCATCTTCATTTAACTGATTTCATCGTTAACTGATTTCATCGTTAACTGATTCCATCGTTAACTGATTTCATCGTTAACTGATTTCATCTTCATTTAACTGATTTAATTTTCATTCTTCATTTAACTGATTTCATCGTTAACTGATTTCATCTTCATTTAACTGATTTCATCGTTAACTGATTTCATCGTTAACTGATTTCATCTTTAACTGATTTCATCGTTAACTGATTTCATCTTCATTTAACTGATTTCATCGTTAACTGATTTCATCTTCATTTAATTGATTTCATCGTTAACTGATTTCATCGTTAACTGATTTCATCGTTAACTGATTTCATCTTCATTTAACTGATTTCATCGTTAACTGATTTCATCGTTAACTGATTCCATCGTTAACTGATTTCATCGTTAACTGATTTCATCTTCATTTAACTGATTTCATCGTTAACTGATTTCATCGTTAACTGATTTCATCTTTAACTGATTTCATCGTTAACTGATTTCATCTTCATTTAACTGATTTCATCGTTAACTGATTTCATCGTTAACTGATTTCATCTTTAACTGATTTCATCGTTAACTGATTTCATCTTCATTTAACTGATTTCATCGTTAACTGATTTCATCGTTAACTGATTTCATCTTCATTTAACTGATTTCATCGTTAACTGATTTCATCGTTAACTGATTCCATCGTTAACTGATTTCATCTTTAACTGATTTCATCGTTAACTGATTTCATCTTCATTTAACTGATTTCATCGTTAAGTGATTTCATCGTTAACTGATTTCATCGTTAACTGATTTCATCGTTAACTGATTTCATCTTCATTTAACTGATTTCATCGTTAACTGATTTCATCGTTAACTGATTTCATCTTCATTTAACTGATTTCATTGTTAACTGATTTCATCGTTAACTGATTTCATCTTCATTTAACTGATTTCATCGTTAACTGATTTCATCGTTAACTGATTCCATCGTTAACTGATTTCATCGTTAACTGATTTCATCGTTAACTGATTTCATCTTCATTTAACTGATTTCATTTTCATTCTTCATTTAACTGATTTCATCGTTAACTGATTTCATCGTTAACTGATTTCATCTTCATTTAACTGATTTCATCGTTAACTGATTTCATCGTTAACTGATTTCATCTTTAACTGATTTCATCGTTAACTGATTTCATCTTCATTTAACTGATTTCATCGTTAACTGATTTCATCTTCATTTAATTGATTTCATCGTTAACTGATTTCATCGTTAACTGATTTCATCGTTAACTGATTTCATCTTTAACTGATTTCATCGTTAACTGATTTCATCTTCATTTAACTGATTTCATCGTTAACTGATTTCATCGTTAACTGATTTCATCTTTAACTGATTTCATCGTTAACTGATTTCATCTTCATTTAACTGATTTCATCGTTAACTGATTTCATCTTCATTTAACTGATTTCATCGTTAACTGATTTCATCTTCATTTAACTGATTTCATCGTTAACTGATTTCATCGTTAACTGATTTCATCGTTAACTGATTTCATCTTCATTTAACTGATTCCATCGTTAACTGATTTCATCGTTAACTGATTTCATCGTTAACTGATTTCATCTTCATTTAACTGATTTCATCGTTAACTGATTTCATCGTTAACTGATTTCATCTTTAACTGATTTCATCGTTAACTGATTTCATCTTCATTTAACTGATTTCATCGTTAACTGATTTCATCGTTAACTGATTTCATCGTTAACTGATTTCATCTTCATTTAACTGATTTCATCGTTAACTGATTTCATCGTTAACTGATTCCATCGTTAACTGATTTCATCGTTAACTGATTTCATCGTTAACTGATTTCATCTTCATTTAACTGATTTCATCGTTAACTGATTTCATCTTCATTTAACTGATTTCATCGTTAACTGATTTCATCGTTAACTGATTTCATCGTTAACTGATTTCATCTTCATTTAACTGATTTCATTTTCATTCTTCATTTAACTGATTTCATCGTTAACTGATTTCATCTTCATTTAATTGATTTCATCGTTAACTGATTTCATCTTCATTTAACTGATTCCATCGTTAACTGATTTCATCTTCATTTAACTGATTCCATCGTTAACTGATTTCATCGTTAACTGATTTCATCGTTAACTGATTTCATCTTCATTTAACTGATTTCATCGTTAACTGATTTCATCTTCATTTAACTGATTTCATCGTTAACTGATTTCATCGTTAACTGATTTCATCTTCATTTAACTGATTCCATCGTTAACTGATTTCATCGTTAACTGATTTCATCGTTAACTGATTTCATCTTCATTTAACTGATTTCATCGTTAACTGATTTCATCGTTAACTGATTTCATCTTCATTTAACTGATTTCATTTTCATTCTTCATTTAACTGATTTCATCGTTAACTGATTTCATCTTCATTTAACTGATTTCATCGTTAACTGATTTCATCGTTAACTGATTTCATCGTTAACTGATTTCATCTTCATTTAACTGATTCCATCGTTAACTGATTTCATCGTTAACTGATTTCATCTTCATTTAACTGATTTCATCGTTAACTGATTTCATCGTTAACTGATTCCATCGTTAACTGATTTCATCGTTAACTGATTTCATCGTTAACTGATTTCATCTTCATTTAACTGATTTCATCGTTAACTGATTTCATCTTCATTTAACTGATTCCATCGTTAACTGATTTCATCGTTAACTGATTTCATCGTTAACTGATTTCATCTTTAACTGATTTCATCGTTAACTGATTTCATCTTCATTTAACTGATTTCATCGTTAACTGATTTCATCGTTAACTGATTTCATCGTTAACTGATTTCATCTTCATTTAACTGATTTCATCGTTAACTGATTTCATCGTTAACTGATTTCATCTTCATTTAACTGATTTCATCTTCATTTAACTGATTTCATCGTTAACTGATTTCATCGTTAACTGATTTCATCTTCATTTAACTGATTTCATTTTCATTCTTCATTTAACTGATTTCATCGTTAACTGATTTCATCTTCATTTAACTGATTTCATCGTTAACTGATTTCATCGTTAACTGATTTCATCTTCATTTAACTGATTTCATCGTTAACTGATTTCATCTTCATTTAATTGATTTCATCGTTAACTGATTTCATCGTTAACTGATTTCATCGTTAACTGATTTCATCTTCATTTAACTGATTTCATCGTTAACTGATTCCATCGTTAACTGATTTCATCGTTAACTGATTTCATCTTCATTTAACTGATTTCATCGTTAAGTGATTTCATCGTTAACTGATTTCATCTTCATTTAACTGATTTCATTGTTAACTGATTTCATCGTTAACTGATTTCATCTTCATTTAACTGATTCCATCGTTAACTGATTTCATCGTTAACTGATTTCATCGTTAACTGATTTCATCGTTAACTGATTTCATCTTTAACTGATTTCATCTTCATTTAACTGATTTCATCGTTAACTGATTTCATCGTTAACTGATTTCATCGTTAACTGATTTCATCTTCATTTAACTGATTTCATCGTTAACTGATTTCATCGTTAACTGATTCCATCGTTAACTGATTTCATCGTTAACTGATTTCATCTTCATTTAACTGATTTAATTTTCATTCTTCATTTAACTGATTTCATCGTTAACTGATTTCATCTTCATTTAACTGATTTCATCGTTAACTGATTTCATCGTTAACTGATTTCATCTTTAACTGATTTCATCGTTAACTGATTTCATCTTCATTTAACTGATTTCATCGTTAACTGATTTCATCTTCATTTAATTGATTTCATCGTTAACTGATTTCATCGTTAACTGATTTCATCGTTAACTGATTTCATCTTCATTTAACTGATTTCATCGTTAACTGATTTCATCGTTAACTGATTCCATCGTTAACTGATTTCATCGTTAACTGATTTCATCTTCATTTAACTGATTTCATCGTTAACTGATTTCATCGTTAACTGATTTCATCTTTAACTGATTTCATCGTTAACTGATTTCATCTTCATTTAACTGATTTCATCGTTAACTGATTTCATCGTTAACTGATTTCATCTTTAACTGATTTCATCGTTAACTGATTTCATCTTCATTTAACTGATTTCATCGTTAACTGATTTCATCTTCATTTAACTGATTTCATCGTTAACTGATTTCATCGTTAACTGATTCCATCGTTAACTGATTTCATCTTTAACTGATTTCATCGTTAACTGATTTCATCTTCATTTAACTGATTTCATCGTTAAGTGATTTCATCGTTAACTGATTTCATCGTTAACTGATTTCATCGTTAACTGATTTCATCTTCATTTAACTGATTTCATCGTTAACTGATTTCATCGTTAACTGATTTCATCTTCATTTAACTGATTTCATTGTTAACTGATTTCATCGTTAACTGATTTCATCTTCATTTAACTGATTTCATCGTTAACTGATTTCATCGTTAACTGATTCCATCGTTAACTGATTTCATCGTTAACTGATTTCATCGTTAACTGATTTCATCTTCATTTAACTGATTTCATTTTCATTCTTCATTTAACTGATTTCATCGTTAACTGATTTCATCGTTAACTGATTTCATCTTCATTTAACTGATTTCATCGTTAACTGATTTCATCGTTAACTGATTTCATCTTTAACTGATTTCATCGTTAACTGATTTCATCTTCATTTAACTGATTTCATCGTTAACTGATTTCATCTTCATTTAATTGATTTCATCGTTAACTGATTTCATCGTTAACTGATTTCATCGTTAACTGATTTCATCTTTAACTGATTTCATCGTTAACTGATTTCATCTTCATTTAACTGATTTCATCGTTAACTGATTTCATCGTTAACTGATTTCATCTTTAACTGATTTCATCGTTAACTGATTTCATCTTCATTTAACTGATTTCATCGTTAACTGATTTCATCTTCATTTAACTGATTTCATCGTTAACTGATTTCATCTTCATTTAACTGATTTCATCGTTAACTGATTTCATCGTTAACTGATTTCATCGTTAACTGATTTCATCTTCATTTAACTGATTCCATCGTTAACTGATTTCATCGTTAACTGATTTCATCGTTAACTGATTTCATCTTCATTTAACTGATTTCATCGTTAACTGATTTCATCGTTAACTGATTTCATCTTTAACTGATTTCATCGTTAACTGATTTCATCTTCATTTAACTGATTTCATCGTTAACTGATTTCATCGTTAACTGATTTCATCTTCATTTAACTGATTTCATCGTTAACTGATTTCATCGTTAACTGATTCCATCGTTAACTGATTTCATCGTTAACTGATTTCATCGTTAACTGATTTCATCTTCATTTAACTGATTTCATCGTTAACTGATTTCATCTTCATTTAACTGATTTCATCGTTAACTGATTTCATCGTTAACTGATTTCATCGTTAACTGATTTCATCGTTAACTGATTTCATCTTCATTTAACTGATTTCATTTTCATTCTTCATTTAACTGATTTCATCGTTAACTGATTTCATCTTCATTTAATTGATTTCATTGTTAACTGATTTCATCGTTAACTGATTTCATCGTTAACTGATTTCATCTTCATTTAACTGATTTCATCGTTAACTGATTTCATCTTCATTTAACTGATTTCATCGTTAACTGATTTCATCGTTAACTGATTTCATCTTCATTTAACTGATTTCATCGTTAACTGATTTCATCGTTAACTGATTTCATCTTCATTTAACTGATTTCATCGTTAACTGATTTCATCGTTAACTGATTTCATCGTTAACTGATTTCATCTTCATTTAACTGATTTCATCGTTAACTGATTTCATCGTTAACTGATTTCATCTTCATTTAACTGATTTCATCGTTAACTGATTTCATCGTTAACTGATTCCATCGTTAACTGATTTCATCGTTAACTGATTTCATCGTTAACTGATTTCATCTTCATTTAACTGATTTCATCGTTAACTGATTTCATCGTTAACTGATTTCATCTTCATTTAACTGATTTCATCGTTAACTGATTTCATCGTTAACTGATTTCATCTTCATTTAACTGATTTCATCGTTAACTGATTTCATCGTTAACTGATTTCATCGTTAACTGATTTCATCGTTAACTGATTTCATCTTCATTTAACTGATTTCATTGTTAACTGATTTCATCGTTAACTGATTTCATCTTCATTTAACTGATTTCATCGTTAACTGATTTCATCGTTAACTGATTCCATCGTTAACTGATTTCATCGTTAACTGATTCCATCGTTAACTGATTTCATCGTTAACTGATTTCATCGTTAACTGATTTCATCTTCATTTAACTGATTTCATCGTTAACTGATTTCATCTTCATTTAACTGATTTCATTTTCATTCTTCATTTAACTGATTTCATCGTTAACTGATTTCATCTTCATTTAACTGATTTCATCGTTAACTGATTTCATCGTTAACTGATTTCATCTTCTTTTAACTGATTTCATCGTTAACTGATTTCATCTTCATTTAATTGATTTCATCGTTAACTGATTTCATCGTTAACTGATTTCATCTTCATTTAACTGATTTCATCGTTAACTGATTTCATCGTTAACTGATTTCATCTTCATTTAACTGATTTCATCGTTAACTGATTTCATCTTCATTTAACTGATTTCATCGTTAACTGATTTCATCGTTAACTGATTTCATCTTCATTTAACTGATTCCATCGTTAACTGATTTCATCGTTAACTGATTTCATCGTTAACTGATTTCATCGTTAACTGATTTCATCTTCATTTAACTGATTTCATCGTTAACTGATTTCATCGTTAACTGATTTCATCTTCATTTAACTGATTCCATCGTTAACTGATTTCATCGTTAACTGATTTCATCTTCATTTAACTGATTTCATCGTTAACTGATTTCATCGTTAACTGATTCCATCGTTAACTGATTTCATCGTTAACTGATTTCATCTTCATTTAACTGATTTCATCGTTAACTGATTTCATCGTTAACTGATTTCATCTTCATTTAACTGATTTCATCGTTAACTGATTTCATCTTCATTTAACTGATTTCATCGTTAACTGATTTCATCGTTAACTGATTTCATCTTCATTTAACTGATTCCATCGTTAACTGATTTCATCGTTAACTGATTTCATCGTTAACTGATTTCATCGTTAACTGATTTCATCTTCATTTAACTGATTTCATCGTTAACTGATTTCATCGTTAACTGATTTCATCTTCATTTAACTGATTCCATCGTTAACTGATTTCATCGTTAACTGATTTCATCTTCATTTAACTGATTTCATCGTTAACTGATTTCATCGTTAACTGATTCCATCGTTAACTGATTTCATCGTTAACTGATTTCATCGTTAACTGATTTCATCTTCATTTAACTGATTTCATCGTTAACTGATTTCATCTTCATTTAACTGATTTCATCGTTAACTGATTTCATCGTTAACTGATTTCATCTTCATTTAACTGATTTCATCTTCATTTAACTGATTCCATCGTTAACTGATTTCATCGTTAACTGATTTCATCGTTAACTGATTTCATCTTTAACTGATTTCATCGTTAACTGATTTCATCTTCATTTAACTGATTTCATCGTTAACTGATTTCATCGTTAACTGATTTCATCTTCATTTAACTGATTTCATCGTTAACTGATTTCATCGTTAACTGATTTCATCGTTAACTGATTTCATCTTCATTTAACTGATTTCATCGTTAACTGATTTCATCGTTAACTGATTTCATCTTCATTTAACTGATTTCATTTTCATTCTTCATTTAACTGATTTCATCGTTAACTGATTTCATCTTCATTTAACTGATTTCATCGTTAACTGATTTCATCGTTAACTGATTTCATCTTTAACTGATTTCATCGTTAACTGATTTCATCTTCATTTAACTGATTTCATCGTTAACTGATTTCATCTTCATTTAATTGATTTCATCGTTAACTGATTTCATCGTTAACTGATTTCATCGTTAACTGATTTCATCTTCATTTAACTGATTTCATCGTTAACTGATTTCATCGTTAACTGATTCCATCGTTAACTGATTTCATCATTAACTGATTTCATCTTCATTTAACTGATTTCATCGTTAACTGATTTCATCGTTAACTGATTTCATCTTTAACTGATTTCATCGTTAACTGATTTCATCTTCATTTAACTGATTTCATCGTTAACTGATTTCATCTTCATTTAACTGATTTCATCGTTAACTGATTTCATCTTCATTTAACTGATTTCATCGTTAACTGATTTCATCTTCATTTAACTGATTTCATTTTCATTCTTCATTTAACTGATTTCATCTTCATTTAATTGATTTCATCGTTAACTGATTTCATCGTTAACTGATTTCATCTTCATTTAACTGATTTCATCGTTAACTGATTTCATCGTTAACTGATTTCATCTTCATTTAACTGATTTCATTTTCATTCTTCATTTAACTGATTTCATCGTTAACTGATTTCATCTTCATTTAACTGATTTCATCGTTAACTGATTTCATCGTTAACTGATTTCATCTTTAACTGATTTCATCGTTAACTGATTTCATCTTCATTTAACTGATTTCATCGTTAACTGATTTCATCTTCATTTAATTGATTTCATCGTTAACTGATTTCATCGTTAACTGATTTCATCGTTAACTGATTTCATCTTCATTTAACTGATTTCATCGTTAACTGATTTCATCGTTAACTGATTTCATCTTCATTTAACTGATTTCATCGTTAACTGATTTCATCGTTAACTGATTTCATCGTTAACTGATTTCATCTTCATTTAACTGATTTCATCGTTAACTGATTTCATCGTTAACTGATTTCATCTTCATTTAACTGATTTCATTTTCATTCTTCATTTAACTGATTTCATCGTTAACTGATTTCATCTTCATTTAACTGATTTCATCGTTAACTGATTTCATCGTTAACTGATTTCATCTTTAACTGATTTCATCGTTAACTGATTTCATCTTCATTTAACTGATTTCATCGTTAACTGATTTCATCTTCATTTAATTGATTTCATCGTTAACTGATTTCATCGTTAACTGATTTCATCGTTAACTGATTTCATCTTCATTTAACTGATTTCATCGTTAACTGATTTCATCTTCATTTAATTGATTTCATCGTTAACTGATTTCATCGTTAACTGATTTCATCGTTAACTGATTTCATCTTCATTTAACTGATTTCATCGTTAACTGATTTCATCGTTAACTGATTCCATCGTTAACTGATTTCATCATTAACTGATTTCATCTTCATTTAACTGATTTCATCGTTAACTGATTTCATCGTTAACTGATTTCATCTTTAACTGATTTCATCGTTAACTGATTTCATCTTCATTTAACTGATTTCATCGTTAACTGATTTCATCGTTAACTGATTTCATCTTTAACTGATTTCATCATTAACTGATTTCATCTTCATTTAACTGATTTCATCGTTAACTGATTTCATCGTTAACTGATTTCATCTTCATTTAACTGATTTCATCGTTAACTGATTTCATCGTTAACTGATTCCATCGTTAACTGATTTCATCTTTAACTGATTTCATCGTTAACTGATTTCATCTTCATTTAACTGATTTCATCTTCATTTAACTGATTTCATCGTTAAGTGATTTCATCGTTAAGTGATTTCATCGTTAACTGATTTCATCGTTAACTGATTTCATCTTCATTTAACTGATTTCATTGTTAACTGATTTCATCGTTAACTGATTTCATCTTCATTTAACTGATTTCATCGTTAACTGATTTCATCGTTAACTGATTCCATCGTTAACTGATTTCATCGTTAACTGATTTCATCGTTAACTGATTTCATCTTCATTTAACTGATTTCATTTTCATTCTTCATTTAACTGATTTCATCGTTAACTGATTTCATCGTTAACTGATTTCATCTTCATTTAACTGATTTCATCGTTAACTGATTTCATCGTTAACTGATTTCATCGTTAACTGATTTCATCTTTAACTGATTTCATCGTTAACTGATTTCATCTTCATTTAACTGATTTCATCGTTAACTGATTTCATCTTCATTTAATTGATTTCATCGTTAACTGATTTCATCGTTAACTGATTTCATCGTTAACTGATTTCATCGTTAACTGATTTCATCTTCATTTAACTGATTTCATCGTTAACTGATTTCATCGTTAACTGATTTCATCTTCATTTAACTGATTTCATCGTTAACTGATTTCATCGTTAACTGATTTCATCGTTAACTGATTTCATCTTCATTTAAATGATTTCATCGTTAACTGATTTCATCGTTAACTGATTTCATCTTTAACTGATTTCATCGTTAACTGATTTCATCTTCATTTAACTGATTTCATCGTTAACTGATTTCATCGTTAACTGATTTCATCTTTAACTGATTTCATCGTTAACTGATTTCATCTTCATTTAACTGATTTCATCGTTAACTGATTTCATCTTCATTTAACTGATTTCATCGTTAACTGATTTCATCGTTAACTGATTTCATCGTTAACTGATTTCATCTTCATTTAACTGATTCCATCGTTAACTGATTTCATCGTTAACTGATTTCATCGTTAACTGATTTCATCTTCATTTAACTGATTTCATCGTTAACTGATTTCATCGTTAACTGATTTCATCTTTAACTGATTTCATCGTTAACTGATTTCATCTTCATTTAACTGATTTCATCGTTAACTGATTTCATCGTTAACTGATTTCATCGTTAACTGATTTCATCTTCATTTAACTGATTTCATCGTTAACTGATTCCATCGTTAACTGATTTCATCGTTAACTGATTTCATCTTCATTTAACTGATTTCATCGTTAACTGATTTCATCTTCATTTAACTGATTTCATCGTTAACTGATTTCATCGTTAACTGATTTCATCGTTAACTGATTTCATCTTCATTTAACTGATTTCATTTTCATTCTTCATTTAACTGATTTCATCGTTAACTGATTTCATCTTCATTTAATTGATTTCATCGTTAACTGATTTCATCGTTAACTGATTTCATCGTTAACTGATTTCATCTTCATTTAACTGATTTCATCGTTAACTGATTTCATCGTTAACTGATTTCATCTTCATTTAACTGATTTCATCGTTAACTGATTTCATCGTTAACTGATTTCATCGTTAACTGATTTCATCTTCATTTAAATGATTTCATCGTTAACTGATTTCATCGTTAACTGATTTCATCTTTAACTGATTTCATCGTTAACTGATTTCATCTTCATTTAACTGATTTCATCGTTAACTGATTTCATCGTTAACTGATTTCATCTTTAACTGATTTCATCGTTAACTGATTTCATCTTCATTTAACTGATTTCATCGTTAACTGATTTCATCTTCATTTAACTGATTTCATCGTTAACTGATTTCATCGTTAACTGATTTCATCGTTAACTGATTTCATCTTCATTTAACTGATTCCATCGTTAACTGATTTCATCGTTAACTGATTTCATCGTTAACTGATTTCATCTTCATTTAACTGATTTCATCGTTAACTGATTTCATCGTTAACTGATTTCATCGTTAACTGATTTCATCGTTAACTGATTTCATCTTCATTTAACTGATTTCATCGTTAACTGATTTCATCGTTAACTGATTTCATCGTTAACTGATTTCATCTTCATTTAACTGATTTCATCGTTAACTGATTCCATCGTTAACTGATTTCGTTAACTGATTTCATCTTCATTTAACTGATTTCATCGTTAACTGATTTCATCTTCATTTAACTGATTTCATCGTTAACTGATTTCATCGTTAACTGATTTCATCGTTAACTGATTTCATCTTCATTTAACTGATTTCATTTTCATTCTTCATTTAACTGATTTCATCGTTAACTGATTTCATCTTCATTTAATTGATTTCATCGTTAACTGATTTCATCGTTAACTGATTTCATCGTTAACTGATTTCATCTTCATTTAACTGATTTCATCGTTAACTGATTTCATCGTTAACTGATTTCATCTTCATTTAACTGATTTCATCGTTAACTGATTTCATCGTTAACTGATTTCATCGTTAACTGATTTCATCTTCATTTAACTGATTTCATCGTTAACTGATTTCATCTTCATTTAACTGATTTCATCGTTAACTGATTTCATCTTCATTTAATTGATTTCATCGTTAACTGATTTCATCGTTAACTGATTTCATCGTTAACTGATTTCATCTTCATTTAACTGATTTCATCGTTAACTGATTTCATCGTTAACTGATTTCATCTTCATTTAACTGATTTCATCGTTAACTGATTTCATCTTTAACTGATTTCATCGTTAACTGATTTCATCTTCATTTAACTGATTTCATCGTTAACTGATTTCATCGTTAACTGATTTCATCTTTAACTGATTTCATCGTTAACTGATTTCATCTTCATTTAACTTATTTCATCGTTAACTGATTTCATCTTCATTTAACTGATTTCATCGTTAACTGATTTCATCGTTAACTGATTTCATCGTTAACTGATTTCATCTTCATTTAACTGATTCCATCGTTAACTGATTTCATCGTTAACTGATTTCATCGTTAACTGATTTCATCTTCATTTAACTGATTTAATCGTTAACTGATTTCATCGTTAACTGATTTCATCTTCATTTTACTGATTTCATCGTTAACTGATTTCATCGTTAACTGATTTCATCTTCATTTAACTGATTTCATCGTTAACTGATTTCATCGTTAACTGATTTCATCGTTAACTGATTTCATCTTCATTTAACTGATTCCATCGTTAACTGATTTCATCGTTAACTGATTTCATCGTTAACTGATTTCATCTTCATTTAACTGATTTCATCGTTAACTGATTTCATCGTTAACTGATTTCATCGTTAACTGATTTCATCGTTAACTGATTTCATCTTCATTTAACTGATTTCATCGTTAACTGATTTCATCGTTAACTGATTTCATCGTTAACTGATTTCATCTTCATTTAACTGATTTCATCGTTAACTGATTCCATCGTTAACTGATTTCGTTAACTGATTTCATCTTCATTTAACTGATTTCATCGTTAACTGATTTCATCTTCATTTAACTGATTTCATCGTTAACTGATTTCATCGTTAACTGATTTCATCGTTAACTGATTTCATCTTCATTTAACTGATTTCATTTTCATTCTTCATTTAACTGATTTCATCGTTAACTGATTTCATCTTCATTTAATTGATTTCATCGTTAACTGATTTCATCGTTAACTGATTTCATCGTTAACTGATTTCATCTTCATTTAACTGATTTCATCGTTAACTGATTTCATCGTTAACTGATTTCATCTTCATTTAACTGATTTCATCGTTAACTGATTTCATCGTTAACTGATTTCATCGTTAACTGATTTCATCTTCATTTAACTGATTTCATCGTTAACTGATTTCATCTTCATTTAACTGATTTCATCGTTAACTGATTTCATCTTCATTTAATTGATTTCATCGTTAACTGATTTCATCGTTAACTGATTTCATCGTTAACTGATTTCATCTTCATTTAACTGATTTCATCGTTAACTGATTTCATCGTTAACTGATTTCATCTTCATTTAACTGATTTCATCGTTAACTGATTTCATCTTTAACTGATTTCATCGTTAACTGATTTCATCTTCATTTAACTGATTTCATCGTTAACTGATTTCATCGTTAACTGATTTCATCTTTAACTGATTTCATCGTTAACTGATTTCATCTTCATTTAACTTATTTCATCGTTAACTGATTTCATCTTCATTTAACTGATTTCATCGTTAACTGATTTCATCGTTAACTGATTTCATCGTTAACTGATTTCATCTTCATTTAACTGATTCCATCGTTAACTGATTTCATCGTTAACTGATTTCATCGTTAACTGATTTCATCTTCATTTAACTGATTTCATCGTTAACTGATTTCATCGTTAACTGATTTCATCTTCATTTTACTGATTTCATCGTTAACTGATTTCATCGTTAACTGATTTCATCGTTAACTGATTTCATCTTCATTTAACTGATTTCATCGTTAACTGATTTCATCGTTAACTGATTCCATCGTTAACTGATTTCATCGTTAACTGATTTCATCTTCATTTAACTGATTTCATCGTTAACTGATTTCATCTTCATTTAACTGATTTCATCGTTAACTGATTTCATCGTTAACTGATTTCATCGTTAACTGATTTCATCTTCATTTAACTGATTTCATCGTTAACTGATTTCATCGTTAACTGATTTCATCTTTAACTGATTTCATCGTTAACTGATTTCATCTTCATTTAACTGATTTCATCGTTAACTGATTTCATCTTCATTTAATTGATTTCATCGTTAACTGATTTCATCGTTAACTGATTTCATCGTTAACTGATTTCATCTTCATTTAACTGATTTCATCGTTAACTGATTCCATCGTTAACTGATTTCATCTTCATTTAACTGATTTCATCGTTAACTGATTTCATCGTTAACTGATTTCATCGTTAACTGATTTCATCTTCATTTAACTGATTTCATCGTTAACTGATTTCATCTTCATTTAACTGATTTCATCGTTAACTGATTTCATCGTTAACTGATTCCATCGTTAACTGATTTCATCTTTAACTGATTTCATCGTTAACTGATTTCATCTTCATTTAACTGATTTCATCGTTAAGTGATTTCATCGTTAACTGATTTCATCTTCATTTAACTGATTTCATTGTTAACTGATTTCATCGTTAACTGATTTCATCTTCATTTAACTGATTCCATCGTTAACTGATTTCATCGTTAACTGATTTCATCGTTAACTGATTTCATCTTTAACTGATTTCATCTTCATTTAACTGATTTCATCGTTAACTGATTTCATCGTTAACTGATTTCATCGTTAACTGATTTCATCTTCATTTAACTGATTTCATCGTTAACTGATTTCATCGTTAACTGATTCCATCGTTAACTGATTTCATCGTTAACTGATTTCATCTTCATTTAACTGATTTAATTTTCATTCTTCATTTAACTGATTTCATCGTTAACTGATTTCATCTTCATTTAACTGATTTCATCGTTAACTGATTTCATCGTTAACTGATTTCATCTTTAACTGATTTCATCGTTAACTGATTTCATCTTCATTTAACTGATTTCATCGTTAACTGATTTCATCTTCATTTAATTGATTTCATCGTTAACTGATTTCATCGTTAACTGATTTCATCGTTAACTGATTTCATCTTCATTTAACTGATTTCATCGTTAACTGATTTCATCGTTAACTGATTCCATCGTTAACTGATTTCATCGTTAACTGATTTCATCTTCATTTAACTGATTTCATCGTTAACTGATTTCATCGTTAACTGATTTCATCTTTAACTGATTTCATCGTTAACTGATTTCATCTTCATTTAACTGATTTCATCGTTAACTGATTTCATCGTTAACTGATTTCATCGTTAACTGATTTCATCTTTAACTGATTTCATCGTTAACTGATTTCATCTTCATTTAACTGATTTCATCGTTAACTGATTTCATCTTCATTTAATTGATTTCATCGTTAACTGATTTCATCGTTAACTGATTTCATCGTTAACTGATTTCATCGTTAACTGATTTCATCTTCATTTAACTGATTTCATCGTTAACTGATTTCATCGTTAACTGATTTCATCTTCATTTAACTGATTTCATCGTTAACTGATTTCATCGTTAACTGATTTCATCGTTAACTGATTTCATCTTCATTTAAATGATTTCATCGTTAACTGATTTCATCGTTAACTGATTTCATCTTTAACTGATTTCATCGTTAACTGATTTCATCTTCATTTAACTGATTTCATCGTTAACTGATTTCATCGTTAACTGATTTCATCTTTAACTGATTTCATCGTTAACTGATTTCATCTTCATTTAACTGATTTCATCGTTAACTGATTTCATCGTTAACTGATTCCATCGTTAACTGATTTCATCTTTAACTGATTTCATCGTTAACTGATTTCATCTTCATTTAACTGATTTCATCGTTAAGTGATTTCATCGTTAACTGATTTCATCGTTAACTGATTTCATCGTTAACTGATTTCATCTTCATTTAACTGATTTCATCTTCATTTAACTGATTTCATCGTTAACTGATTTCATCGTTAACTGATTTCATCTTCATTTAACTGATTTCATTGTTAACTGATTTCATCGTTAACTGATTTCATCTTCATTTAACTGATTTCATCGTTAACTGATTTCATCGTTAACTGATTCCATCGTTAACTGATTTCATCGTTAACTGATTTCATCTTCATTTAACTGATTTCATTTTCATTCTTCATTTAACTGATTTCATCGTTAACTGATTTCATCGTTAACTGATTTCATCTTCATTTAACTGATTTTATCGTTAACTGATTTCATCGTTAACTGATTTCATCTTTAACTGATTTCATCGTTAACTGATTTCATCTTCATTTAACTGATTTCATCGTTAACTGATTTCATCTTCATTTAATTGATTTCATCGTTAACTGATTTCATCGTTAACTGATTTCATCGTTAACTGATTTCATCTTCATTTAACTGATTTCATCGTTAACTGATTTCATCGTTAACTGATTTCATCGTTAACTGATTTCATCTTCATTTAACTGATTTCATCGTTAACTGATTTCATCGTTAACTGATTTCATCTTCATTTAACTGATTTCATCGTTAACTGATTTCATCGTTAACTGATTTCATCTTTAACTGATTTCATCGTTAACTGATTTCATCTTCATTTAACTGATTTCATCGTTAACTGATTTCATCGTTAACTGATTTCATCGTTAACTGATTTCATCTTTAACTGATTTCATCGTTAAATGATTTCATCTTCATTTAACTGATTTCATCGTTAACTGATTTCATCTTCATTTAATTGATTTCATCGTTAACTGATTTCATCGTTAACTGATTTCATCGTTAACTGATTTCATCTTCATTTAACTGATTTCATCGTTAACTGATTTCATCGTTAACTGATTTCATCGTTAACTGATTTCATCTTCATTTAAATGATTTCATCGTTAACTGATTTCATCGTTAACTGATTTCATCTTTAACTGATTTCATCGTTAACTGATTTCATCTTCATTTAACTGATTTCATCGTTAACTGATTTCATCGTTAACTGATTTCATCTTTAACTGATTTCATCGTTAACTGATTTCATCTTCATTTAACTGATTTCATCGTTAACTGATTTCATCTTCATTTAACTGATTTCATCGTTAACTGATTTCATCGTTAACTGATTTCATCGTTAACTGATTTCATCTTCATTTAACTGATTCCATCGTTAACTGATTTCATCGTTAACTGATTTCATCGTTAACTGATTTCATCTTCATTTAACTGATTTCATTTTCATTCTTCATTTAACTGATTTCATCGTTAACTGATTTCATCTTCATTTAACTGATTTCATCGTTAACTGATTTCATCGTTAACTGATTTCATCGTTAACTGATTTCATCTTTAACTGATTTCATCGTTAACTGATTTCATCTTCATTTAACTGATTTCATCGTTAACTGATTTCATCTTCATTTAATTGATTTCATCGTTAACTGATTTCATCGTTAACTGATTTCATCGTTAACTGATTTCATCTTCATTTAACTGATTTCATCGTTAACTGATTTCATCGTTAACTGATTTCATCGTTAACTGATTCCATCGTTAACTGATTTCATCTTTAACTGATTTCATCGTTAACTGATTCCATCGTTAACTGATTTCATCGTTAAGTGATTTCATCGTTAACTGATTTCATCTTCATTTAACTGATTTCATTGTTAACTGATTTCATCGTTAACTGATTTCATCTTCATTTAACTGATTTCATCGTTAACTGATTTCATCGTTAACTGATTCCATCGTTAACTGATTTCATCGTTAACTGATTTCATCTTCATTTAACTGATTTCATCGTTAACTGATTTCATCTTCATTTAACTGATTTCATTTTCATTCTTCATTTAACTGATTTCATCGTTAACTGATTTCATCTTCATTTAACTGATTTCATCGTTAACTGATTTCATCGTTAACTGATTTCATCTTCATTTAACTGATTTCATCGTTAACTGATTTCATCGTTAACTGATTCCATCGTTAACTGATTTCATCTTTAACTGATTTCATCGTTAACTGATTTCATCTTCATTTAACTGATTTCATCGTTAAGTGATTTCATCGTTAACTGATTTCATCTTCATTTAACTGATTTTATTGTTAACTGATTTCATCGTTAACTGATTTCATCTTCATTTAACTGATTTCATCGTTAACTGATTTCATCGTTAACTGATTCCATCGTTAACTGATTTCATCGTTAACTGATTTCATCGTTAACTGATTTCATCGTTAACTGATTTCATCTTTAACTGATTTCATCGATTTCATCGATGATTCATCAGATGATTTCATCTTTAACTGATTTCATCGTTAACTGATTTCATCTTCATTTAACTGATTTCATCGTTAACTGATTTCATCGTTAACTGATTTCATCGTTAACTGATTTCATCGTTAACTGATTTCATCTTTAACTGATTTCATCGTTAACTGATTTCATCTTCATTTAACTGATTTCATCGTTAACTGATTTCATCTTCATTTAATTGATTTCATCGTTAACTGATTTCATCGTTAACTGATTTCATCGTTAACTGATTTCATCTTCATTTAACTGATTTCATCGTTAACTGATTCCATCGTTAACTGATTTCATCTTCATTTAACTGATTTCATCGTTAACTGATTTCATCGTTAACTGATTTCATCGTTAACTGATTTCATCGTTAACTGATTTCATCGTTAACTGATTTCATCTTCATTTAACTGATTTCATCGTTAACTGATTTCATCGTTAACTGATTCCATCGTTAACTGATTTCATCTTCATTTAACTGATTTCATCGTTAACTGATTTCATCTTCATTTAACTGATTTCATTTTCATTCTTCATTTAACTGATTTCATCGTTAACTGATTTCATCTTCATTTAACTGATTTCATCGTTAACTGATTTCATCGTTAACTGATTTCATCTTCTTTTAACTGATTTCATCGTTAACTGATTTCATCTTCATTTAATTGATTTCATCGTTAACTGATTTCATCGTTAACTGATTTCATCTTCATGTAACTGATTTCATCGTTAACTGATTTCATCGTTAACTGATTTCATCTTCATTTAACTGATTTCATCGTTAACTGATTTCATCTTCATTTAACTGATTTCATCGTTAACTGATTTCATCGTTAACTGATTTCATCGTTAACTGATTTCATCGTTAACTGATTTCATCTTCATTTAACTGATTTCATCGTTAACTGATTTCATCGTTAACTGATTTCATCGTTAACTGATTTCATCTTCATTTAACTGATTCCATCGTTAACTGATTTCATCGTTAACTGATTTCATCGTTAACTGATTTCATCTTTAACTGATTTCATCGTTAACTGATTTCATCTTCATTTAACTGATTTCATCGTTAACTGATTTCATCGTTAACTGATTTCATCGTTAACTGATTTCATCTTCATTTAACTGATTCCATCGTTAACTGATTTCATCGTTAACTGATTTCATCGTTAACTGATTTCATCTTCATTTAACTGATTTCATCGTTAACTGATTTCATCGTTAACTGATTTCATCTTTAACTGATTTCATCGTTAACTGATTTCATCTTCATTTAACTGATTTCATCGTTAACTGATTTCATCGTTAACTGATTTCATCTTCATTTAACTGATTTCATCGTTAACTGATTCCATCGTTAACTGATTTCATCGTTAACTGATTTCATCGTTAACTGATTTCATCTTCATTTAACTGATTTCATCTTCATTTAACTGATTTCATCGTTAAGTGATTTCATCGTTAACTGATTTCATCTTCATTTAACTGATTTCATTGTTAACTGATTTCATCGTTAACTGATTTCATCTTCATTTAACTGATTTCATCGTTAACTGATTTCATCGTTAACTGATTTCATCGTTAACTGATTCCATCGTTAACTGATTTCATCGTTAACTGATTTCATCGTTAACTGATTTCATCTTCATTTAACTGATTTCATCGTTAACTGATTTCATCTTTAACTGATTTCATCGTTAACTGATTTCATCTTCATTTAACTGATTTCATCGTTAACTGATTTCATCGTTAACTGATTTCATCGTTAACTGATTTCATCTTTAACTGATTTCATCGTTAAATGATTTCATCTTCATTTAACTGATTTCATCGTTAACTGATTTCATCTTCATTTAATTGATTTCATCGTTAACTGATTTCATCGTTAACTGATTTCATCGTTAACTGATTTCATCTTCATTTAACTGATTTCATCGTTAACTGATTTCATCGTTAACTGATTTCATCGTTAACTGATTTCATCTTCATTTAAATGATTTCATCGTTAACTGATTTCATCGTTAACTGATTTCATCTTTAACTGATTTCATCGTTAACTGATTTCATCTTCATTTAACTGATTTCATCGTTAACTGATTTCATCGTTAACTGATTTCATCTTTAACTGATTTCATCGTTAACTGATTTCATCTTCATTTAACTGATTTCATCGTTAACTGATTTCATCTTCATTTAACTGATTTCATCGTTAACTGATTTCATCGTTAACTGATTTCATCGTTAACTGATTTCATCTTCATTTAACTGATTCCATCGTTAACTGATTTCATCGTTAACTGATTTCATCGTTAACTGATTTCATCTTCATTTAACTGATTTCATTTTCATTCTTCATTTAACTGATTTCATCGTTAACTGATTTCATCTTCATTTAACTGATTTCATCGTTAACTGATTTCATCGTTAACTGATTTCATCGTTAACTGATTTCATCGTTAACTGATTTCATCTTTAACTGATTTCATCGTTAACTGATTTCATCTTCATTTAACTGATTTCATCGTTAACTGATTTCATCTTCATTTAATTGATTTCATCGTTAACTGATTTCATCGTTAACTGATTTCATCGTTAACTGATTTCATCTTCATTTAACTGATTTCATCGTTAACTGATTTCATCGTTAACTGATTTCATCGTTAACTGATTCCATCGTTAACTGATTTCATCTTTAACTGATTTCATCGTTAACTGATTCCATCGTTAACTGATTTCATCGTTAAGTGATTTCATCGTTAACTGATTTCATCTTCATTTAACTGATTTCATTGTTAACTGATTTCATCGTTAACTGATTTCATCTTCATTTAACTGATTTCATCGTTAACTGATTTCATCGTTAACTGATTCCATCGTTAACTGATTTCATCGTTAACTGATTTCATCTTCATTTAACTGATTTCATCGTTAACTGATTTCATCTTCATTTAACTGATTTCATTTTCATTCTTCATTTAACTGATTTCATCGTTAACTGATTTCATCTTCATTTAACTGATTTCATCGTTAACTGATTTCATCGTTAACTGATTTCATCTTCATTTAACTGATTTCATCGTTAACTGATTTCATCGTTAACTGATTCCATCGTTAACTGATTTCATCTTTAACTGATTTCATCGTTAACTGATTTCATCTTCATTTAACTGATTTCATCGTTAAGTGATTTCATCGTTAACTGATTTCATCTTCATTTAACTGATTTTATTGTTAACTGATTTCATCGTTAACTGATTTCATCTTCATTTAACTGATTTCATCGTTAACTGATTTCATCGTTAACTGATTCCATCGTTAACTGATTTCATCGTTAACTGATTTCATCGTTAACTGATTTCATCGTTAACTGATTTCATCTTTAACTGATTTCATCGATTTCATCGATGATTCATCAGATGATTTCATCTTTAACTGATTTCATCGTTAACTGATTTCATCTTCATTTAACTGATTTCATCGTTAACTGATTTCATCGTTAACTGATTTCATCGTTAACTGATTTCATCGTTAACTGATTTCATCTTTAACTGATTTCATCGTTAACTGATTTCATCTTCATTTAACTGATTTCATCGTTAACTGATTTCATCTTCATTTAATTGATTTCATCGTTAACTGATTTCATCGTTAACTGATTTCATCGTTAACTGATTTCATCTTCATTTAACTGATTTCATCGTTAACTGATTCCATCGTTAACTGATTTCATCTTCATTTAACTGATTTCATCGTTAACTGATTTCATCGTTAACTGATTTCATCGTTAACTGATTTCATCGTTAACTGATTTCATCTTCATTTAACTGATTTCATCGTTAACTGATTTCATCGTTAACTGATTCCATCGTTAACTGATTTCATCTTCATTTAACTGATTTCATCGTTAACTGATTTCATCTTCATTTAACTGATTTCATTTTCATTCTTCATTTAACTGATTTCATCGTTAACTGATTTCATCTTCATTTAACTGATTTCATCGTTAACTGATTTCATCGTTAACTGATTTCATCTTCTTTTAACTGATTTCATCGTTAACTGATTTCATCTTCATTTAATTGATTTCATCGTTAACTGATTTCATCGTTAACTGATTTCATCTTCATGTAACTGATTTCATCGTTAACTGATTTCATCGTTAACTGATTTCATCTTCATTTAACTGATTTCATCGTTAACTGATTTCATCTTCATTTAACTGATTTCATCGTTAACTGATTTCATCGTTAACTGATTTCATCGTTAACTGATTTCATCGTTAACTGATTTCATCTTCATTTAACTGATTTCATCGTTAACTGATTTCATCGTTAACTGATTTCATCGTTAACTGATTTCATCTTCATTTAACTGATTCCATCGTTAACTGATTTCATCGTTAACTGATTTCATCGTTAACTGATTTCATCTTTAACTGATTTCATCGTTAACTGATTTCATCTTCATTTAACTGATTTCATCGTTAACTGATTTCATCGTTAACTGATTTCATCGTTAACTGATTTCATCTTCATTTAACTGATTCCATCGTTAACTGATTTCATCGTTAACTGATTTCATCGTTAACTGATTTCATCTTCATTTAACTGATTTCATCGTTAACTGATTTCATCGTTAACTGATTTCATCTTTAACTGATTTCATCGTTAACTGATTTCATCTTCATTTAACTGATTTCATCGTTAACTGATTTCATCGTTAACTGATTTCATCTTCATTTAACTGATTTCATCGTTAACTGATTCCATCGTTAACTGATTTCATCGTTAACTGATTTCATCGTTAACTGATTTCATCTTCATTTAACTGATTTCATCTTCATTTAACTGATTTCATCGTTAAGTGATTTCATCGTTAACTGATTTCATCTTCATTTAACTGATTTCATTGTTAACTGATTTCATCGTTAACTGATTTCATCTTCATTTAACTGATTTCATCGTTAACTGATTTCATCGTTAACTGATTTCATCGTTAACTGATTCCATCGTTAACTGATTTCATCGTTAACTGATTTCATCGTTAACTGATTTCATCTTCATTTAACTGATTTCATCGTTAACTGATTTCATCTTCATTTAACTGATTTCATTTTCATTCTTCATTTAACTGATTTCATCGTTAACTGATTTCATCGTTAACTGATTTCATCTTCTTTTAACTGATTTCATCGTTAACTGATTTCATCTTCATTTAATTGATTTCATCGTTAACTGATTTCATCGTTAACTGATTTCATCTTCATGTAACTGATTTCATCGTTAACTGATTTCATCGTTAACTGATTTCATCTTCATTTAACTGATTTCATCGTTAACTGATTTCATCTTCATTTAACTGATTTCATCGTTAACTGATTTCATCGTTAACTGATTTCATCTTCATTTAACTGATTTCATCGTTAACTGATTTCATCGTTAACTGATTTCATCTTTAACTGATTTCATCGTTAACTGATTTCATCTTCATTTAACTGATTTCATCGTTAACTGATTTCATCGTTAACTGATTTCATCTTCATTTAAATGATTCCATCGTTAACTGATTTCATCGTTAACTGATTTCATCGTTAACTGATTTCATCTTCATTTAACTGATTTCATCGTTAACTGATTTCATCTTCATTTAACTGATTTCATCGTTAACTGATTTCATCGTTAACTGATTTCATCTTCATTTAACTGATTCCATCGTTAACTGATTTCATCGTTAACTGATTTCATCTTTAACTGATTTCATCGTTAACTGATTTCATCTTCATTTAACTGATTTCATCGTTAACTGATTTCATCGTTAACTGATTTCATCGTTAACTGATTTCATCTTCATTTAACTGATTCCATCGTTAACTGATTTCATCGTTAACTGATTTCATCGTTAACTGATTTCATCTTCATTTAACTGATTTCATCGTTAACTGATTTCATCGTTAACTGATTCCATCGTTAACTGATTTCATCGTTAACTGATTTCATCTTCATTTAACTGATTTCATCGTTAACTGATTTCATCTTCATTTAACTGATTTCATCGTTAACTGATTTCATCGTTAACTGATTTCATCTTCATTTAACTGATTTCATTTTCATTCTTCATTTAACTGATTTCATCGTTAACTGATTTCATCTTCATTTAACTGATTTCATCGTTAACTGATTTCATCTTCATTTAACTGATTTCATCTTCATTTAATTGATTTCATCGTTAACTGATTTCATCGTTAACTGATTTCATCGTTAACTGATTTCATCTTCATTTAACTGATTTCATCGTTAACTGATTTCATCGTTAACTGATTCCATCGTTAACTGATTTCATCGTTAACTGATTTCATCTTCATTTAACTGATTTCATCGTTAACTGATTTCATCGTTAACTGATTTCATCTTCATTTAACTGATTTCATCGTTAACTGATTTCATCTTTAACTGATTTCATCGTTAACTGATTTCATCGTTAACTGATTTCATCTTCATTTAACTGATTTCATCGTTAACTGATTTCATCGTTAACTGATTTCATCTTCATTTAACTGATTTCATCGTTAACTGATTTCATCGTTAACTGATTTCATCTTCATTTAACTGATTTCATCGTTAACTGATTTCATCGTTAACTGATTCCATCGTTAACTGATTTCATCTTTAACTGATTTCATCGTTAACTGATTTCATCTTCATTTAACTGATTTCATCGTTAAGTGATTTCATCGTTAACTGATTTCATCGTTAACTGATTTCATCGTTAACTGATTCCATCGTTAACTGATTTCATCTTTAACTGATTTCATCGTTAACTGATTTCATCTTCATTTAACTGATTTCATCGTTAAGTGATTTCATCGTTAACTGATTTCATCGTTAACTGATTTCATCTTCATTTAACTGATTTCATCGTTAACTGATTTCATCGTTAACTGATTTCATCGTTAACTGATTTCATCTTCATTTAACTGATTTCATCGTTCACTGATTTCATCGTTAACTGATTTCATCTTCATTTAACTGATTTCATCGTTAACTGATTTCATCGTTAACTGATTTCATCTTCATTTAACTGATTTCATCGTTAACTGATTTCATCTTCATTTAACTGATTTCATCGTTAACTGATTTCGTCTTCATTTAACTGATTTCATCGTTAACTGATTTCGTCTTCATTTAACTGATTTCATCGTTAACTGATTTCATCGTTAACTGATTTCATCGTTAACTGATTTCATCGTTAACTGATTTCATCTTCATTTAACTGATTTCATCGTTAACTGATTTCATCGTTAACTGATTCCATCGTTAACTGATTTCATCTTTAACTGATTTCATCGTTAACTGATTTCATCTTCATTTAACTGATTTCATCGTTAACTGATTTCATCTTCATTTAATTGATTTCATCGTTAACTGATTTCATCCTTAACTGATTTCATCTTCATTTAACTGATTTCATCGTTAACTGATTTCATCGTTAACTGATTTCATCTTCATTTAATTGATTTCATCGTTAACTGATTTCATCGTTAACTGATTTCATCTTCATTTAACTGATTTCATCGTTCACTGATTTCATCGTTAACTGATTTCATCTTCATTTAACTGATTTCATCGTTAACTGATTTCATCGTTAACTGATTTCATCTTCATTTAACTGATTTCATCGTTAACTGATTTCATCTTCATTTAACTGATTTCATCGTTAACTGATTTCGTCTTCATTTAACTGATTTCATCGTTAACTGATTTCGTCTTCATTTAACTGATTTCATCGTTAACTGATTTCATCGTTAACTGATTTCATCGTTAACTGATTTCATCGTTAACTGATTTCATCTTCATTTAACTGATTTCATCGTTAACTGATTTCATCGTTAACTGATTCCATCGTTAACTGATTTCATCTTTAACTGATTTCATCGTTAACTGATTTCATCTTCATTTAACTGATTTCATCGTTAACTGATTTCATCTTCATTTAATTGATTTCATCGTTAACTGATTTCATCCTTAACTGATTTCATCTTCATTTAACTGATTTCATCGTTAACTGATTTCATCGTTAACTGATTTCATCTTCATTTAATTGATTTCATCGTTAACTGATTTCATCGTTAACTGATTTCATCTTCATTTAACTGATTTCATCGTTAACTGATTTCATCGTTAACTGATTTCATCTTCATTTAACTGATTTCATCGTTAACTGATTTCATCGTTAACTGATTTCATCTTCATTTAACTGATTTCATCGTTAACTGATTTCATCGTTAACTGATTTCATCTTTAACTGATTTCATCGTTAACTGTTTTCATCTTCATTTAACTGATTTCATCGTTAACTGATTTCATCTTCATTTAACTGATTCCATCGTTAACTGATTTCATCGTTAACTGATTTCATCTTCATTTAACTGATTTCATCGTTAACTGATCTCATCGTTAACTGATTCCATCGTTAACTGATTTCACCGTGAACTGATTTCATCTTCATTTAACTGATTCCATCGTTAACTGATTTCATCGTTAACTGATTTCATCGTTAACTGATTTCATCTTTAACTGATTTCATCGTTAACTGATTTCATCTTCATTTAACTGATTTCATTTTCATTCTTCATTTAACTGATTTCATCGTTAACTGATTTCATCGTTAACTGATTTCATCTTCATTTAACTGATTTCATCGTTAACTGATTTCATCGTTAATTGATTTCATCGTTAACTGATTTCATCTTCATTCTTCATTTAACTGATTTCATCGTTAACTGATTTCATCGTTAACTGATTTCATCTTCATTTAACTGATTTCATCGTTAACTGATTTCATCTTCATTCTTCATTTAACTGATTTCATCTTTAACTGATTTCATCGTTAACTGATTTCATCTTCATTTAACTGATTTCATCGTTAATTGATTTCATCGTTAACTGATTTCATCGTTAACTGATTTCATCTTCATTTAACTGATTTCATCGTTAACTGATTTCATTGTTAACTGATTTCATCTTTAACTGATTTCATCTTCATTTAACTGATTTCATCTTCATTTAACTGATTTCATCGTTAACTGATTTCATCTTCATTTAACTGATTTCATCTTCATTTAACTGATTTCATCGTTAACTGATTTCATCGTTAACTGATTTCATCTTCATTTAACTGATTCCATCGTTAACTGATTTCATCGTTAACTGATTTCATCTTTAACTGATTTCATCGTTAACTGATTTCATCTTCATTTAACTGATTTCATCGTTAACTGATTTCATCGTTAACTGATTTCATCTTTAACTGATTTCATCGTTAACTGATTTCATCTTCATTTAACTGATTTCATCGTTAACTGATTTCATCTTCATTTAACTGATTCCATCGTTAACTGATTCCATCGTTAACTGATTTCATCGTTAACTGATTTCATCTTCATTTAACTGATTTCATCGTTAACTGATTTCATCGTTAACTGATTTCATCTTCATTTAACTGATTTCATCGTTAACTGATTTCATCGTTAACTGATTTCATCTTCATTTAACTGATTTCATCGTTAACTGATTTCATCTTCATTTAACTGATTCCATCGTTAACTGATTTCATCGTTAACTGATTTCATCTTCATTTAACTGATTTCATCGTTAACTGATTTCATCGTTAACTGATCTCATCGTTAACTGATTCCATCGTTAACTGATTTCACCGTGAACTGATTTCATCTTCATTTAACTGATTCCATCGTTAACTGATTTCATCGTTAACTGATTTCATCGTTAACTGATTTCATCGTTAACTGATTTCATCTTCATTTAACTGATTTCATTTTCATTCTTCATTTAACTGATTTCATCGTTAACTGATTTCATCTTCATTTAACTGATTTCATCGTTAACTGATTTCATCGTTAACTGATTTCATCTTTAACTGATTTCATCGTTAACTGATTTCATCTTCATTTAACTGATTTCATCGTTAACTGATTTCATCGTTAACTGATTTCATCTTTAACTGATTTCATCTTTAACTGATTTCATCTTCATTTAACTGATTTCATCGTTAACTGATTTCATCTTCATTTAATTGATTTCATCGTTAACTGATTTCATCGTTAACTGATTTCATCTTCATTTAACTGATTTCATCGTTAACTGATTTCATCGTTAACTGATTTCATCTTCATTTAACTGATTTCATCGTTAACTGATTTCATCGTTAACTGATTTCATCTTCATTTAACTGATTTCATCGTTAACTGATTTCATCTTCATTTAACTGATTCCATCGTTAACTGATTTCATCGTTAACTGATTTCATCTTCATTTAACTGATTTCATCGTTAACTGATTTCATCGTTAACTGATCTCATCGTTAACTGATTCCATCGTGAACTGATTTCACCGTGAACTGATTTCATCTTCATTTAACTGATTCCATCGTTAACTGATTTCATCGTTAACTGATTTCATCGTTAACTGATTTCATCGTTAACTGATTTCATCTTCATTTAACTGATTTCATTTTCATTCTTCATTTAACTGATTTCATCGTTAACTGATTTCATCTTCATTTAACTGATTTCATCGTTAACTGATTTCATCGTTAACTGATTTCATCGTTAACTGATTTCATCTTCATTTAACTGATTTCATCGTTAACTGATTTCATCGTTAACTGATTTCATCTTTAACTGATTTCATCGTTAACTGATTTCATCTTCATTTAACTGATTTCATCGTTAACTGATTTCATCTTCATTTAATTGATTTCATCGTTAACTGATTTCATCGTTAACTGATTTCATCGTTAACTGATTTCATCTTCATTTAACTGATTTCATCGTTAACTGCTTTCATCGTTAACTGATTCCATCGTTAACTGATTTCATCGTTAACTGATTTCATCGTTAACTGATTTCATCTTCATTTAACTGATTTCATCGTTAACTGATTTCATCGTTAACTGATTTCATCTTCATTTAACTGATTTCATCGTTAACTGATTTCATCGTTAACTGATTCCATCGTTAACTGATTTCATCTTTAACTGATTTCATCGTTAACTGATTTCATCTTCATTTAACTGATTTCATCGTTAACTGATTTCATCTTCATTTAACTGATTTCATCGTTAAGTGATTTCATCGTTAACTGATTTCATCGTTAACTGATTTCATCTTCATTTAACTGATTTCATCGTTAACTGATTTCATCGTTAACTGATTTCATCTTCATTTAACTGATTTCATCGTTAACTGATTTCATCGTTAACTGATTTCATCGTTAACTGATTTCATCTTCATTTAACTGATTTCATCGTTAACTGATTTCATCGTTAACTGATTTCATCGTTAACTGATTTCATCTTCATTCTTCATTTAACTGATTTCATCGTTAACTGATTTCATCGTTAACTGATTTCATCTTCATTTAACTGATTTCATCGTTAATTGATTTCATCGTTAACTGATTTCATCGTTAACTGATTTCATCTTCATTTAACTGATTTCATCGTTAACTGATTTCATCGTTAACTGATTTCATCTTCATTTAACTGATTTCATCTTTAACTGATTTCATCGTTAACTGATTTCATCTTCATTTAACTGATTTCATCGTTAACTGATTTCATCGTTAACTGATTTCATCTTTAACTGATTTCATCGTTAACTGATTTCATCTTCATTTAACTGATTTCATCGTTAACTGATTTCATCTTCATTTAATTGATTTCATCGTTAACTGATTTCATCGTTAACTGATTTCATCGTTAACTGATTTCATCTTCATTTAACTGATTTCATCGTTAACTGATTTCATCGTTAACTGATTTCATCTTCATTTAACTGATTTCATCGTTAACTGATTTCATCGTTAACTGATTTCATCTTCATTTAACTGATTTCATCTTCATTTAACTGATTTCATCTTCATTTAACTGATTTCATCGTTAACTGATTCCATCGTTAACTGATTTCATCTTTAACTGATTTCATCGTTAACTGATTTCATCTTCATTTAACTGATTTCATCGTTAACTGATTTCATCTTCATTTAACTGATTCCATCGTTAACTGATTCCATCGTTAACTGATTTCATCGTTAACTGATTCCATCGTTAACTGATTTCATCGTTAACTGATTTCATCGTTAACTGATTTCATCTTCATTTAACTGATTTCATCGTTAACTGATTTCATCTTCATTTAACTGATTTCATCGTTAACTGATTTCATCTTCATTTAACTGATTCCATCGTTAACTGATTTCATCGTTAACTGATTTCATCTTCATTTAACTGATTCCATCGTTAACTGATTTCATCGTTAACTGATTCCATCGTTAACTGATTTCATCGTTAACTGATTTCATCTTCATTTAACTGATTCCATCGTTAACTGATTTCATCGTTAACTGATTTCATCGTTAACTGATTTCATCTTCATTTAACTGATTTCATCGTTAACTGATTTCATCTTCATTTAACTGATTTCATCGTTAACTGATTCCATCGTTAACTGATTTCATCGTTAACTGATTTCATCTTCATTTAACTGATTCCATCGTTAACTGATTTCATCGTTAACTGATTTCATCGTTAACTGATTTCATCTTCATTTAACTGATTTCATCGTTAACTGATTTCATCGTTAACTGATTTCATCTTTAACTGATTTCATCGTTAACTGATTTCATCTTCATTTAACTGATTTCATCGTTGACTGATTTCATCTTCATTTAACTGATTCCATCGTTAACTGATTTCATCTTCATTTAACTGATTCCATCGTTAACTGATCTCATCGTTAACTGATTCCATCGTTAACTGATTTCACCGTTAACTGATTTCACCGTTAACTGATTTCATCTTCATTTAACTGATTCCATCGTTAACAGATTTCATCTTTAACTGATTTCATCGTTAACTGATTTCATCTTTAACTGATTTCATCGTTAACTGATTTCATCTTCATTTAACTGATTTCATCGTTAACTGATTTCATCGTTAACTGATTTCATCGTTAACTGATTTCATCTTCATTTAACTGATTTCATTTTCATTCTTCATTTAACTGATTTCATCGTTAACTGATTTCATCTTCATTTAACTGATTTCATCGTTAACTGATTTCGTCGTTAACTGATTTCATCTTTAACTGATTTCATCGTTAACTGATTTCATCTTCATTTAACTGATTTCATCGTTAACTGATTTCATCGTTTACTGATTTCATCTTCATTTAACTGATTTCACCGTTAACTGATTTCATCGTTAACTGATTTCATCTTTAACTGATTTCATCGTTAACTGATTTCATCTTCATTTAACGGATTTCATCGTTAACGGATCTCATCGTTAACGGATTTCATCGTTAACGGATTTCATCGTTAACGGATTCCATCGTTAACGGATTTCATCGTTAACTGATTTCATCTTCATTTAACTGATTTCATCGTTAACTGATTTCATCTTCATTTAACTGATTTCATCGTTAACTGATTTCATCGTTAACTGATTTCATCTTCATTTAACTGATTTCATTTTCATTCTTCATTTAACTGATTTCATCGTTAACTGATTTCATCGTTAACTGATTTCATCTTCATTTAACTGATTTCATCGTTAACTGATTTCATCGTTAACTGATTTCATCGTTAACTGATTTCATCTTCATTTAACTGATTTCATCTGTAACTGATTTCATCGTTAACTGATTTCATCTTCATTTAACTGATTTCATCTTCATTTAACTGATTTCATCGTTAACTGATGTCATCTTCATTTAACTGATTTCATCGTTAACTGATTTCATCGTTAACTGATTTAATCTTCATGTAACTGATTTCATCTGTAACTGATTTCATCTTCATTTAACTGATTTCATCTTCATTTAACTGATTTCATCGTTAACTGATTTCATCTTCATTTAACTGATTTCATCGTTAACTGATTTCATTGTTAACTGATTTCATCTTTAACTGATTTCATCGTTAACTGATTTCATCTTCATTTAACTGATTTCATCGTTAACTGATTTCATCGTTAACTGATTTCATCTTCATTTAACTGATTCCATCGTTAACTGATTTCATCTTTAACTGATTTCATCGTTAACTGATTTCATCTTCATTTAACTGATTTCATCGTTAACTGATTTCATCGTTAACTGATTTCATCTTCATTTAACTGATTCCATCGTTAACTGATTTCATCTTTAACTGATTTCATCGTTAACTGATTTCATCTTCATTTAACTGATTTCATCGTTAACTGATTTCATCGTTAACTGATTTCATCTTCATTTAACTGATTCCATCGTTAACTGATTTCATCTTTAACTGATTTCATCTTCATTTAACTGATTTCATCGTTAACTGATTTCATCGTTAACTGATTTAATCTTTAACTGATTTCATCGTTAACTGATTTAATCTTCATGTAACTGATTTCATCTGTAACTGATTTCATCTTTAACTGATTTCATCGTTAACTGATTTCATCTTCATTTAACTGATTTCATCTTCATTTAACTGATTTCATCGTTAACTGATTTCATCTTCATTTAACTGATTCCATCGTTAACTGATTTCATCGTTAACTGATTTCATCGTTAACTGATTTCATCTTCATTTAACTGATTTCATCGTTAACTGATTTCATCTTCATTTAACTGATTTCATCGTTAACTGATTTCATCGTTAACTGATTCCATCGTTAACTGATTTCATCGTTAACTGATTTCATATTCATTTAACTGATTTCATCGTTAACTGATTTCATCGTTAACTGATTTCATCGTTAACTGATTTCATCTTCATTTAACTGATTCCATCGTTAACTGATTTCATCGTTAAGTGATTTCATCGTTAACTGATTTCATCTTCATTTAACTGATTTCATCTTCATTTAACTGATTCCATCGTTAACTGATTTCATCGTTAACTGATTTCATCGTTAACTGATTCCATCGTTAACTGATTTCATCGTTAACTGATTTCATCGTTAACTGATTTCATCTTCATTTAACTGATTTCATCGTTAACTGATTTCATCGTTAACTGATTTCATCTTCATTTAACTGATTCCATCGTTAACTGATTTCATCGTTTACTGATTTCATCGTTAACTGATTTCATCTTCATTTAACTGATTTCATTTTCATTCTTCATTTAACTGATTTCATCGTTAACTGATTTCATCGTTAACTGATTTCATCTTCATTTAACTGATTTCATCGTTAACTGATTTCATCGTTAACTGATTTCATCGTTAACTGATTTCATCTTCATTTAACTGATTTCATCTTCATTTAACTGATTTCATCTTCATTTAACTGATTTCATCGTTAACTGATTTCATCTTTTACTGATTTCATCGTTAACTGATTTCATCTTTAACTGATTTCATCGTTAACTGATTTCATCTTCATTTAACTGATTTCATCGTTGACTGATTTCATCTTCATTTAACTGATTCCATCGTTAACTGATTTCATCTTCATTTAACTGATTCCATCATTAACTGATCTCATCGTTAACTGATTTCATCGTTAACTGATTCCATCGTTAACTGATTTCACCGTTAACTGATTTCACCGTTAACTGATTTCATCTTCATTTAACTGATTCCATCGTTAACAGATTTCATCTTTAACTGATTTCATCGTTAACTGATTTCATCTTTAACTGATTTCATCGTTAACTGATTTCATCTTCATTTAACTGATTTCATCGTTAACTGATTTCATCGTTAACTGATTTCATCGTTAACTGATTTCATCTTCATTTAACTGATTTCATTTTCATTCTTCATTTAACTGATTTCATCGTTAACTGATTTCATCGTTAACTGATTTCATCGTTAACTGATTTCATCTTCATTTAACTGATTTCATCGTTAACTGATTTCGTCGTTAACTGATTTCATCTTTAACTGATTTCATCGTTAACTGATTTCATCTTCATTTAACTGATTTCATCGTTAACTGATTTCATCGTTTACTGATTTCATCTTCATTTAACTGATTTCATCGTTAACTGATTTCATCGTTAACTGATTTCATCTTTAACTGATTTCATCGTTAACTGATTTCATCTTCATTTAACTGATTTCATCGTTAACTGATCTCATCGTTAACTGATTTCATCGTTAACGGATTTCATCGTTAACGGATTCCATCGTTAACGGATTTCATCGTTAACGGATTTCATCGTTAACTGATTTCATCTTCATTTAACTGATTTCATCGTTAACTGATTTCATCTTCATTTAACTGATTTCATCGTTAACTGATTTCATCGTTAACTGATTTCATTTTCATTCTTCATTTAACTGATTTCATCGTTAACTGATTTCATCTTTAACTGATTTTATCGTTAACTGATTTCATCTTCATTTAACTGATTTCATCTGTAACTGATTTCATCGTTAACTGATTTCATCTTCATTTAACTGATTTCATCTTCATTTAACTGATTTCATCGTTAACTGATGTCATCTTCATTTAACTGATTTCATCGTTAACTGATTTCATCGTTAACTGATTTAATCTTCATGTAACTGATTTCATCTGTAACTGATTTCATCTTCATTTAACTGATTTCATCTTCATTTAACTGATTTCATCGTTAACTGATTTCATCTTCATTTAACTGATTTCATCGTTAACTGATTTCATTGTTAACTGATTTCATCTTTAACTGATTTCATCGTTAACTGATTTCATCTTCATTTAACTGATTTCATCGTTAACTGATTTCATCGTTAACTGATTTCATCTTCATTTAACTGATTCCATCGTTAACTGATTTCATCTTTAACTGATTTCATCGTTAACTGATTTCATCTTCATTTAACTGATTTCATCGTTAACTGATTTCATCGTTAACTGATTTCATCTTCATTTAACTGATTCCATCGTTAACTGATTTCATCTTTAACTGATTTCATCGTTAACTGATTTCATCTTCATTTAACTGATTTCATCGTTAACTGATTTCATCGTTAACTGATTTCATCTTCATTTAACTGATTCCATCGTTAACTGATTTCATCTTTAACTGATTTCATCTTCATTTAACTGATTTCATCGTTAACTGATTTCATCGTTAACTGATTTAATCTTTAACTGATTTCATCGTTAACTGATTTAATCTTCATGTAACTGATTTCATCTGTAACTGATTTCATCTTTAACTGATTTCATCGTTAACTGATTTCATCTTCATTTAACTGATTTCATCTTCATTTAACTGATTTCATCGTTAACTGATTTCATCTTCATTTAACTGATTCCATCGTTAACTGATTTCATCGTTAACTGATTTCATCGTTAACTGATTTCATCTTCATTTAACTGATTTCATCGTTAACTGATTTCATCTTCATTTAACTGATTTCATCGTTAACTGATTTCATCGTTAACTGATTCCATCGTTAACTGATTTCATCGTTAACTGATTTCATATTCATTTAACTGATTTCATCGTTAACTGATTTCATCGTTAACTGATTTCATCGTTAACTGATTTCATCTTCATTTAACTGATTCCATCGTTAACTGATTTCATCGTTAACTGATTTCATCGTTAACTGATTTCATCGTTAACTGATTTCATCTTCATTTAACTGATTCCATCGTTAACTGATTTCATCGTTAACTGATTTCATCGTTAACTGATTTCATCGTTAACTGATTCCATCGTTAACTGATTTCATCGTTAACTGATTTCATCGTTAACTGATTTCATCTTCATTTAACTGATTTCATCGTTAACTGATTTCATCGTTAACTGATTTCATCGTTAACTGATTTCATCTTCATTTAACTGATTCCATCGTTAACTGATTTCATCGTTTACTGATTTCATCGTTAACTGATTTCATCTTCATTTAACTGATTTCATTTTCATTCTTCATTTAACTGATTTCATCGTTAACTGATTTCATCGTTAACTGATTTCATCTTCATTTAACTGATTTCATCGTTAACTGATTTCATCGTTAACTGATTTCATCGTTAACTGATTTCATCTTCATTTAACTGATTTCATCTTCATTTAACTGATTTCATCTTCATTTAACTGATTTCATCGTTAACTGATTTCATCTTTTACTGATTTCATCGTTAACTGATTTCATCTTTAACTGATTTCATCGTTAACTGATTTCATCTTCATTTAACTGATTTCATCGTTGACTGATTTCATCTTCATTTAACTGATTCCATCGTTAACTGATTTCATCTTCATTTAACTGATTCCATCATTAACTGATCTCATCGTTAACTGATTTCATCGTTAACTGATTCCATCGTTAACTGATTTCACCGTTAACTGATTTCACCGTTAACTGATTTCATCTTCATTTAACTGATTCCATCGTTAACAGATTTCATCTTTAACTGATTTCATCGTTAACTGATTTCATCTTTAACTGATTTCATCGTTAACTGATTTCATCTTCATTTAACTGATTTCATCGTTAACTGATTTCATCGTTAACTGATTTCATCGTTAACTGATTTCATCTTCATTTAACTGATTTCATTTTCATTCTTCATTTAACTGATTTCATCGTTAACTGATTTCATCGTTAACTGATTTCATCGTTAACTGATTTCATCTTCATTTAACTGATTTCATCGTTAACTGATTTCGTCGTTAACTGATTTCATCTTTAACTGATTTCATCGTTAACTGATTTCATCTTCATTTAACTGATTTCATCGTTAACTGATTTCATCGTTTACTGATTTCATCTTCATTTAACTGATTTCATCGTTAACTGATTTCATCGTTAACTGATTTCATCTTTAACTGATTTCATCGTTAACTGATTTCATCTTCATTTAACTGATTTCATCGTTAACTGATCTCATCGTTAACTGATTTCATCGTTAACGGATTTCATCGTTAACGGATTCCATCGTTAACGGATTTCATCGTTAACGGATTTCATCGTTAACTGATTTCATCTTCATTTAACTGATTTCATCGTTAACTGATTTCATCTTCATTTAACTGATTTCATCGTTAACTGATTTCATCGTTAACTGATTTCATTTTCATTCTTCATTTAACTGATTTCATCGTTAACTGATTTCATCTTTAACTGATTTTATCGTTAACTGATTTCAACTTCATGTAAATGATTTCATCTGTAACTGATTTCATCGTTAACTGATTTCATCTTCATTTAACTGATTTCATCTGTAACTGATTTCATCGTTAACTGATTTCATCTTCATTGAACTGATTTCATCTTCATTTAACTGATTTCATCGTTAACTGATGTCATCTTCATTTAACTGATTTCATCGTTAACTGATTTCATCGTTAACTGATTTAATCTTCATGTAACTGATTTCATCGTTAACTGATTTCATCTTCATTTAACTGATTTCATCGTTAACTGATTTCATTGTTAACTGATTTCATCTTTAACTGATTTCATCGTTAACTGATTTCATCTTCATTTAACTGATTTCATCGTTAACTGATTTCATCGTTAACTGATTTCATCTTCATTTAACTGATTCCATCGTTAACTGATTTCATCTTTAACTGATTTCATCGTTAACTGATTTCATCTTCATTTAACTGATTTCATCGTTAACTGATTTCATCGTTAACTGATTTCATCTTCATTTAACTGATTCCATCGTTAACTGATTTCATCTTTAACTGATTTCATCATTAACTGATTTCATCTTCATTTAACTGATTTCATCGTTAACTGATTTCATCGTTAACTGATTTAATCTTTAACTGATTTCATCGTTAACTGATTTAATCTTCATGTAACTGATTTCATCTGTAACTGATTTCATCTTTAACTGATTTCATCGTTAACTGATTTCATCTTCATTTAACTGATTTCATCTTCATTTAACTGATTTCATCGTTAACTGATTTCATCTTCATTTAACTGATTCCATCGTTAACTGATTTCATCGTTAACTGATTTCATCGTTAACTGATTTCATCTTCATTTAACTGATTTCATCGTTAACTGATTTCATCTTCATTTAACTGATTTCATCGTTAACTGATTTCATCGTTAACTGATTCCATCGTTAACTGATTTCATCGTTAACTGATTTCATCTTCATTTAACTGATTTCATCGTTAACTGATTTCATCGTTAACTGATCTCATCGTTAACTGATTCCATCGTGAACTGATTTCACCGTGAACTGATTTCATCTTCATTTAACTGATTCCATCGTTAACTGATTTCATCGTTAACTGATTTCATCGTTAACTGATTTCATCGTTAACTGATTTCATCTTCATTTAACTGATTTCATTTTCATTCTTCATTTAACTGATTTCATCGTTAACTGATTTCATCTTCATTTAACTGATTTCATCGTTAACTGATTTCATCGTTAACTGATTTCATCTTCATTTAACTGATTTCATCGTTAACTGATTTCATCGTTAACTGATTTCATCGTTAACTGATTTCATCGTTAACTGATTTCATCTTTAACTGATTTCATCGTTAACTGATTTCATCTTCATTTAACTGATTTCATCGTTAACTGATTTCATCTTCATTTAATTGATTTCATCGTTAACTGATTTCATCGTTAACTGATTTCATCGTTAACTGATTTCATCTTCATTTAACTGATTTCATCGTTAACTGATTTCATCGTTAACTGATTTCATCGTTAACTGATTTCATCTTCATTTAACTGATTTCATCGTTAACTGATTTCATCGTTAACTGATTCCATCGTTAACTGATTTCATCTTTAACTGATTTCATCGTTAACTGATTTCATCTTCATTTAACTGATTTCATCGTTAAGTGATTTCATCGTTAACTGATTTCATCGTTAACTGATTTCATCGTTAACTGATTCCATCGTTAACTGATTTCATCGTTAACTGATTTCATCGTTAACTGATTTCATCTTCATTTAACTGATTCCATCGTTAACTGATTTCATCGTTAACTGATTTCATCTTCATTTAACTGATTTCATCGTTAAGTGATTTCATCGTTAACTGATTTCATCGTTAACTGATTTCATCTTCATTTAACTGATTTCATCGTTAACTGATTTCATCGTTAACTGATTTCATCTTCATTTAACTGATTTCATCGTTAACTGATTTCATCGTTAACTGATTTCATCGTTAACTGATTTCATCTTCATTTAACTGATTTCATCGTTAACTGATTTCATCGTTAACTGATTTCATCGTTAACTGATTTCATCTTCATTCTTCATTTAACTGATTTCATCGTTAACTGATTTCATCGTTAACTGATTTCATCTTCATTTAACTGATTTCATCGTTAATTGATTTCATCGTTAACTGATTTCATCGTTAACTGATTTCATCTTCATTTAACTGATTTCATCGTTAACTGATTTCATCTTCATTTAATTGATTTCATCGTTAACTGATTTCATCGTTAACTGATTTCATCGTTAACTGATTTCATCTTCATTTAACTGATTTCATCGTTAACTGATTTCATCGTTAACTGATTCCATCGTTAACTGATTTCATCGTTAACTGATTTCATCGTTAACTGATTTCATCTTCATTTAACTGATTTCATCGTTAACTGATTTCATCGTTAACTGATTTCATCTTCATTTAACTGATTTCATCGTTAACTGATTTCATCGTTAACTGATTTCATCTTCATTTAACTGATTTCATCTTCATTTAACTGATTTCATCTTCATTTAACTGATTTCATCGTTAACTGATTCCATCGTTAACTGATTTCATCTTTAACTGATTTCATCGTTAACTGATTTCATCTTCATTTAACTGATTTCATCGTTAACTGATTTCATCTTCATTTAACTGATTCCATCGTTAACTGATTCCATCGTTAACTGATTTCATCGTTAACTGATTTCATCGTTAACTGATTTCATCTTCATTTAACTGATTCCATCGTTAACTGATTTCATCGTTAACTGATTTCATCTTCATTTAACTGATTTCATCGTTAACTGATTTCATCTTCATTTAACTGATTCCATCGTTAACTGATTTCATCGTTAACTGATTCCATCGTTAACTGATTTCATCGTTAACTGATTTCATCTTCATTTAACTGATTCCATCGTTAACTGATTTCATCGTTAACTGATTTCATCGTTAACTGATTTCATCTTCATTTAACTGATTTCATCGTTAACTGATTTCATCTTCATTTAACTGATTTCATCGTTAACTGATTCCATCGTTAACTGATTTCATCGTTAACTGATTTCATCTTCATTTAACTGATTTCATCGTTAACTGATTTCATCGTTAACTGATTTCATCTTCATTTAACTGATTCCATCGTTAACTGATTTCATCGTTTACTGATTTCATCGTTAACTGATTTCATCTTCATTTAACTGATTTCATTTTCATTCTTCATTTAACTGATTTCATCGTTAACTGATTTCATCGTTAACTGATTTCATCTTCATTTAACTGATTTCATCGTTAACTGATTTCATCGTTAACTGATTTCATCTTTAACTGATTTCATCGTTAACTGATTTCATCTTCATTTAACTGATTTCATCGTTGACTGATTTCATCTTCATTTAACTGATTCCATCGTTAACTGATTTCATCTTCATTTAACTGATTCCATCGTTAACTGATCTCATCGTTAACTGATTCCATCGTTAACTGATTTCACCGTTAACTGATTTCACCGTTAACTGATTTCATCTTCATTTAACTGATTCCATCGTTAACAGATTTCATCTTTAACTGATTTCAACGTTAACTGATTTCATCTTTAACTGATTTCATCGTTAACTGATTTCATCTTCATTTAACTGATTTCATCGTTAACTGATTTCATCGTTAACTGATTTCATCGTTAACTGATTTCATCTTCATTTAACTGATTTCATTTTCATTCTTCATTTAACTGATTTCATCGTTAACTGATTTCATCGTTAACTGATTTCATCGTTAACTGATTTCATCTTCATTTAACTGATTTCATCGTTAACTGATTTCGTCGTTAACTGATTTCATCTTTAACTGATTTCATCGTTAACTGATTTCATCTTCATTTAACTGATTTCATCGTTAACTGATTTCATCGTTTACTGATTTCATCTTCATTTAACTGATTTCATCGTTAACTGATTTCATCGTTAACTGATTTCATCTTTAACTGATTTCATCGTTAACTGATTTCATCTTCATTTAACGGATTTCATCGTTAACGGATCTCATCGTTAACGGATTTCATCGTTAACGGATTTCATCGTTAACGGATTCCATCGTTAACGGATTTCATCGTTAACTGATTTCATCTTCATTTAACTGATTTCATCGTTAACTGATTTCATCTTCATTTAACTGATTTCATCGTTAACTGATTTCATCGTTAACTGATTTCATCGTTTACTGATTTCATCGTTAACTGATTTCATCTTCATTTAACTGATTTCATTTTCATTCTTCATTTAACTGATTTCATCGTTAACTGATTTCATCGTTAACTGATTTCATCTTCATTTAACTGATTTCATCGTTAACTGATTTCATCGTTAACTGATTTCATCGTTAACTGATTTCATCTTCATTTAACTGATTTCATCTGTAACTGATTTCATCGTTAACTGATTTCATCTTCATTTAACTGATTTCATCTTCATTTAACTGATTTCATCGTTAACTGATGTCATCTTCATTTAACTGATTTCATCGTTAACTGATTTCATCGTTAACTGATTTAATCTTCATGTAACTGATTTCATCTGTAACTGATTTCATCTTCATTTAACTGATTTCATCTTCATTTAACTGATTTCATCGTTAACTGATTTCATCTTCATTTAACTGATTTCATCGTTAACTGATTTCATTGTTAACTGATTTCATCTTTAACTGATTTCATCGTTAACTGATTTCATCTTCATTTAACTGATTTCATCGTTAACTGATTTCATCGTTAACTGATTTCATCTTCATTTAACTGATTCCATCGTTAACTGATTTCATCTTTAACTGATTTCATCGTTAACTGATTTCATCTTCATTTAACTGATTTCATCGTTAACTGATTTCATCGTTAACTGATTTCATCTTCATTTAACTGATTCCATCGTTAACTGATTTCATCTTTAACTGATTTCATCTTCATTTAACTGATTTCATCGTTAACTGATTTCATCGTTAACTGATTTAATCTTTAACTGATTTCATCGTTAACTGATTTAATCTTCATGTAACTGATTTCATCTGTAACTGATTTCATCTTTAACTGATTTCATCGTTAACTGATTTCATCTTCATTTAACTGATTTCATCTTCATTTAACTGATTTCATCGTTAACTGATTTCATCTTCATTTAACTGATTCCATCGTTAACTGATTTCATCGTTAACTGATTTCATCGTTAACTGATTTCATCTTCATTTAACTGATTTCATCGTTAACTGATTTCATCTTCATTTAACTGATTTCATCGTTAACTGATTTCATCGTTAACTGATTCCATCGTTAACTGATTTCATCGTTAACTGATTTCATATTCATTTAACTGATTTCATCGTTAACTGATTTCATCGTTAACTGATTTCATCGTTAACTGATTTCATCTTCATTTAACTGATTCCATCGTTAACTGATTTCATCGTTAACTGATTTCATCGTTAACTGATTTCATCGTTAACTGATTCCATCGTTAACTGATTTCATCGTTAACTGATTTCATCGTTAACTGATTTCATCGTTAACTGATTTCATCTTCATTTAACTGATTTCATCGTTAACTGATTTCATCGTTAACTGATTTCATCGTTAACTGATTTCATCTTCATTTAACTGATTCCATCGTTAACTGATTTCATCGTTTACTGATTTCATCGTTAACTGATTTCATCTTCATTTAACTGATTTCATTTTCATTCTTCATTTAACTGATTTCATCGTTAACTGATTTCATCGTTAACTGATTTCATCTTCATTTAAGTGATTTCATCGTTAACTGATTTCATCGTTAACTGATTTCATCGTTAACTGATTTCATCTTCATTTAACTGATTTCATCTTCATTTAACTGATTTCATCTTCATTTAACTGATTTCATCGTTAACTGATTTCATCTTTTACTGATTTCATCGTTAACTGATTTCATCTTTAACTGATTTCATCGTTAACTGATTTCATCTTCATTTAACTGATTTCATCGTTGACTGATTTCATCTTCATTTAACTGATTCCATCGTTAACTGATTTCATCTTCATTTAACTGATTCCATCATTAACTGATCTCATCGTTAACTGATTTCATCGTTAACTGATTCCATCGTTAACTGATTTCACCGTTAACTGATTTCACCGTTAACTGATTTCATCTTCATTTAACTGATTCCATCGTTAACAGATTTCATCTTTAACTGATTTCATCGTTAACTGATTTCATCTTTAACTGATTTCATCGTTAACTGATTTCATCTTCATTTAACTGATTTCATCGTTAACTGATTTCATCGTTAACTGATTTCATCGTTAACTGATTTCATCTTCATTTAACTGATTTCATCTTCATTTAACTGATTTCATCGTTAACTGATTTCATCTTCATTTAACTGATTCCATCGTTAACTGATTTCATCGTTAACTGATTTCATCGTTAACTGATTTCATCTTCATTTAACTGATTTCATCGTTAACTGATTCCATCGTTAACTGATTTCATCGTTAACTGATTTCATCGTTAACTGATTTCATCGTTAACTGATTTCATCTTCATTTAACTGATTTCATCGTTAACTGATTTCATCGTTAACTGATTTCATCGTTAACTGATTTCATCTTCATTTAACTGATTCCATCGTTAACTGATTTCATCGTTTACTGATTTCATCGTTAACTGATTTCATCTTCATTTAACTGATTTCATTTTCATTCTTCATTTAACTGATTTCATCGTTAACTGATTTCATCGTTAACTGATTTCATCTTCATTTAACTGATTTCATCGTTAACTGATTTCATCGTTAACTGATTTCATCGTTAACTGATTTCATCTTCATTTAACTGATTTCATCTTCATTTAACTGATTTCATCTTCATTTAACTGATTTCATCGTTAACTGATTTCATCTTTTACTGATTTCATCGTTAACTGATTTCATCTTTAACTGATTTCATCGTTAACTGATTTCATCTTCATTTAACTGATTTCATCGTTGACTGATTTCATCTTCATTTAACTGATTCCATCGTTAACTGATTTCATCTTCATTTAACTGATTCCATCATTAACTGATCTCATCGTTAACTGATTTCATCGTTAACTGATTCCATCGTTAACTGATTTCACCGTTAACTGATTTCACCGTTAACTGATTTCATCTTCATTTAACTGATTCCATCGTTAACAGATTTCATCTTTAACTGATTTCATCGTTAACTGATTTCATCTTTAACTGATTTCATCGTTAACTGATTTCATCTTCATTTAACTGATTTCATCGTTAACTGATTTCATCGTTAACTGATTTCATCGTTAACTGATTTCATCTTCATTTAACTGATTTCATTTTCATTCTTCATTTAACTGATTTCATCGTTAACTGATTTCATCGTTAACTGATTTCATCTTCATTTAACTGATTTCATCGTTAACTGATTTCGTCGTTAACTGATTTCATCTTTAACTGATTTCATCGTTAACTGATTTCATCTTCATTTAACTGATTTCATCGTTAACGGATCTCATCGTTAACGGATTTCATCGTTAACGGATTTCATCGTTAACGGATTCCATCGTTAACGGATTTCATCGTTAACGGATTTCATCGTTAACTGATTTCATCTTCATTTAACTGATTTCATCGTTAACTGATTTCATCTTCATTTAACTGATTTCATCGTTAACTGATTTCATCGTTAACTGATTTCATTTTCATTCTTCATTTAACTGATTTCATCGTTAACTGATTTCATCTTTAACTGATTTTATCGTTAACTGATTTCAACTTCATGTAAATGATTTCATCTGTAACTGATTTCATCGTTAACTGATTTCATCTTCATTTAACTGATTTCATCTGTAACTGATTTCATCGTTAACTGATTTCATCTTCATTGAACTGATTTCATCTTCATTTAACTGATTTCATCGTTAACTGATGTCATCTTCATTTAACTGATTTCATCGTTAACTGATTTCATCGTTAACTGATTTAATCTTCATGTAACTGATTTCATCTGTAACTGATTTCATCGTTAACTGATTTCATCTTCATTTAACTGATTTCATCTTCATTTAACTGATTTCATCGTTAACTGATTTCATCTTCATTTAACTGATTTCATCGTTAACTGATTTCATTGTTAACTGATTTCATCTTTAACTGATTTCATCGTTAACTGATTTCATCTTCATTTAACTGATTTCATCGTTAACTGATTTCATCGTTAACTGATTTCATCTTCATTTAACTGATTCCATCGTTAACTGATTTCATCTTTAACTGATTTCATCGTTAACTGATTTCATCTTCATTTAACTGATTTCATCGTTAACTGATTTCATCGTTAACTGATTTCATCTTCATTTAACTGATTCCATCGTTAACTGATTTCATCTTTAACTGATTTCATCATTAACTGATTTCATCTTCATTTAACTGATTTCATCGTTAACTGATTTCATCGTTAACTGATTTAATCTTTAACTGATTTCATCGTTAACTGATTTAATCTTCATGTAACTGATTTCATCTGTAACTGATTTCATCTTTAACTGATTTCATCGTTAACTGATTTCATCTTCATTTAACTGATTTCATCTTCATTTAACTGATTTCATCGTTAACTGATTTCATCTTCATTTAACTGATTCCATCGTTAACTGATTTCATCGTTAACTGATTTCATCGTTAACTGATTTCATCTTCATTTAACTGATTTCATCGTTAACTGATTTCATCTTCATTTAACTGATTTCATCGTTAACTGATTTCATCGTTAACTGATTCCATCGTTAACTGATTTCATCGTTAACTGATTTCATATTCATTTAACTGATTTCATCGTTAACTGATTTCATCTTTAACTGATTTCATCGTTAACTGATTTCATCGTTAACTGATTTCATCTTCATTTAACTGATTTCATCGTTAACTGATTTCATCGTTAACTGATTTCATCTTCATTTAACTGATTTCATCGTTAACTGATTTCATCGTTAACTGATTTCATCTTCATTTAACTGATTTCATCGTTAACTGATTTCATCGTTAACTGATTTCATCTTCATTTAACTGATTTCATCGTTAACTGATTTCATCGTTAACTGATTTCATCTTCATTTAACTGATTTCATCGTTAACTGATTTCATCTTCATTTAACTGATTCCATCGTTAACTGATTTCATCGTTAACTGATTTCATCTTCATTTAACTGATTTCATCGTTAACTGATTTCATCGTTAACTGATCTCATCGTTAACTGATTCCATCGTGAACTGATTTCACCGTGAACTGATTTCATCTTCATTTAACTGATTCCATCGTTAACTGATTTCATCGTTAACTGATTTCATCGTTAACTGATTTCATCGTTAACTGATTTCATCTTCATTTAACTGATTTCATTTTCATTCTTCATTTAACTGATTTCATCGTTAACTGATTTCATCTTCATTTAACTGATTTCATCGTTAACTGATTTCATCGTTAACTGATTTCATCTTCATTTAACTGATTTCATCGTTAACTGATTTCATCGTTAACTGATTTCATCTTTAACTGATTTCATCGTTAACTGATTTCATCTTCATTTAACTGATTTCATCGTTAACTGATTTCATCTTCATTTAATTGATTTCATCGTTAACTGATTTCATCGTTAACTGATTTCATCGTTAACTGATTTCATCTTCATTTAACTGATTTCATCGTTAACTGATTTCATCGTTAACTGATTTCATCGTTAACTGATTTCATCTTCATTTAACTGATTTCATCGTTAACTGATTTCATCGTTAACTGATTCCATCGTTAACTGATTTCATCTTTAACTGATTTCATCGTTAACTGATTTCATCTTCATTTAACTGATTTCATCGTTAACTGATTTCATCTTCATTTAACTGATTTCATCGTTAAGTGATTTCATCGTTAACTGATTTCATCGTTAACTGATTTCATCTTCATTTAACTGATTTCATCGTTAACTGATTTCATCGTTAACTGATTTCATCTTCATTTAACTGATTTCATCGTTAACTGATTTCATCGTTAACTGATTTCATCGTTAACTGATTTCATCTTCATTTAACTGATTTCATCGTTAACTGATTTCATCGTTAACTGATTTCATCGTTAACTGATTTCATCTTCATTCTTCATTTAACTGATTTCATCGTTAACTGATTTCATCGTTAACTGATTTCATCTTCATTTAACTGATTTCATCGTTAATTGATTTCATCGTTAACTGATTTCATCGTTAACTGATTTCATCTTCATTTAACTGATTTCATCGTTAACTGATTTCATCGTTAACTGATTTCATCTTTAACTGATTTCATCTTCATTTAACTGATTTCATCGTTAACTGATTTCATCGTTAACTGATTTCATCTTCATTTAACTGATTTCATCTTCATTTAACTGATTTCATCGTTAACTGATTTCATCGTTAACTGATTTCATCTTTAACTGATTTCATCGTTAACTGATTTCATCTTCATTTAACTGATTCCATCGTTAACTGATTTCATCGTTAACTGATTTCATCTTCATTTAACTGATTTCATCGTTAACTGATTTCATCGTTAACTGATTTCATCTTTAACTGATTTCATCGTTAACTGATTTCATCTTCATTTAACTGATTTCATCTTCATTTAACTGATTTCATCGTTAACTGATTCCATCGTTAACTGATTTCATCGTTAACTGATTTCATCTTCATTTAACTGATTTCATCTTTAACTGATTTCATCGTTAACTGATTTCATCTTCATTTAACTGATTTCATCGTTAACTGATTTCATCGTTAACTGATTTCATCTTTAACTGATTTCATCGTTAACTGATTTCATCTTCATTTAACTGATTTCATCGTTAACTGATTTCATCTTCATTTAATTGATTTCATCGTTAACTGATTTCATCGTTAACTGATTTCATCGTTAACTGATTTCATCTTCATTTAACTGATTTCATCGTTAACTGATTTCATCGTTAACTGATTCCATCGTTAACTGATTTCATCGTTAACTGATTTCATCGTTAACTGATTTCATCTTCATTTAACTGATTTCATCGTTAACTGATTTCATCGTTAACTGATTTCATCTTCATTTAACTGATTTCATCGTTAACTGATTTCATCGTTAACTGATTTCATCTTCATTTAACTGATTTCATCTTCATTTAACTGATTTCATCGTTAACTGATTCCATCGTTAACTGATTTCATCTTTAACTGATTTCATCGTTAACTGATTTCATCTTCATTTAACTGATTTCATCGTTAACTGATTTCATCTTCATTTAACTGATTTCATCGTTAAGTGATTTCATCGTTAACTGATTTCATCGTTAACTGATTTCATCGTTAATTGATTTCATCTTCATTTAACTGATTTCATCGTTAACTGATTTCATCTTCATTTAACTGATTTCATCGTTAACTGATTTCATCGTTAACTGATTCCATCGTTAACTGATTTCATCGTTAACTGATTCCATCGTTAACTGATTTCATCGTTAACTGATTTCATCGTTAACTGATTTCATCTTCATTTAACTGATTTCATCGTTAACTGATTTCATCTTCATTTAACTGATTTCATCGTTAACTGATTTCATCTTCATTTAACTGATTTCATCGTTAACTGATTTCATCTTCATTTAACTGATTCCATCGTTAACTGATTTCATCGTTAACTGATTTCATCTTCATTTAACTGATTTCATCGTTAACTGATTTCATCGTTAACTGATTTCATCTTCATTTAACTGATTCCATCGTTAACTGATTTCATCGTTAACTGATTCCATCGTTAACTGATTTCATCGTTAACTGATTTCATCTTCATTTAACTGATTCCATCGTTAACTGATTTCATCGTTAACTGATTTCATCTTCATTTAACTGATTCCATCGTTAACTGATTTCATCGTTAACTGATTTCATCTTCATTTAACTGATTTCATCGTTAACTGATTTCATCGTTAACTGATTTCATCGTTAACTGATTTCATCTTCATTTAACTGATTTCATCGTTAACTGATTTCATCGTTAACTGATTTCATCTTCATTTAACTGATTCCATCGTTAACTGATTTCATCGTTTACTGATTTCATCGTTAACTGATTTCATCTTCATTTAACTGATTTCATTTTCATTCTTCATTTAACTGATTTCATCGTTAACTGATTTCATCGTTAACTGATTTCATCTTCATTTAACTGATTTCATCGTTAACTGATTTCATCGTTAACTGATTTCATCTTCATTTAACTGATTTCATCGTTAACTGATTTCATCGTTAACTGATTTCATCTTTTACTGATTTCATCGTTAACTGATTTCATCTTTAACTGATTTCATCGTTAACTGATTTCATCTTCATTTAACTGATTTCATCGTTGACTGATTTCATCTTCATTTAACTGATTCCATCGTTAACTGATTTCATCTTCATTTAACTGATTCCATCGTTAACTGATCTCATCGTTAACTGATTCCATCGTTAACTGATTTCACCGTTAACTGATTTCACCGTTAACTGATTTCATCTTCATTTAACTGATTCCATCGTTAACAGATTTCATCTTTAACTGATTTCATCGTTAACTGATTTCATCGTTAACTGATTTCATCGTTAACTGATTTCATCTTCATTTAACTGATTTCATCGTTAACTGATTTCATCGTTAACTGATTTCATCGTTAACTGATTTCATCTTCATTTAACTGATTTCATTTTCATTCTTCATTTAACTGATTTCATCGTTAACTGATTTCATCGTTAACTGATTTCATCGTTAACTGATTTCATCTTCATTTAACTGATTTCATCGTTAACTGATTTCATCTTTAACTGATTTCATCGTTAACTGATTTCATCTTCATTTAACTGATTTCATCGTTAACTGATTTCATCGTTTACTGATTTCATCTTCATTTAACTGATTTCATCGTTAACTGATTTCATCGTTAACTGATTTCATCTTTAACTGATTTCATCGTTAACTGATTTCATCTTCATTTAACTGATTTCATCGTTAACTGATCTCATCGTTAACGGATTTCATCGTTAACGGATTCCATCGTTAACGGATTTCATCGTTAACTGATTTCATCTTCATTTAACTGATTTCATCGTTAACTGATTTCATCTTCATTTAACTGATTTCATCGTTAACTGATTTCATCGTTAACTGATTTCATTTTCATTCTTCATTTAACTGATTTCATCGTTAACTGATTTCATCTTTAACTGATTTTATCGTTAACTGATTTCATCTTCATGTAACTGATTTCATCTGTAACTGATTTCATCGTTAACTGATTTCATCTTCATTTAACTGATTTCATCTGTAACTGATTTCATCGTTAACTGATTTCATCTTCATTTAACTGATTTCATCTTCATTTAACTGATTTCATCGTTAACTGATGTCATCTTCATTTAACTGATTTCATCGTTAACTGATTTCATCGTTACCTGATTTCATCTTCATTTAACTGATTCCATCGTTAACTGATTTCATCGTTAACTGATTTCATCTTTAACTGATTTCATCTTCATTTAACTGATTTCATCTTCATTTAACTGATTTCATCGTTAACTGATTCCATCGTTAACTGATTTCATCTTCATTTAACTGATTTCATCGTTAACTGATTTCATCTTCATTTAACTGATTTCATCGTTAACTGATTTCATCGTTAACTGATTTCATCGTTAACTGATTTCATCTTCATTTAACTGATTTCATCGTTAACTGATTTCATCTTCATTTAACTGATTCCATCGTTAACTGATTTCATCGTTAACTGATTTCATCTTCATTTAACTGATTTCATCGTTAACTGATTTCATCGTTAACTGATTTCATCTTCATTTAACTGATTCCATCGTTAACTGATTTCATCGTTAACTGATTTCATCTTCATTTAACTGATTTCATCGTTAACTGATTTCATCGTTAACTGATTTCATCGTTAACTGATTCCATCGTTAACTGATTTCATCGTTAACTGATTTCATCTTCATTTAACTGATTTCATCGTTAACTGATTTCATCGTTAACTGATTTCATCTTCATTTAACTGATTCCATCGTTAACTGATTTCATCGTTTACTGATTTCATCGTTAACTGATTTCATCTTCATTTAACTGATTTCATTTTCATTCTTCATTTAACTGATTTCATCGTTAACTGATTTCATCGTTAACTGATTTCATCTTCATTTAACTGATTTCATCGTTAACTGATTTCATCGTTAACTGATTTCATCTTCATTTAACTGATTTCATCGTTAACTGATTTCATCGTTAACTGATTTCATCTTTTACTGATTTCATCGTTAACTGATTTCATCTTTAACTGATTTCATCGTTAACTGATTTCATCTTCATTTAACTGATTTCATCGTTGACTGATTTCATCTTCATTTAACTGATTCCATCGTTAACTGATTTCATCTTCATTTAACTGATTCCATCGTTAACTGATCTCATCGTTAACTGATTTCATCGTTAACTGATTCCATCGTTAACTGATTTCACCGTTAACTGATTTCATCTTCATTTAACTGATTCCATCGTTAACAGATTTCATCTTTAACTGATTTCATCGTTAACTGATTTCATCTTTAACTGATTTCATCTTCATTTAACTGATTTCATCGTTAACTGATTTCATCGTTAACTGATTTCATCGTTAACTGATTTCATCTTCATTTAACTGATTTCATTTTCATTCTTCATTTAACTGATTTCATCGTTAACGGATTCCATCGTTAACGGATTTCATCGTTAACGGATTTCATCGTTAACTGATTTCATCTTCATTTAACTGATTTCATCGTTAACTGATTTCATCTTCATTTAACTGATTTCATCGTTAACTGATTTCATTTTCATTCTTCATTTAACTGATTTCATCGTTAACTGATTTCATCTTTAACTGATTTTATCGTTAACTGATTTCAACTTCATGTAAATGATTTCATCTGTAACTGATTTCATCGTTAACTGATTTCATCTTCATTTAACTGATTTCATCTTCATTTAACTGATTTCATCGTTAACTGATTTCATCTTCATTTAACTGATTTCATCTTCATTTAACTGATTTCATCGTTAACTGATGTCATCTTCATTTAACTGATTTCATCGTTAACTGATTTCATCGTTAACTGATTTAATCTTCATGTAACTGATTTCATCTGTAACTGATTTCATCGTTAACTGATTTCATCTTCATTTAACTGATTTCATCTTCATTTAACTGATTTCATCGTTAACTGATTTCATCTTCATTTAACTGATTTCATCGTTAACTGATTTCATTGTTAACTGATTTCATCGTTAACTGATTTCATCGTTAACTGATTTCATCTTCATTTAACTGATTTCATCGTTAACTGATTTCATCGTTAACTGATTTCATCTTCATTTAACTGATTCCATCGTTAACTGATTTCATCTTTAACTGATTTCATCGTTAACTGATTTCATCTTCATTTAACTGATTTCATCGTTAACTGATTTCATCGTTAACTGATTTCATCTTCATTTAACTGATTCCATCGTTAACTGATTTCATCTTTAACTGATTTCATCATTAACTGATTTCATCTTCATTTAACTGATTTCATCGTTAACTGATTTCATCGTTAACTGATTTAATCTTTAACTGATTTCATCGTTAACTGATTTAATCTTCATGTAACTGATTTCATCTGTAACTGATTTCATCTTTAACTGATTTCATCGTTAACTGATTTCATCTTCATTTAACTGATTTCATCTTCATTTAACTGATTTCATCGTTAACTGATTTCATCTTCATTTAACTGATTCCATCGTTAACTGATTTCATCGTTAACTGATTTCATCGTTAACTGATTTCATCTTCATTTAACTGATTTCATCGTTAACTGATTTCATCTTCATTTAACTGATTTCATCGTTAACTGATTTCATCGTTAACTGATTCCATCGTTAACTGATTTCATCGTTAACTGATTTCATATTCATTTAACTGATTTCATCGTTAACTGATTTCATCGTTAACTGATTTCATCTTCATTTAACTGATTCCATCGTTAACTGATTTCATCGTTAACTGATTTCATCGTTAACTGATTTCATCTTCATTTAACTGATTTCATCGTTAACTGATTTCATCGTTAACTGATTTCATCTTCATTTAACTGATTTCATCGTTAACTGATTTCATCGTTAATTGATTTCATCGTTAACTGATTTCATTTTCATTCTTCATTTAACTGATTTCATCGTTAACTGATTTCATCGTTAACTGATTTCATCTTCATTTAACTGATTTCATCGTTAACTGATTTCATCGTTAATTGATTTCATCGTTAACTGATTTCATCTTCATTCTTCATTTAACTGATTTCATCGTTAACTGATTTCATCTTCATTTAACTGATTTCATCGTTAACTGATTTCATCGTTAACTGATTTCATCTTCATTTAACTGATTTCATCGTTAACTGATTTCATCTTCATTTAACTGATTTCATCGTTAACTGATTTCATCGTTAACTGATTTCATCTTCATTTAATTGATTTCATCGTTAACTGATTTCATCGTTAACTGATTTCATCGTTAACTGATTTCATCTTCATTTAACTGATTTCATCGTTAACTGATTTCATCGTTAACTGATTTCATCGTTAACTGATTTCATCGTTAACTGATTTCATCTTCATTTAACTGATTTCATCGTTAACTGATTTCATCGTTAACTGATTTCATCTTCATTTAACTGATTTCATCGTTAACTGATTTCATCGTTAATTGATTTCATCGTTAACTGATTTCATTTTCATTCTTCATTTAACTGATTTCATCGTTAACTGATTTCATCGTTAACTGATTTCATCTTCATTTAACTGATTTCATCGTTAACTGATTTCATCGTTAATTGATTTCATCGTTAACTGATTTCATCTTCATTCTTCATTTAACTGATTTCATCGTTAACTGATTTCATCTTCATTTAACTGATTTCATCGTTAACTGATTTCATCGTTAACTGATTTCATCTTCATTTAACTGATTTCATCGTTAACTGATTTCATCTTCATTCTTCATTTAACTGATTTCATCTTTAACTGATTTCATCGTTAACTGATTTCATCGTTAACTGATTTCATCTTCATTTAACTGATTTCATCGTTAACTGATTTCATCGTTAACTGATTTCATCGTTAACTGATTTCATCTTCATTTAACTGATTTCATTTTCATTCTTCATTTAACTGATTTCATCGTTAACTGATTTCATCTTCATTTAACTGATTTCATCGTTAACTGATTTCATCGTTAACTGATTTCATCGTTAACTGATTTCATCTTTAACTGATTTCATCGTTAACTGATTTCATCTTCATTTAACTGATTTCATCGTTAACTGATTTCATCTTCATTTAATTGATTTCATCGTTAACTGATTTCATCGTTAACTGATTTCATCGTTAACTGATTTCATCTTCATTTAACTGATTTCATCGTTAACTGATTTCATCTTCATTTAATTGATTTCATCGTTAACTGATTTCATCGTTAACTGATTTCATCGTTAACTGATTTCATCTTCATTTAACTGATTTCATCGTTAACTGATTTCATCGTTAACTGATTTCATCTTCATTTAACTGATTTCATTTTCATTCTTCATTTAACTGATTTCATCGTTAACTGATTTCATCTTCATTTAATTGATTTCATCGTTAACTGATTTCATCGTTAACTGATTTCATCTTCATTTAACTGATTTCATCGTTAACTGATTTCATCGTTAACTGATTTCATCGTTAACTGATTTCATCTTCATTTAACTGATTTCATCGTTAACTGATTTCATCGTTAACTGATTTCATCTTCATTTAACTGATTTCATCGTTAACTGATTTCATCGTTAATTGATTTCATCGTTAACTGATTTCATTTTCATTCTTCATTTAACTGATTTCATCGTTAACTGATTTCATCGTTAACTGATTTCATCTTCATTTAACTGATTTCATCGTTAACTGATTTCATCGTTAATTGATTTCATCGTTAACTGATTTCATCTTCATTCTTCATTTAACTGATTTCATCGTTAACTGATTTCATCTTCATTTAACTGATTTCATCGTTAACTGATTTCATCGTTAACTGATTTCATCTTCATTTAACTGATTTCATCGTTAACTGATTTCATCTTCATTCTTCATTTAACTGATTTCATCTTTAACTGATTTCATCGTTAACTGATTTCATCTTCATTTAACTGATTTCATCGTTAATTGATTTCATCGTTAACTGATTTCATCTTCATTTAACTGATTTCATCTTCATTTAACTGATTTCATCGTTAACTGATTTCATCTTTAACTGATTTCATCTTCATTTAACTGATTTCATCGTTAACTGATTTCATCGTTAACTGATTTCATCGTTAACTGATTTCATCTTCATTTAACTGATTTCATCTTCATTTAACTGATTTCATCGTTAACTGATTTCATCGTTAACTGATTTCATCTTCATTTAATTGATTTCATCGTTAACTGATTTCATCGTTAACTGATTTCATCGTTAACTGATTTCATCTTCATTTAACTGATTTCATCGTTAACTGATTTCATCGTTAACTGATTTCATCGTTAACTGATTTCATCTTCATTTAACTGATTTCATCGTTAACTGATTTCATCGTTAACTGATTTCATCTTCATTTAACTGATTTCATCGTTAACTGATTTCATCGTTAATTGATTTCATCGTTAACTGATTTCATTTTCATTCTTCATTTAACTGATTTCATCGTTAACTGATTTCATCGTTAACTGATTTCATCTTCATTTAACTGATTTCATCGTTAACTGATTTCATCGTTAATTGATTTCATCGTTAACTGATTTCATCTTCATTCTTCATTTAACTGATTTCATCGTTAACTGATTTCATCTTCATTTAACTGATTTCATCGTTAACTGATTTCATCGTTAACTGATTTCATCGTTAACTGATTTCATCGTTAACTGATTTCATCTTCATTTAACTGATTTCATTGTTAACTGATTTCATCGTTAACTGATTTCATCTTCATTTAACTGATTTCATCGTTAACTGATTTCATCGTTAACTGATTTCATCGTTAACTGATTTCATCTTCATTTAACTGATTTCATTTTCATTCTTCATTTAACTGATTTCATCGTTAACTGATTTCATCTTCATTTAACTGATTTCATCGTTAACTGATTTCATCGTTAACTGATTTCATCGTTAACTGATTTCATCGTTAACTGATTTCATCTTTAACTGATTTCATCGTTAACTGATTTCATCTTCATTTAACTGATTTCATCGTTAACTGATTTCATCTTCATTTAATTGATTTCATCGTTAACTGATTTCATCGTTAACTGATTTCATCGTTAACTGATTTCATCTTCATTTAACTGATTTCATCGTTAACTGATTTCATCTTCATTTAATTGATTTCATCGTTAACTGATTTCATCGTTAACTGATTTCATCGTTAACTGATTTCATCTTCATTTAACTGATTTCATCGTTAACTGATTTCATCGTTAACTGATTTCATCTTCATTTAACTGATTTCATTTTCATTCTTCATTTAACTGATTTCATCGTTAACTGATTTCATCTTCATTTAATTGATTTCATCGTTAACTGATTTCATCGTTAACTGATTTCATCGTTAACTGATTTCATCTTCATTTAACTGATTTCATCGTTAACTGATTTCATCGTTAACTGATTTCATCTTCATTTAACTGATTTCATCGTTAACTGATTTCATCGTTAATTGATTTCATCGTTAACTGATTTCATTTTCATTCTTCATTTAACTGATTTCATCGTTAACTGATTTCATCTTCATTTAACTGATTTCATCGTTAACTGATTTCATCGTTAACTGATTTCATCTTCATTTAACTGATTTCATCGTTAACTGATTTCATCGTTAATTGATTTCATCGTTAACTGATTTCATTTTCATTCTTCATTTAACTGATTTCATCGTTAACTGATTTCATCGTTAACTGATTTCATCTTCATTTAACTGATTTCATCGTTAACTGATTTCATCGTTAATTGATTTCATCGTTAACTGATTTCATCTTCATTCTTCATTTAACTGATTTCATCGTTAACTGATTTCATCTTCATTTAACTGATTTCATCGTTAACTGATTTCATCGTTAACTGATTTCATCGTTAACTGATTTCATCTTCATTTAACTGATTTCATTGTTAACTGATTTCATCGTTAACTGATTTCATCTTCATTTAACTGATTTCATCGTTAACTGATTTCATCGTTAACTGATTTCATCGTTAACTGATTTCATCTTCATTTAACTGATTTCATTTTCATTCTTCATTTAACTGATTTCATCGTTAACTGATTTCATCTTCATTTAACTGATTTCATCGTTAACTGATTTCATCGTTAACTGATTTCATCGTTAACTGATTTCATCTTTAACTGATTTCATCGTTAACTGATTTCATCTTCATTTAACTGATTTCATCGTTAACTGATTTCATCTTCATTTAATTGATTTCATCGTTAACTGATTTCATCGTTAACTGATTTCATCGTTAACTGATTTCATCTTCATTTAACTGATTTCATCGTTAACTGATTTCATCGTTAACTGATTTCATCTTCATTTAACTGATTTCATTTTCATTCTTCATTTAACTGATTTCATCGTTAACTGATTTCATCTTCATTTAATTGATTTCATCGTTAACTGATTTCATCGTTAACTGATTTCATCGTTAACTGATTTCATCTTCATTTAACTGATTTCATCGTTAACTGATTTCATCGTTAACTGATTTCATCGTTAACTGATTTCATCGTTAACTGATTTCATCTTCATTTAACTGATTTCATCGTTAACTGATTTCATCGTTAACTGATTTCATCTTCATTTAACTGATTTCATCGTTAACTGATTTCATCGTTAATTGATTTCATCGTTAACTGATTTCATTTTCATTCTTCATTTAACTGATTTCATCGTTAACTGATTTCATCGTTAACTGATTTCATCTTCATTTAACTGATTTCATCGTTAACTGATTTCATCGTTAATTGATTTCATCGTTAACTGATTTCATCTTCATTCTTCATTTAACTGATTTCATCGTTAACTGATTTCATCTTCATTTAACTGATTTCATCGTTAACTGATTTCATCGTTAACTGATTTCATCGTTAACTGATTTCATCTTCATTTAACTGATTTCATCGTTAACTGATTTCATCTTCATTCTTCATTTAACTGATTTCATCTTTAACTGATTTCATCGTTAACTGATTTCATCTTCATTTAACTGATTTCATCGTTAATTGATTTCATCGTTAACTGATTTCATCGTTAACTGATTTCATCTTCATTTAACTGATTTCATCGTTAACTGATTTCATCGTTAACTGATTTCATCTTTAACTGATTTCATCTTCATTTAACTGATTTCATCGTTAACTGATTTCATCGTTAACTGATTTCATCGTTAACTGATTTCATCGTTAACTGATTTCATCTTCATTTAACTGATTTCATTGTTAACTGATTTCATCGTTAACTGATTTCATCTTCATTTAACTGATTTCATCGTTAACTGATTTCATCGTTAACTGATTTCATCGTTAACTGATTTCATCTTTAACTGATTTCATCGTTAACTGATTTCATCTTCATTTAACTGATTTCATCGTTAACTGATTTCATCTTCATTTAATTGATTTCATCGTTAACTGATTTCATCGTTAACTGATTTCATCGTTAACTGATTTCATCTTCATTTAACTGATTTCATCGTTAACTGATTTCATCGTTAACTGATTTCATCTTCATTTAACTGATTTCATTTTCATTCTTCATTTAACTGATTTCATCGTTAACTGATTTCATCTTCATTTAATTGATTTCATCGTTAACTGATTTCATCGTTAACTGATTTCATCGTTAACTGATTTCATCTTCATTTAACTGATTTCATCGTTAACTGATTTCATCGTTAACTGATTTCATCTTCATTTAACTGATTTCATCGTTAACTGATTTCATCGTTAATTGATTTCATCGTTAACTGATTTCATTTTCATTCTTCATTTAACTGATTTCATCGTTAACTGATTTCATCGTTAACTGATTTCATCTTCATTTAACTGATTTCATCTTCATTTAACTGATTTCATCGTTAACTGATTTCATCGTTAATTGATTTCATCGTTAACTGATTTCATTTTCATTCTTCATTTAACTGATTTCATCGTTAACTGATTTCATCGTTAACTGATTTCATCTTCATTTAACTGATTTCATCGTTAACTGATTTCATCGTTAATTGATTTCATCGTTAACTGATTTCATCTTCATTTAACTGATTTCATTTTCATTCTTCATTTAACTGATTTCATCGTTAACTGATTTCATCTTCATTTAACTGATTTCATCGTTAACTGATTTCATCGTTAACTGATTTCATCGTTAACTGATTTCATCTTTAACTGATTTCATCGTTAACTGATTTCATCTTCATTTAACTGATTTCATCGTTAACTGATTTCATCTTCATTTAATTGATTTCATCGTTAACTGATTTCATCGTTAACTGATTTCATCGTTAACTGATTTCATCTTCATTTAACTGATTTCATCGTTAACTGATTTCATCGTTAACTGATTTCATCTTCATTTAACTGATTTCATTTTCATTCTTCATTTAACTGATTTCATCGTTAACTGATTTCATCTTCATTTAATTGATTTCATCGTTAACTGATTTCATCGTTAACTGATTTCATCGTTAACTGATTTCATCTTCATTTAACTGATTTCATCGTTAACTGATTTCATCGTTAACTGATTTCATCTTCATTTAACTGATTTCATCGTTAACTGATTTCATCGTTAACTGATTTCATCTTCATTTAACTGATTTCATCGTTAACTGATTTCATCGTTAATTGATTTCATCGTTAACTGATTTCATTTTCATTCTTCATTTAACTGATTTCATCGTTAACTGATTTCATCGTTAACTGATTTCATCTTCATTTAACTGATTTCATCGTTAACTGATTTCATCGTTAATTGATTTCATCGTTAACTGATTTCATCTTCATTCTTCATTTAACTGATTTCATCGTTAACTGATTTCATCTTCATTTAACTGATTTCATCGTTAACTGATTTCATCGTTAACTGATTTCATCGTTAACTGATTTCATCTTCATTTAACTGATTTCATCGTTAACTGATTTCATCTTCATTCTTCATTTAACTGATTTCATCTTTAACTGATTTCATCGTTAACTGATTTCATCTTCATTTAACTGATTTCATCGTTAATTGATTTCATCGTTAACTGATTTCATCGTTAACTGATTTCATCGTTAACTGATTTCATCTTCATTTAACTGATTTCATCGTTAATTGATTTCATCGTTAACTGATTTCATCGTTAATTGATTTCATCGTTAACTGATTTCATCTTCATTTAACTGATTTCATCGTTAACTGATTTCATCTTCATTCTTCATTTAACTGATTTCATCTTTAACTGATTTCATCGTTAACTGATTTCATCTTCATTTAACTGATTTCATCGTTAATTGATTTCATCGTTAACTGATTTCATCGTTAATTGATTTCATCGTTAACTGATTTCATCTTCATTTAACTGATTTCATCGTTAACTGATTTCATCTTCATTCTTCATTTAACTGATTTCATCTTTAACTGATTTCATCGTTAACTGATTTCATCTTCATTTAACTGATTTCATCGTTAATTGATTTCATCGTTAACTGATTTCATCGTTAACTGATTTCATCTTCATTTAACTGATTTCATCGTTAACTGATTTCATCGTTAACTGATTTCATCTTTAACTGATTTCATCTTCATTTAACTGATTTCATCGTTAACTGATTTCATCGTTAACTGATTTCATCGTTAACTGATTTCATCTTCATTTAACTGATTTCATCTTCATTTAACTGATTTCATCGTTAACTGATTTCATCGTTAACTGATTTCATCTTCATTTAACTGATTTCATCTTCATTTAACTGATTTCATCGTTAACTGATTTCATCGTTAACTGATTTCATCTTCATTTAATTGATTTCATCGTTAACTGATTTCATCGTTAACTGATTTCATCGTTAACTGATTTCATCTTCATTCTTCATTTAACTGATTTCATCTTTAACTGATTTCATCGTTAACTGATTTCATCTTCATTTAACTGATTTCATCGTTAATTGATTTCATCGTTAACTGATTTCATCGTTAACTGATTTCATCTTCATTTAACTGATTTCATCGTTAACTGATTTCATCGTTAACTGATTTCATCGTTAACTGATTTCATCGTTAACTGATTTCATCGTTAACTGATTTCATCTTCATTTAACTGATTTCATCGTTAACTGATTTCATCGTTAACTGATTTCATCGTTAATTGATTTCATCGTTAACTGATTTCATTTTCATTCTTCATTTAACTGATTTCATCGTTAACTGATTTCATCGTTAACTGATTTCATCTTCATTTAACTGATTTCATCGTTAACTGATTTCATCGTTAATTGATTTCATCGTTAACTGATTTCATCTTCATTCTTCATTTAACTGATTTCATCGTTAACTGATTTCATCTTCATTTAACTGATTTCATCGTTAACTGATTTCATCGTTAACTGATTTCATCGTTAACTGATTTCATCTTCATTTAACTGATTTCATCGTTAACTGATTTCATCTTCATTCTTCATTTAACTGATTTCATCTTTAACTGATTTCATCGTTAACTGATTTCATCTTCATTTAACTGATTTCATCGTTAATTGATTTCATCGTTAACTGATTTCATCGTTAACTGATTTCATCTTCATTTAACTGATTTCATCGTTAACTGATTTCATCGTTAACTGATTTCATCTTTAACTGATTTCATCTTCATTTAACTGATTTCATCGTTAACTGATTTCATCGTTAACTGATTTCATCGTTAACTGATTTCATCGTTAACTGATTTCATTGTTAACTGATTTCATCGTTAACTGATTTCATCTTCATTTAACTGATTTCATCGTTAACTGATTTCATCGTTAACTGATTTCATCGTTAACTGATTTCATCTTCATTTAACTGATTTCATTTTCATTCTTCATTTAACTGATTTCATCGTTAACTGATTTCATCTTCATTTAACTGATTTCATCGTTAACTGATTTCATCGTTAACTGATTTCATCGTTAACTGATTTCATCTTTAACTGATTTCATCGTTAACTGATTTCATCTTCATTTAACTGATTTCATCGTTAACTGATTTCATCTTCATTTAATTGATTTCATCGTTAACTGATTTCATCGTTAACTGATTTCATCGTTAACTGATTTCATCTTCATTTAACTGATTTCATCGTTAACTGATTTCATCGTTAACTGATTTCATCTTCATTTAACTGATTTCATTTTCATTCTTCATTTAACTGATTTCATCGTTAACTGATTTCATCTTCATTTAATTGATTTCATCGTTAACTGATTTCATCGTTAACTGATTTCATCGTTAACTGATTTCATCTTCATTTAACTGATTTCATCGTTAACTGATTTCATCGTTAACTGATTTCATCTTCATTTAACTGATTTCATCGTTAACTGATTTCATCGTTAATTGATTTCATCGTTAACTGATTTCATCTTCATTCTTCATTTAACTGATTTCATCGTTAACTGATTTCATCTTCATTTAACTGATTTCATCGTTAACTGATTTCATCGTTAACTGATTTCATCGTTAACTGATTTCATCTTCATTTAACTGATTTCATTGTTAACTGATTTCATCGTTAACTGATTTCATCTTCATTTAACTGATTTCATCGTTAACTGATTTCATCGTTAACTGATTTCATCGTTAACTGATTTCATCTTCATTTAACTGATTTCATTTTCATTCTTCATTTAACTGATTTCATCGTTAACTGATTTCATCTTCATTTAACTGATTTCATCGTTAACTGATTTCATCGTTAACTGATTTCATCGTTAACTGATTTCATCTTTAACTGATTTCATCGTTAACTGATTTCATCTTCATTTAACTGATTTCATCGTTAACTGATTTCATCTTCATTTAATTGATTTCATCGTTAACTGATTTCATCGTTAACTGATTTCATCGTTAACTGATTTCATCTTCATTTAACTGATTTCATCGTTAACTGATTTCATCGTTAACTGATTTCATCTTCATTTAACTGATTTCATTTTCATTCTTCATTTAACTGATTTCATCGTTAACTGATTTCATCTTCATTTAATTGATTTCATCGTTAACTGATTTCATCGTTAACTGATTTCATCGTTAACTGATTTCATCTTCATTTAACTGATTTCATCGTTAACTGATTTCATCGTTAACTGATTTCATCGTTAACTGATTTCATCTTCATTTAACTGATTTCATCGTTAACTGATTTCATCGTTAACTGATTTCATCTTCATTTAACTGATTTCATCGTTAACTGATTTCATCGTTAATTGATTTCATCGTTAACTGATTTCATTTTCATTCTTCATTTAACTGATTTCATCGTTAACTGATTTCATCGTTAACTGATTTCATCTTCATTTAACTGATTTCATCGTTAACTGATTTCATCGTTAATTGATTTCATCGTTAACTGATTTCATCTTCATTCTTCATTTAACTGATTTCATCGTTAACTGATTTCATCTTCATTTAACTGATTTCATCGTTAACTGATTTCATCGTTAACTGATTTCATCGTTAACTGATTTCATCTTCATTTAACTGATTTCATCGTTAACTGATTTCATCTTCATTCTTCATTTAACTGATTTCATCTTTAACTGATTTCATCGTTAACTGATTTCATCTTCATTTAACTGATTTCATCGTTAATTGATTTCATCGTTAACTGATTTCATCGTTAACTGATTTCATCGTTAACTGATTTCATCTTCATTTAACTGATTTCATCGTTAATTGATTTCATCGTTAACTGATTTCATCGTTAATTGATTTCATCGTTAACTGATTTCATCTTCATTTAACTGATTTCATCGTTAACTGATTTCATCTTCATTTAACTGATTTCATCGTTAATTGATTTCATCGTTAACTGATTTCATCGTTAATTGATTTCATCGTTAACTGATTTCATCTTCATTTAACTGATTTCATCGTTAACTGATTTCATCTTCATTCTTCATTTAACTGATTTCATCTTTAACTGATTTCATCGTTAACTGATTTCATCTTCATTTAACTGATTTCATCGTTAATTGATTTCATCGTTAACTGATTTCATCGTTAACTGATTTCATCTTCATTTAACTGATTTCATCGTTAACTGATTTCATCGTTAACTGATTTCATCTTTAACTGATTTCATCTTCATTTAACTGATTTCATCGTTAACTGATTTCATCGTTAACTGATTTCATCGTTAACTGATTTCATCTTCATTTAACTGATTTCATCGTTAACTGATTTCATCGTTAACTGATTTCATCGTTAACTGATTTCATCTTCATTTAACTGATTTCATCGTTAACTGATTTCATCGTTAACTGATTTCATCTTCATTTAACTGATTTCATCGTTAACTGATTTCATCGTTAATTGATTTCATCGTTAACTGATTTCATTTTCATTCTTCATTTAACTGATTTCATCGTTAACTGATTTCATCGTTAACTGATTTCATCTTCATTTAACTGATTTCATCGTTAACTGATTTCATCGTTAATTGATTTCATCGTTAACTGATTTCATCTTCATTCTTCATTTAACTGATTTCATCGTTAACTGATTTCATCTTCATTTAACTGATTTCATCGTTAACTGATTTCATCGTTAACTGATTTCATCTTCATTTAACTGATTTCATCGTTAACTGATTTCATCTTCATTCTTCATTTAACTGATTTCATCGTTAACTGATTTCATCTTCATTCTTCATTTAACTGATTTCATCTTTAACTGATTTCATCTTCATTTAACTGATTTCATCGTTAATTGATTTCATCGTTAACTGATTTCATCGTTAACTGATTTCATCTTCATTTAACTGATTTCATCGTTAACTGATTTCATCGTTAACTGATTTCATCTTTAACTGATTTCATCTTCATTTAACTGATTTCATTTTCATTCTTCATTTAACTGATTTCATCGTTAACTGATTTCATCTTCATTTAACTGATTTCATCGTTAACTGATTTCATCGTTAACTGATTTCATCGTTAACTGATTTAATCTTTAACTGATTTCATCGTTAACTGATTTCATCTTCATTTAACTGATTTCATCGTTAACTGATTTCATCTTCATTTAATTGATTTCATCGTTAACTGATTTCATCGTTAACTGATTTCATCGTTAACTGATTTCATCTTCATTTAACTGATTTCATCTTCATTTAACTGATTTCATCGTTAACTGATTTCATCGTTAACTGATTTCATCTTCATTTAACTGATTTCATTTTCATTCTTCATTTAACTGATTTCATCGTTAACTGATTTCATCTTCATTTAATTGATTTCATCGTTAACTGATTTCATCGTTAACTGATTTCATCGTTAACTGATTTCATCTTCATTTAACTGATTTCATCGTTAACTGATTTCATCGTTAACTGATTTCATCTTCATTTAACTGATTTCATCGTTAACTGATTTCATCGTTAATTGATTTCATCGTTAACTGATTTCATTTTCATTCTTCATTTAACTGATTTCATCGTTAACTGATTTCATCGTTAACTGATTTCATCTTCATTTAACTGATTTCATCGTTAACTGATTTCATCGTTAATTGATTTCATCGTTAACTGATTTCATCTTCATTCTTCATTTAACTGATTTCATCGTTAACTGATTTCATCTTCATTTAACTGATTTCATCGTTAACTGATTTCATCGTTAACTGATTTCATCGTTAACTGATTTCATCTTCATTTAACTGATTTCATCGTTAACTGATTTCATCTTCATTCTTCATTTAACTGATTTCATCTTTAACTGATTTCATCGTTAACTGATTTCATCTTCATTTAACTGATTTCATCGTTAATTGATTTCATCGTTAACTGATTTCATCGTTAACTGATTTCATCTTCATTTAACTGATTTCATCGTTAACTGATTTCATCGTTAACTGATTTCATCTTTAACTGATTTCATCTTCATTTAACTGATTTCATCGTTAACTGATTTCATCGTTAACTGATTTCATCGTTAACTGATTTCATCTTCATTTAACTGATTTCATTTTCATTCTTCATTTAACTGATTTCATCGTTAACTGATTTCATCTTCATTTAACTGATTTCATCGTTAACTGATTTCATCGTTAACTGATTTCATCGTTAACTGATTTCATCTTCATTTAACTGATTTCATTTTCATTCTTCATTTAACTGATTTCATCGTTAACTGATTTCATCTTCATTTAACTGATTTCATCGTTAACTGATTTCATCGTTAACTGATTTCATCGTTAACTGATTTCATCTTTAACTGATTTCATCGTTAACTGATTTCATCTTCATTTAACTGATTTCATCGTTAACTGATTTCATCTTCATTTAATTGATTTCATCGTTAACTGATTTCATCGTTAACTGATTTCATCGTTAACTGATTTCATCTTCATTTAACTGATTTCATCGTTAACTGATTTCATCGTTAACTGATTTCATCTTCATTTAACTGATTTCATTTTCATTCTTCATTTAACTGATTTCATCGTTAACTGATTTCATCTTCATTTAACTGATTTCATCGTTAACTGATTTCATCGTTAACTGATTTCATCGTTAACTGATTTCATCTTCATTTAACTGATTTCATTTTCATTCTTCATTTAACTGATTTCATCGTTAACTGATTTCATCTTCATTTAACTGATTTCATCGTTAACTGATTTCATCGTTAACTGATTTCATCTTCATTTAACTGATTTCATTGTTAACTGATTTCATCGTTAACTGATTTCATCTTCATTTAACTGATTTCATCGTTAACTGATTTCATCGTTAACTGATTTCATCGTTAACTGATTTCATCTTCATTTAACTGATTTCATCGTTAACTGATTTCATCGTTAATTGATTTCATCGTTAACTGATTTCATTTTCATTCTTCATTTAACTGATTTCATCGTTAACTGATTTCATCGTTAACTGATTTCATCTTCATTTAACTGATTTCATCGTTAACTGATTTCATCGTTAATTGATTTCATCGTTAACTGATTTCATCTTCATTTAACTGATTTCATCGTTAATTGATTTCATCGTTAACTGATTTCATCGTTAACTGATTTCATCGTTAACTGATTTCATCTTCATTCTTCATTTAACTGATTTCATCTTTAACTGATTTCATCGTTAACTGATTTCATCTTCATTTAACTGATTTCATCGTTAATTGATTTCATCGTTAACTGATTTCATCGTTAATTGATTTCATCGTTAACTGATTTCATCTTCATTTAACTGATTTCATCGTTAACTGATTTCATCTTCATTCTTCATTTAACTGATTTCATCTTTAACTGATTTCATCGTTAACTGATTTCATCTTCATTTAACTGATTTCATCGTTAATTGATTTCATCGTTAACTGATTTCATCGTTAACTGATTTCATCTTCATTTAACTGATTTCATCGTTAACTGATTTCATCGTTAACTGATTTCATCTTTAACTGATTTCATCTTCATTTAACTGATTTCATCGTTAACTGATTTCATCGTTAACTGATTTCATCGTTAACTGATTTCATCTTCATTTAACTGATTTCATCTTCATTTAACTGATTTCATCGTTAACTGATTTCATCGTTAACTGATTTCATCTTCATTTAATTGATTTCATCGTTAACTGATTTCATCGTTAACTGATTTCATCGTTAACTGATTTCATCTTCATTTAACTGATTTCATCGTTAACTGATTTCATCGTTAACTGATTTCATCGTTAACTGATTTCATCTTCATTTAACTGATTTCATCGTTAACTGATTTCATCGTTAACTGATTTCATCTTCATTTAACTGATTTCATCGTTAACTGATTTCATCGTTAATTGATTTCATCGTTAACTGATTTCATTTTCATTCTTCATTTAACTGATTTCATCGTTAACTGATTTCATCGTTAACTGATTTCATCTTCATTTAACTGATTTCATCGTTAACTGATTTCATCGTTAATTGATTTCATCGTTAACTGATTTCATCTTCATTCTTCATTTAACTGATTTCATCGTTAACTGATTTCATCTTCATTTAACTGATTTCATCGTTAACTGATTTCATCGTTAACTGATTTCATCGTTAACTGATTTCATCTTCATTTAACTGATTTCATCGTTAACTGATTTCATCTTCATTCTTCATTTAACTGATTTCATCTTTAACTGATTTCATCGTTAACTGATTTCATCTTCATTTAACTGATTTCATCGTTAATTGATTTCATCGTTAACTGATTTCATCGTTAACTGATTTCATCTTCATTTAACTGATTTCATCGTTAACTGATTTCATCGTTAACTGATTTCATCTTTAACTGATTTCATCTTCATTTAACTGATTTCATCGTTAACTGATTTCATCGTTAACTGATTTCATCTTCATTTAACTGATTTCATTGTTAACTGATTTCATCGTTAACTGATTTCATCTTCATTTAACTGATTTCATCGTTAACTGATTTCATCGTTAACTGATTTCATCGTTAACTGATTTCATCTTCATTTAACTGATTTCATTTTCATTCTTCATTTAACTGATTTCATCGTTAACTGATTTCATCTTCATTTAACTGATTTCATCGTTAACTGATTTCATCGTTAACTGATTTCATCGTTAACTGATTTCATCTTTAACTGATTTCATCGTTAACTGATTTCATCTTCATTTAACTGATTTCATCGTTAACTGATTTCATCTTCATTTAATTGATTTCATCGTTAACTGATTTCATCGTTAACTGATTTCATCGTTAACTGATTTCATCTTCATTTAACTGATTTCATCGTTAACTGATTTCATCTTCATTTAACTGATTTCATTTTCATTCTTCATTTAACTGATTTCATCGTTAACTGATTTCATCTTCATTTAATTGATTTCATCGTTAACTGATTTCATCGTTAACTGATTTCATCTTCATTTAACTGATTTCATCGTTAACTGATTTCATCGTTAACTGATTTCATCTTCATTTAACTGATTTCATCGTTAACTGATTTCATCGTTAATTGATTTCATCGTTAACTGATTTCATTTTCATTCTTCATTTAACTGATTTCATCGTTAACTGATTTCATCTTCATTTAACTGATTTCATCGTTAACTGATTTCATCGTTAACTGATTTCATCGTTAACTGATTTCATCTTCATTTAACTGATTTCATCGTTAACTGATTTCATCGTTAACTGATTTCATCGTTAACTGATTTCATCTTCATTTAACTGATTTCATTGTTAACTGATTTCATCGTTAACTGATTTCATCTTCATTTAACTGATTTCATCGTTAACTGATTTCATCGTTAACTGATTTCATCGTTAACTGATTTCATCTTCATTTAACTGATTTCATTTTCATTCTTCATTTAACTGATTTCATCGTTAACTGATTTCATCTTCATTTAACTGATTTCATCGTTAACTGATTTCATCGTTAACTGATTTCATCTTCATTTAACTGATTTCATCGTTAACTGATTTCATCTTCATTTAACTGATTTCATCGTTAACTGATTTCATCGTTAACTGATTTCATCGTTAACTGATTTCATCTTCATTTAACTGATTTCATCGTTAACTGATTTCATCGTTAATTGATTTCATCGTTAACTGATTTCATTTTCATTCTTCATTTAACTGATTTCATCGTTAACTGATTTCATCGTTAACTGATTTCATCTTCATTTAACTGATTTCATCGTTAACTGATTTCATCTTCATTCTTCATTTAACTGATTTCATCTTTAACTGATTTCATCGTTAACTGATTTCATCTTCATTTAACTGATTTCATCGTTAATTGATTTCATCGTTAACTGATTTCATCGTTAATTGATTTCATCGTTAACTGATTTCATCTTCATTTAACTGATTTCATCGTTAACTGATTTCATCTTCATTCTTCATTTAACTGATTTCATCTTTAACTGATTTCATCGTTAACTGATTTCATCTTCATTTAACTGATTTCATCGTTAATTGATTTCATCGTTAACTGATTTCATCGTTAACTGATTTCATCTTCATTTAACTGATTTCATCGTTAACTGATTTCATCGTTAACTGATTTCATCTTTAACTGATTTCATCTTCATTTAACTGATTTCATCGTTAACTGATTTCATCGTTAACTGATTTCATCTTCATTTAACTGATTTCATCGTTAACTGATTTCATCGTTAATTGATTTCATCGTTAACTGATTTCATCTTCATTCTTCATTTAACTGATTTCATCGTTAACTGATTTCATCTTCATTTAACTGATTTCATCGTTAACTGATTTCATCGTTAACTGATTTCATCTTCATTTAACTGATTTCATCGTTAACTGATTTCATCTTCATTCTTCATTTAACTGATTTCATCTTTAACTGATTTCATCGTTAACTGATTTCATCTTCATTTAACTGATTTCATCGTTAATTGATTTCATCGTTAACTGATTTCATCTTCATTTAACTGATTTCATCGTTAACTGATTTCATCTTCATTCTTCATTTAACTGATTTCATCTTTAACTGATTTCATCGTTAACTGATTTCATCTTCATTTAACTGATTTCATCGTTAATTGATTTCATCGTTAACTGATTTCATCGTTAACTGATTTCATCTTCATTTAACTGATTTCATCGTTAACTGATTTCATCGTTAACTGATTTCATCTTTAACTGATTTCATCTTCATTTAACTGATTTCATCGTTAACTGATTTCATCGTTAACTGATTTCATCGTTAACTGATTTCATCTTCATTTAACTGATTTCATCTTCATTTAACTGATTTCATCGTTAACTGATTTCATCGTTAACTGATTTCATCTTCATTTAATTGATTTCATCGTTAACTGATTTCATCGTTAACTGATTTCATCGTTAACTGATTTCATCTTCATTTAACTGATTTCATCGTTAACTGATTTCATCGTTAACTGATTTCATCGTTAACTGATTTCATCTTCATTTAACTGATTTCATCGTTAACTGATTTCATCGTTAACTGATTTCATCTTCATTTAACTGATTTCATCGTTAACTGATTTCATCGTTAATTGATTTCATCGTTAACTGATTTCATTTTCATTCTTCATTTAACTGATTTCATCGTTAACTGATTTCATCGTTAACTGATTTCATCTTCATTTAACTGATTTCATCGTTAACTGATTTCATCGTTAATTGATTTCATCGTTAACTGATTTCATCTTCATTCTTCATTTAACTGATTTCATCGTTAACTGATTTCATCTTCATTTAACTGATTTCATCGTTAACTGATTTCATCGTTAACTGATTTCATCGTTAACTGATTTCATCTTCATTTAACTGATTTCATTGTTAACTGATTTCATCGTTAACTGATTTCATCTTCATTTAACTGATTTCATCGTTAACTGATTTCATCGTTAACTGATTTCATCGTTAACTGATTTCATCTTCATTTAACTGATTTCATTTTCATTCTTCATTTAACTGATTTCATCGTTAACTGATTTCATCTTCATTTAACTGATTTCATCGTTAACTGATTTCATCGTTAACTGATTTCATCGTTAACTGATTTCATCTTTAACTGATTTCATCGTTAACTGATTTCATCTTCATTTAACTGATTTCATCGTTAACTGATTTCATCTTCATTTAATTGATTTCATCGTTAACTGATTTCATCGTTAACTGATTTCATCGTTAACTGATTTCATCTTCATTTAACTGATTTCATCGTTAACTGATTTCATCGTTAACTGATTTCATCTTCATTTAACTGATTTCATTTTCATTCTTCATTTAACTGATTTCATCGTTAACTGATTTCATCTTCATTTAATTGATTTCATCGTTAACTGATTTCATCGTTAACTGATTTCATCGTTAACTGATTTCATCTTCATTTAACTGATTTCATCGTTAACTGATTTCATCGTTAACTGATTTCATCTTCATTTAACTGATTTCATCGTTAACTGATTTCATCGTTAATTGATTTCATCGTTAACTGATTTCATTTTCATTCTTCATTTAACTGATTTCATCGTTAACTGATTTCATCGTTAACTGATTTCATCTTCATTTAACTGATTTCATCGTTAACTGATTTCATCGTTAACTGATTTCATCTTCATTTAACTGATTTCATCGTTAACTGATTTCATCGTTAATTGATTTCATCGTTAACTGATTTCATTTTCATTCTTCATTTAACTGATTTCATCGTTAACTGATTTCATCGTTAACTGATTTCATCTTCATTTAACTGATTTCATCGTTAACTGATTTCATCGTTAATTGATTTCATCGTTAACTGATTTCATCTTCATTTAACTGATTTCATTTTCATTCTTCATTTAACTGATTTCATCGTTAACTGATTTCATCTTCATTTAACTGATTTCATCGTTAACTGATTTCATCGTTAACTGATTTCATCGTTAACTGATTTCATCTTTAACTGATTTCATCGTTAACTGATTTCATCTTCATTTAACTGATTTCATCGTTAACTGATTTCATCTTCATTTAATTGATTTCATCGTTAACTGATTTCATCGTTAACTGATTTCATCGTTAACTGATTTCATCTTCATTTAACTGATTTCATCGTTAACTGATTTCATCGTTAATTGATTTCATCGTTAACTGATTTCATCTTCATTCTTCATTTAACTGATTTCATCGTTAACTGATTTCATCTTCATTTAACTGATTTCATCGTTAACTGATTTCATCGTTAACTGATTTCATCGTTAACTGATTTCATCTTCATTTAACTGATTTCATCGTTAACTGATTTCATCTTCATTCTTCATTTAACTGATTTCATCTTTAACTGATTTCATCGTTAACTGATTTCATCTTCATTTAACTGATTTCATCGTTAATTGATTTCATCGTTAACTGATTTCATCGTTAACTGATTTCATCGTTAACTGATTTCATCTTCATTTAACTGATTTCATCGTTAATTGATTTCATCGTTAACTGATTTCATCGTTAATTGATTTCATCGTTAACTGATTTCATCTTCATTTAACTGATTTCATCGTTAACTGATTTCATCTTCATTCTTCATTTAACTGATTTCATCTTTAACTGATTTCATCGTTAACTGATTTCATCTTCATTTAACTGATTTCATCGTTAATTGATTTCATCGTTAACTGATTTCATCGTTAATTGATTTCATCGTTAACTGATTTCATCTTCATTTAACTGATTTCATCGTTAACTGATTTCATCGTTAACTGATTTCATCTTCATTTAATTGATTTCATCGTTAACTGATTTCATCTTCATTCTTCATTTAACTGATTTCATCTTCATTTAACTGATTTCATCGTTAACTGATTTCATCGTTAACTGATTTCATCTTCATTTAACTGATTTCATCGTTAACTGATTTCATCTTCATTCTTCATTTAACTGATTTCATCTTTAACTGATTTCATCGTTAACTGATTTCATCTTCATTTAACTGATTTCATCGTTAATTGATTTCATCGTTAACTGATTTCATCGTTAACTGATTTCATCTTCATTTAACTGATTTCATCGTTAACTGATTTCATCGTTAACTGATTTCATCTTCATTTAACTGATTTCATCGTTAACTGATTTCATCGTTAACTGATTTCATCGTTAACTGATTTCATCGTTAACTGATTTCATCTTCATTTAACTGATTTCATTGTTAACTGATTTCATCGTTAACTGATTTCATCTTCATTTAACTGATTTCATCGTTAACTGATTTCATCGTTAACTGATTTCATCGTTAACTGATTTCATCTTCATTTAACTGATTTCATTTTCATTCTTCATTTAACTGATTTCATCGTTAACTGATTTCATCTTCATTTAACTGATTTCATCGTTAACTGATTTCATCGTTAACTGATTTCATCGTTAACTGATTTCATCTTTAACTGATTTCATCGTTAACTGATTTCATCTTCATTTAACTGATTTCATCGTTAACTGATTTCATCTTCATTTAATTGATTTCATCGTTAACTGATTTCATCGTTAACTGATTTCATCGTTAACTGATTTCATCTTCATTTAACTGATTTCATCGTTAACTGATTTCATCGTTAACTGATTTCATCTTCATTTAACTGATTTCATTTTCATTCTTCATTTAACTGATTTCATCGTTAACTGATTTCATCTTCATTTAATTGATTTCATCTTCATTTAATTGATTTCATCGTTAACTGATTTCATCGTTAACTGATTTCATCGTTAACTGATTTCATCTTCATTTAACTGATTTCATCGTTAACTGATTTCATCGTTAACTGATTTCATCTTCATTTAACTGATTTCATCGTTAACTGATTTCATCGTTAATTGATTTCATCGTTAACTGATTTCATCTTCATTCTTCATTTAACTGATTTCATCGTTAACTGATTTCATCTTCATTTAACTGATTTCATCGTTAACTGATTTCATCGTTAACTGATTTCATCGTTAACTGATTTCATCTTCATTTAACTGATTTCATTGTTAACTGATTTCATCGTTAACTGATTTCATCTTCATTTAACTGATTTCATCGTTAACTGATTTCATCGTTAACTGATTTCATCGTTAACTGATTTCATCTTCATTTAACTGATTTCATCTTCATTTAACTGATTTCATCGTTAACTGATTTCATCGTTAACTGATTTCATCTTCATTTAACTGATTTCATCGTTAACTGATTTCATCGTTAATTGATTTCATCGTTAACTGATTTCATTTTCATTCTTCATTTAACTGATTTCATCGTTAACTGATTTCATCGTTAACTGATTTCATCTTCATTTAACTGATTTCATCGTTAACTGATTTCATCGTTAACTGATTTCATCTTCATTTAACTGATTTCATCGTTAACTGATTTCATCGTTAATTGATTTCATCGTTAACTGATTTCATTTTCATTCTTCATTTAACTGATTTCATCGTTAACTGATTTCATCGTTAACTGATTTCATCTTCATTTAACTGATTTCATCGTTAACTGATTTCATCGTTAATTGATTTCATCGTTAACTGATTTCATCTTCATTTAACTGATTTCATTTTCATTCTTCATTTAACTGATTTCATCGTTAACTGATTTCATCTTCATTTAACTGATTTCATCGTTAACTGATTTCATCGTTAACTGATTTCATCGTTAACTGATTTCATCTTTAACTGATTTCATCGTTAACTGATTTCATCTTCATTTAACTGATTTCATCGTTAACTGATTTCATCTTCATTTAATTGATTTCATCGTTAACTGATTTCATCGTTAACTGATTTCATCGTTAACTGATTTCATCTTCATTTAACTGATTTCATCGTTAACTGATTTCATCGTTAACTGATTTCATCTTCATTTAACTGATTTCATTTTCATTCTTCATTTAACTGATTTCATCGTTAACTGATTTCATCTTCATTTAATTGATTTCATCGTTAACTGATTTCATCGTTAACTGATTTCATCGTTAACTGATTTCATCTTCATTTAACTGATTTCATCGTTAACTGATTTCATCGTTAACTGATTTCATCTTCATTTAACTGATTTCATCGTTAACTGATTTCATCGTTAACTGATTTCATCTTCATTTAACTGATTTCATCGTTAACTGATTTCATCGTTAATTGATTTCATCGTTAACTGATTTCATTTTCATTCTTCATTTAACTGATTTCATCGTTAACTGATTTCATCGTTAACTGATTTCATCTTCATTTAACTGATTTCATCGTTAACTGATTTCATCGTTAATTGATTTCATCGTTAACTGATTTCATCTTCATTCTTCATTTAACTGATTTCATCGTTAACTGATTTCATCTTCATTTAACTGATTTCATCGTTAACTGATTTCATCGTTAACTGATTTCATCGTTAACTGATTTCATCTTCATTTAACTGATTTCATCGTTAACTGATTTCATCTTCATTCTTCATTTAACTGATTTCATCTTTAACTGATTTCATCGTTAACTGATTTCATCTTCATTTAACTGATTTCATCGTTAATTGATTTCATCGTTAACTGATTTCATCGTTAACTGATTTCATCGTTAACTGATTTCATCTTCATTTAACTGATTTCATCGTTAATTGATTTCATCGTTAACTGATTTCATCGTTAATTGATTTCATCGTTAACTGATTTCATCTTCATTTAACTGATTTCATCGTTAACTGATTTCATCTTCATTCTTCATTTAACTGATTTCATCTTTAACTGATTTCATCGTTAACTGATTTCATCTTCATTTAACTGATTTCATCGTTAATTGATTTCATCGTTAACTGATTTCATCGTTAATTGATTTCATCGTTAACTGATTTCATCTTCATTTAACTGATTTCATCGTTAACTGATTTCATCTTCATTCTTCATTTAACTGATTTCATCTTTAACTGATTTCATCGTTAACTGATTTCATCTTCATTTAACTGATTTCATCGTTAATTGATTTCATCGTTAACTGATTTCATCGTTAACTGATTTCATCTTCATTTAACTGATTTCATCGTTAACTGATTTCATCGTTAACTGATTTCATCTTTAACTGATTTCATCTTCATTTAACTGATTTCATCGTTAACTGATTTCATCGTTAACTGATTTCATCGTTAACTGATTTCATCTTCATTTAACTGATTTCATCTTCATTTAACTGATTTCATCGTTAACTGATTTCATCGTTAACTGATTTCATCTTCATTTAACTGATTTCATCTTCATTTAACTGATTTCATCGTTAACTGATTTCATCGTTAACTGATTTCATCTTCATTTAATTGATTTCATCGTTAACTGATTTCATCGTTAACTGATTTCATCGTTAACTGATTTCATCTTCATTTAACTGATTTCATCGTTAACTGATTTCATCGTTAACTGATTTCATCGTTAACTGATTTCATCTTCATTCTTCATTTAACTGATTTCATCTTTAACTGATTTCATCGTTAACTGATTTCATCTTCATTTAACTGATTTCATCGTTAATTGATTTCATCGTTAACTGATTTCATCGTTAACTGATTTCATCTTCATTTAACTGATTTCATCGTTAACTGATTTCATCGTTAACTGATTTCATCTTTAACTGATTTCATCTTCATTTAACTGATTTCATCGTTAACTGATTTCATCGTTAACTGATTTCATCTTCATTTAACTGATTTCATCGTTAACTGATTTCATCGTTAATTGATTTCATCGTTAACTGATTTCATCTTCATTCTTCATTTAACTGATTTCATCGTTAACTGATTTCATCTTCATTTAACTGATTTCATCGTTAACTGATTTCATCGTTAACTGATTTCATCGTTAACTGATTTCATCTTCATTTAACTGATTTCATCGTTAACTGATTTCATCTTCATTCTTCATTTAACTGATTTCATCTTTAACTGATTTCATCGTTAACTGATTTCATCTTCATTTAACTGATTTCATCGTTAATTGATTTCATCGTTAACTGATTTCATCGTTAACTGATTTCATCTTCATTTAACTGATTTCATCGTTAACTGATTTCATCGTTAACTGATTTCATCTTCATTTAACTGATTTCATCGTTAACTGATTTCATCGTTAACTGATTTCATCGTTAACTGATTTCATCGTTAACTGATTTCATCTTCATTTAACTGATTTCATTGTTAACTGATTTCATCGTTAACTGATTTCATCTTCATTTAACTGATTTCATCGTTAACTGATTTCATCGTTAACTGATTTCATCGTTAACTGATTTCATCTTCATTTAACTGATTTCATTTTCATTCTTCATTTAACTGATTTCATCGTTAACTGATTTCATCTTCATTTAACTGATTTCATCGTTAACTGATTTCATCGTTAACTGATTTCATCGTTAACTGATTTCATCTTTAACTGATTTCATCGTTAACTGATTTCATCTTCATTTAACTGATTTCATCGTTAACTGATTTCATCTTCATTTAATTGATTTCATCGTTAACTGATTTCATCGTTAACTGATTTCATCGTTAACTGATTTCATCTTCATTTAACTGATTTCATCGTTAACTGATTTCATCGTTAACTGATTTCATCTTCATTTAACTGATTTCATTTTCATTCTTCATTTAACTGATTTCATCGTTAACTGATTTCATCTTCATTTAATTGATTTCATCGTTAACTGATTTCATCGTTAACTGATTTCATCGTTAACTGATTTCATCTTCATTTAACTGATTTCATCGTTAACTGATTTCATCGTTAACTGATTTCATCTTCATTTAACTGATTTCATCGTTAACTGATTTCATCGTTAATTGATTTCATCGTTAACTGATTTCATCTTCATTCTTCATTTAACTGATTTCATCGTTAACTGATTTCATCTTCATTTAACTGATTTCATCGTTAACTGATTTCATCGTTAACTGATTTCATCGTTAACTGATTTCATCTTCATTTAACTGATTTCATTGTTAACTGATTTCATCGTTAACTGATTTCATCTTCATTTAACTGATTTCATCGTTAACTGATTTCATCGTTAACTGATTTCATCGTTAACTGATTTCATCTTCATTTAACTGATTTCATTTTCATTCTTCATTTAACTGATTTCATCGTTAACTGATTTCATCTTCATTTAACTGATTTCATCGTTAACTGATTTCATCGTTAACTGATTTCATCGTTAACTGATTTCATCTTTAACTGATTTCATCGTTAACTGATTTCATCTTCATTTAACTGATTTCATCGTTAACTGATTTCATCTTCATTTAATTGATTTCATCGTTAACTGATTTCATCGTTAACTGATTTCATCGTTAACTGATTTCATCTTCATTTAACTGATTTCATCGTTAACTGATTTCATCGTTAACTGATTTCATCTTCATTTAACTGATTTCATTTTCATTCTTCATTTAACTGATTTCATCGTTAACTGATTTCATCTTCATTTAATTGATTTCATCGTTAACTGATTTCATCGTTAACTGATTTCATCGTTAACTGATTTCATCTTCATTTAACTGATTTCATCGTTAACTGATTTCATCGTTAACTGATTTCATCGTTAACTGATTTCATCTTCATTTAACTGATTTCATCGTTAACTGATTTCATCGTTAACTGATTTCATCTTCATTTAACTGATTTCATCGTTAACTGATTTCATCGTTAATTGATTTCATCGTTAACTGATTTCATTTTCATTCTTCATTTAACTGATTTCATCGTTAACTGATTTCATCGTTAACTGATTTCATCTTCATTTAACTGATTTCATCGTTAACTGATTTCATCGTTAATTGATTTCATCGTTAACTGATTTCATCTTCATTCTTCATTTAACTGATTTCATCGTTAACTGATTTCATCTTCATTTAACTGATTTCATCGTTAACTGATTTCATCGTTAACTGATTTCATCGTTAACTGATTTCATCTTCATTTAACTGATTTCATCGTTAACTGATTTCATCTTCATTCTTCATTTAACTGATTTCATCTTTAACTGATTTCATCGTTAACTGATTTCATCTTCATTTAACTGATTTCATCGTTAATTGATTTAATCGTTAACTGATTTCATCGTTAACTGATTTCATCGTTAACTGATTTCATCTTCATTTAACTGATTTCATCGTTAATTGATTTCATCGTTAACTGATTTCATCGTTAATTGATTTCATCGTTAACTGATTTCATCTTCATTTAACTGATTTCATCGTTAACTGATTTCATCTTCATTTAACTGATTTCATCGTTAATTGATTTCATCGTTAACTGATTTCATCGTTAATTGATTTCATCGTTAACTGATTTCATCTTCATTTAACTGATTTCATCGTTAACTGATTTCATCTTCATTCTTCATTTAACTGATTTCATCTTTAACTGATTTCATCGTTAACTGATTTCATCTTCATTTAACTGATTTCATCGTTAATTGATTTCATCGTTAACTGATTTCATCGTTAACTGATTTCATCTTCATTTAACTGATTTCATCGTTAACTGATTTCATCGTTAACTGATTTCATCTTTAACTGATTTCATCTTCATTTAACTGATTTCATCGTTAACTGATTTCATCGTTAACTGATTTCATCGTTAACTGATTTCATCTTCATTTAACTGATTTCATCGTTAACTGATTTCATCGTTAACTGATTTCATCGTTAACTGATTTCATCTTCATTTAACTGATTTCATCGTTAACTGATTTCATCGTTAACTGATTTCATCTTCATTTAACTGATTTCATCGTTAACTGATTTCATCGTTAATTGATTTCATCGTTAACTGATTTCATTTTCATTCTTCATTTAACTGATTTCATCGTTAACTGATTTCATCGTTAACTGATTTCATCTTCATTTAACTGATTTCATCGTTAACTGATTTCATCGTTAATTGATTTCATCGTTAACTGATTTCATCTTCATTCTTCATTTAACTGATTTCATCGTTAACTGATTTCATCTTCATTTAACTGATTTCATCGTTAACTGATTTCATCGTTAACTGATTTCATCTTCATTTAACTGATTTCATCGTTAACTGATTTCATCTTCATTCTTCATTTAACTGATTTCATCGTTAACTGATTTCATCTTCATTCTTCATTTAACTGATTTCATCTTTAACTGATTTCATCGTTAACTGATTTCATCTTCATTTAACTGATTTCATCGTTAATTGATTTCATCGTTAACTGATTTCATCGTTAACTGATTTCATCTTCATTTAACTGATTTCATCGTTAACTGATTTCATCGTTAACTGATTTCATCTTTAACTGATTTCATCTTCATTTAACTGATTTCATTTTCATTCTTCATTTAACTGATTTCATCGTTAACTGATTTCATCTTCATTTAACTGATTTCATCGTTAACTGATTTCATCGTTAACTGATTTCATCGTTAACTGATTTAATCTTTAACTGATTTCATCGTTAACTGATTTCATCTTCATTTAACTGATTTCATCGTTAACTGATTTCATCTTCATTTAATTGATTTCATCGTTAACTGATTTCATCGTTAACTGATTTCATCGTTAACTGATTTCATCTTCATTTAACTGATTTCATCTTCATTTAACTGATTTCATCGTTAACTGATTTCATCGTTAACTGATTTCATCTTCATTTAACTGATTTCATTTTCATTCTTCATTTAACTGATTTCATCGTTAACTGATTTCATCTTCATTTAATTGATTTCATCGTTAACTGATTTCATCGTTAACTGATTTCATCGTTAACTGATTTCATCTTCATTTAACAGATTTCATCGTTAACTGATTTCATCGTTAACTGATTTCATCTTCATTTAACTGATTTCATCGTTAACTGATTTCATCGTTAATTGATTTCATCGTTAACTGATTTCATTTTCATTCTTCATTTAACTGATTTCATCGTTAACTGATTTCATCGTTAACTGATTTCATCTTCATTTAACTGATTTCATCGTTAACTGATTTCATCGTTAATTGATTTCATCGTTAACTGATTTCATCTTCATTCTTCATTTAACTGATTTCATCGTTAACTGATTTCATCTTCATTTAACTGATTTCATCGTTAACTGATTTCATCGTTAACTGATTTCATCGTTAACTGATTTCATCTTCATTTAACTGATTTCATCGTTAACTGATTTCATCTTCATTCTTCATTTAACTGATTTCATCTTTAACTGATTTCATCGTTAACTGATTTCATCTTCATTTAACTGATTTCATCGTTAATTGATTTCATCGTTAACTGATTTCATCGTTAACTGATTTCATCTTCATTTAACTGATTTCATCGTTAACTGATTTCATCGTTAACTGATTTCATCTTTAACTGATTTCATCTTCATTTAACTGATTTCATCGTTAACTGATTTCATCGTTAACTGATTTCATCGTTAACTGATTTCATCTTCATTTAACTGATTTCATTTTCATTCTTCATTTAACTGATTTCATCGTTAACTGATTTCATCTTCATTTAACTGATTTCATCGTTAACTGATTTCATCGTTAACTGATTTCATCGTTAACTGATTTCATCTTCATTTAACTGATTTCATTTTCATTCTTCATTTAACTGATTTCATCGTTAACTGATTTCATCTTCATTTAACTGATTTCATCGTTAACTGATTTCATCGTTAACTGATTTCATCGTTAACTGATTTCATCTTTAACTGATTTCATCGTTAACTGATTTCATCTTCATTTAACTGATTTCATCGTTAACTGATTTCATCTTCATTTAATTGATTTCATCGTTAACTGATTTCATCGTTAACTGATTTCATCGTTAACTGATTTCATCTTCATTTAACTGATTTCATCGTTAACTGATTTCATCGTTAACTGATTTCATCTTCATTTAACTGATTTCATTTTCATTCTTCATTTAACTGATTTCATCGTTAACTGATTTCATCTTCATTTAACTGATTTCATCGTTAACTGATTTCATCGTTAACTGATTTCATCGTTAACTGATTTCATCTTCATTTAACTGATTTCATTTTCATTCTTCATTTAACTGATTTCATCGTTAACTGATTTCATCTTCATTTAACTGATTTCATCGTTAACTGATTTCATCGTTAACTGATTTCATCTTCATTTAACTGATTTCATTGTTAACTGATTTCATCGTTAACTGATTTCATCTTCATTTAACTGATTTCATCGTTAACTGATTTCATCGTTAACTGATTTCATCTTCATTTAACTGATTTCATCGTTAACTGATTTCATCGTTAATTGATTTCATCGTTAACTGATTTCATTTTCATTCTTCATTTAACTGATTTCATCGTTAACTGATTTCATCGTTAACTGATTTCATCTTCATTTAACTGATTTCATCGTTAACTGATTTCATCGTTAATTGATTTCATCGTTAACTGATTTCATCTTCATTTAACTGATTTCATCGTTAATTGATTTCATCGTTAACTGATTTCATCGTTAACTGATTTCATCGTTAACTGATTTCATCTTCATTCTTCATTTAACTGATTTCATCTTTAACTGATTTCATCGTTAACTGATTTCATCTTCATTTAACTGATTTCATCGTTAATTGATTTCATCGTTAACTGATTTCATCGTTAATTGATTTCATCGTTAACTGATTTCATCTTCATTTAACTGATTTCATCGTTAACTGATTTCATCTTCATTCTTCATTTAACTGATTTCATCTTTAACTGATTTCATCGTTAACTGATTTCATCTTCATTTAACTGATTTCATCGTTAATTGATTTCATCGTTAACTGATTTCATCGTTAACTGATTTCATCTTCATTTAACTGATTTCATCGTTAACTGATTTCATCGTTAACTGATTTCATCTTTAACTGATTTCATCTTCATTTAACTGATTTCATCGTTAACTGATTTCATCGTTAACTGATTTCATCGTTAACTGATTTCATCTTCATTTAACTGATTTCATCGTTAACTGATTTCATCGTTAACTGATTTCATCTTCATTTAATTGATTTCATCGTTAACTGATTTCATCGTTAACTGATTTCATCGTTAACTGATTTCATCTTCATTTAACTGATTTCATCGTTAACTGATTTCATCGTTAACTGATTTCATCGTTAACTGATTTCATCTTCATTTAACTGATTTCATCGTTAACTGATTTCATCGTTAACTGATTTCATCTTCATTTAACTGATTTCATCGTTAACTGATTTCATCGTTAATTGATTTCATCGTTAACTGATTTCATTTTCATTCTTCATTTAACTGATTTCATCGTTAACTGATTTCATCGTTAACTGATTTCATCTTCATTTAACTGATTTCATCGTTAACTGATTTCATCGTTAATTGATTTCATCGTTAACTGATTTCATCTTCATTCTTCATTTAACTGATTTCATCGTTAACTGATTTCATCTTCATTTAACTGATTTCATCGTTAACTGATTTCATCGTTAACTGATTTCATCGTTAACTGATTTCATCTTCATTTAACTGATTTCATCGTTAACTGATTTCATCTTCATTCTTCATTTAACTGATTTCATCTTTAACTGATTTCATCGTTAACTGATTTCATCTTCATTTAACTGATTTCATCGTTAATTGATTTCATCGTTAACTGATTTCATCGTTAACTGATTTCATCTTCATTTAACTGATTTCATCGTTAACTGATTTCATCGTTAACTGATTTCATCTTTAACTGATTTCATCTTCATTTAACTGATTTCATCGTTAACTGATTTCATCGTTAACTGATTTCATCTTCATTTAACTGATTTCATTGTTAACTGATTTCATCGTTAACTGATTTCATCTTCATTTAACTGATTTCATCGTTAACTGATTTCATCGTTAACTGATTTCATCGTTAACTGATTTCATCTTCATTTAACTGATTTCATTTTCATTCTTCATTTAACTGATTTCATCGTTAACTGATTTCATCTTCATTTAACTGATTTCATCGTTAACTGATTTCATCGTTAACTGATTTCATCGTTAACTGATTTCATCTTTAACTGATTTCATCGTTAACTGATTTCATCTTCATTTAACTGATTTCATCGTTAACTGATTTCATCTTCATTTAATTGATTTCATCGTTAACTGATTTCATCGTTAACTGATTTCATCGTTAACTGATTTCATCTTCATTTAACTGATTTCATCGTTAACTGATTTCATCTTCATTTAACTGATTTCATTTTCATTCTTCATTTAACTGATTTCATCGTTAACTGATTTCATCTTCATTTAATTGATTTCATCGTTAACTGATTTCATCGTTAACTGATTTCATCTTCATTTAACTGATTTCATCGTTAACTGATTTCATCGTTAACTGATTTCATCTTCATTTAACTGATTTCATCGTTAACTGATTTCATCGTTAATTGATTTCATCGTTAACTGATTTCATTTTCATTCTTCATTTAACTGATTTCATCGTTAACTGATTTCATCTTCATTTAACTGATTTCATCGTTAACTGATTTCATCGTTAACTGATTTCATCTTCATTTAACTGATTTCATCGTTAACTGATTTCATCGTTAACTGATTTCATCGTTAACTGATTTCATCTTCATTTAACTGATTTCATTGTTAACTGATTTCATCGTTAACTGATTTCATCTTCATTTAACTGATTTCATCGTTAACTGATTTCATCGTTAACTGATTTCATCGTTAACTGATTTCATCTTCATTTAACTGATTTCATTTTCATTCTTCATTTAACTGATTTCATCGTTAACTGATTTCATCTTCATTTAACTGATTTCATCGTTAACTGATTTCATCGTTAACTGATTTCATCTTCATTTAACTGATTTCATCGTTAACTGATTTCATCTTCATTTAACTGATTTCATCGTTAACTGATTTCATCGTTAACTGATTTCATCGTTAACTGATTTCATCTTCATTTAACTGATTTCATCGTTAACTGATTTCATCGTTAATTGATTTCATCGTTAACTGATTTCATTTTCATTCTTCATTTAACTGATTTCATCGTTAACTGATTTCATCGTTAACTGATTTCATCTTCATTTAACTGATTTCATCGTTAACTGATTTCATCTTCATTCTTCATTTAACTGATTTCATCTTTAACTGATTTCATCGTTAACTGATTTCATCTTCATTTAACTGATTTCATCGTTAATTGATTTCATCGTTAACTGATTTCATCGTTAATTGATTTCATCGTTAACTGATTTCATCTTCATTTAACTGATTTCATCGTTAACTGATTTCATCTTCATTCTTCATTTAACTGATTTCATCTTTAACTGATTTCATCGTTAACTGATTTCATCTTCATTTAACTGATTTCATCGTTAATTGATTTCATCGTTAACTGATTTCATCGTTAACTGATTTCATCTTCATTTAACTGATTTCATCGTTAACTGATTTCATCGTTAACTGATTTCATCTTTAACTGATTTCATCTTCATTTAACTGATTTCATCGTTAACTGATTTCATCGTTAACTGATTTCATCGTTAACTGATTTCATCTTCATTTAACTGATTTCATCTTCATTTAACTGATTTCATCGTTAACTGATTTCATCGTTAACTGATTTCATCTTCATTTAATTGATTTCATCGTTAACTGATTTCATCGTTAACTGATTTCATCGTTAACTGATTTCATCTTCATTTAACTGATTTCATCGTTAACTGATTTCATCTTCATTCTTCATTTAACTGATTTCATCTTTAACTGATTTCATCGTTAACTGATTTCATCTTCATTTAACTGATTTCATCGTTAATTGATTTCATCGTTAACTGATTTCATCGTTAACTGATTTCATCTTCATTTAACTGATTTCATCGTTAACTGATTTCATCTTTAACTGATTTCATCTTCATTTAACTGATTTCATCGTTAACTGATTTCATCGTTAACTGATTTCATCTTCATTTAATTGATTTCATCGTTAACTGATTTCATCGTTAACTGATTTCATCGTTAACTGATTTCATCTTCATTTAACTGATTTCATCGTTAACTGATTTCATCGTTAACTGATTTCATCGTTAACTGATTTCATCTTCATTTAACTGATTTCATCGTTAACTGATTTCATCGTTAACTGATTTCATCTTCATTTAACTGATTTCATCGTTAACTGATTTCATCGTTAATTGATTTCATCGTTAACTGATTTCATTTTCATTCTTCATTTAACTGATTTCATCGTTAACTGATTTCATCGTTAACTGATTTCATCTTCATTTAACTGATTTCATCGTTAATTGATTTCATCGTTAACTGATTTCATCGTTAACTGATTTCATCTTCATTTAACTGATTTCATCGTTAACTGATTTCATCGTTAATTGATTTCATCGTTAACTGATTTCATCTTCATTCTTCATTTAACTGATTTCATCGTTAACTGATTTCATCTTCATTTAACTGATTTCATCGTTAACTGATTTCATCGTTAACTGATTTCATCGTTAACTGATTTCATCTTCATTTAACTGATTTCATCGTTAACTGATTTCATCTTCATTCTTCATTTAACTGATTTCATCTTTAACTGATTTCATCGTTAACTGATTTCATCTTCATTTAACTGATTTCATCGTTAATTGATTTCATCGTTAACTGATTTCATCGTTAACTGATTTCATCTTCATTTAACTGATTTCATCGTTAACTGATTTCATCGTTAACTGATTTCATCTTTAACTGATTTCATCTTCATTTAACTGATTTCATCGTTAACTGATTTCATCGTTAACTGATTTCATCGTTAACTGATTTCATCTTCATTTCACTGATTTCATCGTTAATTGATTTCATCGTTAACTGATTTCATCGTTAACTGATTTCATCTTCATTTAACTGATTTCATCGTTAACTGATTTCATCTTTAACTGATTTCATCTTCATTTAACTGATTTCATCGTTAACTGATTTCATCGTTAACTGATTTCATCTTCATTTAATTGATTTCATCGTTAACTGATTTCATCGTTAACTGATTTCATCGTTAACTGATTTCATCTTCATTTAACTGATTTCATCGTTAACTGATTTCATCGTTAACTGATTTCATCGTTAACTGATTTCATCTTCATTTAACTGATTTCATCGTTAACTGATTTCATCGTTAACTGATTTCATCTTCATTTAACTGATTTCATCGTTAACTGATTTCATCGTTAATTGATTTCATCGTTAACTGATTTCATTTTCATTCTTCATTTAACTGATTTCATCGTTAACTGATTTCATCGTTAACTGATTTCATCTTCATTTAACTGATTTCATCGTTAACTGATTTCATCGTTAATTGATTTCATCGTTAACTGATTTCATCTTCATTCTTCATTTAACTGATTTCATCGTTAACTGATTTCATCTTCATTTAACTGATTTCATCGTTAACTGATTTCATCGTTAACTGATTTCATCGTTAACTGATTTCATCTTCATTTAACTGATTTCATCGTTAACTGATTTCATCTTCATTCTTCATTTAACTGATTTCATCTTTAACTGATTTCATCGTTAACTGATTTCATCTTCATTTAACTGATTTCATCGTTAATTGATTTCATCGTTAACTGATTTCATCGTTAACTGATTTCATCTTCATTTAACTGATTTCATCGTTAACTGATTTCATCGTTAACTGATTTCATCTTTAACTGATTTCATCTTCATTTAACTGATTTCATCGTTAACTGATTTCATCGTTAACTGATTTCATCGTTAACTGATTTCATCTTCATTTCACTGATTTCATTGTTAACTGATTTCATCGTTAACTGATTTCATCTTCATTTAACTGATTTCATCGTTAACTGATTTCATCGTTAACTGATTTCATCGTTAACTGATTTCATCGTTAACTGATTTCATCTTTAACTGATTTCATCGTTAACTGATTTCATCTTCATTTAACTGATTTCATCGTTAACTGATTTCATCTTCATTTAATTGATTTCATCGTTAACTGATTTCATCGTTAACTGATTTCATCGTTAACTGATTTCATCTTCATTTAACTGATTTCATCGTTAACTGATTTCATCGTTAACTGATTTCATCTTCATTTAACTGATTTCATCGTTAACTGATTTCATCGTTAACTGATTTCATCTTCATTTAACTGATTTCATCGTTAACTGATTTCATCGTTAACTGATTTCATTGTTAACTGATTTCATCTTCATTTAACTGATTTCATTGTTAACTGATTTCATCGTTAACTGATTTCATCTTCATTTAACTGATTTCATCGTTAACTGATTTCATCGTTAACTGATTTCATCGTTAACTGATTTCATCTTCATTTAACTGATTTCATTTTCATTCTTCATTTAACTGATTTCATCGTTAACTGATTTCATCTTCATTTAACTGATTTCATCGTTAACTGATTTCATCGTTAACTGATTTCATCGTTAACTGATTTCATCTTTAACTGATTTCATCGTTAACTGATTTCATCTTCATTTAACTGATTTCATCGTTAACTGATTTCATCTTCATTTAATTGATTTCATCGTTAACTGATTTCATCGTTAACTGATTTCATCGTTAACTGATTTCATCTTCATTTAACTGATTTCATCGTTAACTGATTTCATCGTTAACTGATTTCATCTTCATTTAACTGATTTCATCGTTAACTGATTTCATCGTTAACTGATTTCATCGTTAACTGATTTCATCTTCATTTAACTGATTTCATCGTTAACTGATTTCATCGTTAACTGATTTCATCTTCATTTAACTGATTTCATCGTTAACTGATTTCATCGTTAATTGATTTCATCGTTAACTGATTTCATTTTCATTCTTCATTTAACTGATTTCATCGTTAACTGATTTCATCTTCATTTAACTGATTTCATCGTTAACTGATTTCATCGTTAATTGATTTCATCGTTAACTGATTTCATCTTCATTCTTCATTTAACTGATTTCATCGTTAACTGATTTCATCTTCATTTAACTGATTTCATCGTTAACTGATTTCATCGTTAACTGATTTCATCGTTAACTGATTTCATCTTCATTTAACTGATTTCATCGTTAATTGATTTCATCGTTAACTGATTTCATCGTTAATTGATTTCATCGTTAACTGATTTCATCTTCATTTAACTGATTTCATCGTTAACTGATTTCATCTTCATTCTTCATTTAACTGATTTCATCTTTAACTGATTTCATCGTTAACTGATTTCATCTTCATTTAACTGATTTCATCGTTAATTGATTTCATCGTTAACTGATTTCATCGTTAATTGATTTCATCGTTAACTGATTTCATCTTCATTTAACTGATTTCATCGTTAACTGATTTCATCTTCATTCTTCATTTAACTGATTTCATCTTTAACTGATTTCATCGTTAACTGATTTCATCTTCATTTAACTGATTTCATCGTTAATTGATTTCATCGTTAACTGATTTCATCGTTAACTGATTTCATCTTCATTTAACTGATTTCATCGTTAACTGATTTCATCGTTAACTGATTTCATCTTTAACTGATTTCATCTTCATTTAACTGATTTCATCGTTAACTGATTTCATCGTTAACTGATTTCATCGTTAACTGATTTCATCTTCATTTAACTGATTTCATCGTTAACTGATTTCATCGTGAACTGATTTCATCTTCATTTAATTGATTTCATCGTTAACTGATTTCATCGTTAACTGATTTCATCGTTAACTGATTTCATCTTCATTTAACTGATTTCATCGTTAACTGATTTCATCGTTAACTGATTTCATCGTTAACTGATTTCATCTTCATTTAACTGATTTCATTTTCATTCTTCATTTAACTGATTTCATCGTTAACTGATTTCATCTTCATTTAATTGATTTCATCGTTAACTGATTTCATCGTTAACTGATTTCATCTTCATTTAACTGATTTCATCGTTAACTGATTTCATCGTTAACTGATTTCATCTTCATTTAACTGATTTCATCGTTAACTGATTTCATCGTTAATTGATTTCATCGTTAACTGATTTCATCGTTAATTGATTTCATCGTTAACTGATTTCATCTTCATTTAACTGATTTCATCGTTAACTGATTTCATCTTCATTCTTCATTTAACTGATTTCATCTTTAACTGATTTCATCGTTAACTGATTTCATCTTCATTTAACTGATTTCATCGTTAATTGATTTCATCGTTAACTGATTTCATCGTTAATTGATTTCATCGTTAACTGATTTCATCTTCATTTAACTGATTTCATCGTTAACTGATTTCATCTTCATTCTTCATTTAACTGATTTCATCTTTAACTGATTTCATCGTTAACTGATTTCATCTTCATTTAACTGATTTCATCGTTAATTGATTTCATCGTTAACTGATTTCATCGTTAATTGATTTCATCGTTAACTGATTTCATCTTCATTTAACTGATTTCATCGTTAACTGATTTCATCTTCATTCTTCATTTAACTGATTTCATCTTTAACTGATTTCATCGTTAACTGATTTCATCTTCATTTAACTGATTTCATCGTTAATTGATTTCATCGTTAACTGATTTCATCGTTAACTGATTTCATCTTCATTTAACTGATTTCATCGTTAACTGATTTCATCGTTAACTGATTTCATCTTTAACTGATTTCATCTTCATTTAACTGATTTCATCGTTAACTGATTTCATCGTTAACTGATTTCATCGTTAATTTCATCTTCATTTAACTGATTTCATCGTTAACTGATTTCATCGTTAACTGATTTCATCTTCATTTAATTGATTTCATCGTTAACTGATTTCATCGTTAACTGATTTCATCGTTAACTGATTTCATCTTCATTTAACTGATTTCATCGTTAACTGATTTCATCGTTAACTGATTTCATCGTTAACTGATTTCATCTTTAACTGATTTCATCTTCATTTAACTGATTTCATCGTTAACTGATTTCATCTTTAACTGATTTCATCTTCATTTAACTGATTTCATCGTTAACTGATTTCATCGTTAACTGATTTCATCGTTAACTGATTTCATCTTCATTTAACTGATTTCATCGTTAACTGATTTCATCGTTAACTGATTTCATCTTCATTTAATTGATTTCATCGTTAACTGATTTCATCGTTAACTGATTTCATCGTTAACTGATTTCATCTTCATTTAACTGATTTCATCGTTAACTGATTTCATCGTTAACTGATTTCATCGTTAACTGATTTCATCTTCATTTAACTGATTTCATCGTTAACTGATTTCATCGTTAACTGATTTCATCTTCATTTAACTGATTTCATCGTTAACTGATTTCATCGTTAATTGATTTCATCGTTAACTGATTTCATTTTCATTCTTCATTTAACTGATTTCATCGTTAACTGATTTCATCGTTAACTGATTTCATCTTCATTTAACTGATTTCATCGTTAACTGATTTCATCGTTAATTGATTTCATCGTTAACTGATTTCATCTTCATTCTTCATTTAACTGATTTCATCGTTAACTGATTTCATCTTCATTTAACTGATTTCATCGTTAACTGATTTCATCGTTAACTGATTTCATCTTCATTTAACTGATTTCATCGTTAACTGATTTCATCTTCATTCTTCATTTAACTGATTTCATCTTTAACTGATTTCATCGTTAACTGATTTCATCTTCATTTAACTGATTTCATCGTTAATTGATTTCATCGTTAACTGATTTCATCGTTAACTGATTTCATCTTCATTTAACTGATTTCATCGTTAACTGATTTCATCGTTAACTGATTTCATCTTTAACTGATTTCATCTTCATTTAACTGATTTCATCGTTAACTGATTTCATCGTTAACTGATTTCATCGTTAACTGATTTCATCTTCATTTAACTGATTTCATTGTTAACTGATTTCATCGTTAACTGATTTCATCTTCATTTAACTGATTTCATCGTTAACTGATTTCATCGTTAACTGATTTCATCGTTAACTGATTTCATCTTCATTTAACTGATTTCATTTTCATTCTTCATTTAACTGATTTCATCGTTAACTGATTTCATTTTCATTTAACTGATTTCATCGTTAACTGATTTCATCGTTAACTGATTTCATCGTTAACTGATTTCATCTTTAACTGATTTCATCGTTAACTGATTTCATCTTCATTTAACTGATTTCATCGTTAACTGATTTCATCTTCATTTAATTGATTTCATCGTTAACTGATTTCATCGTTAACTGATTTCATCGTTAACTGATTTCATCTTCATTTAACTGATTTCATCGTTAACTGATTTCATCGTTAACTGATTTCATCTTCATTTAACTGATTTCATTTTCATTCTTCATTTAACTGATTTCATCGTTAACTGATTTCATCTTCATTTAATTGATTTCATCGTTAACTGATTTCATCGTTAACTGATTTCATCGTTAACTGATTTCATCTTCATTTAACTGATTTCATCGTTAACTGATTTCATCGTTAACTGATTTCATCGTTAACTGATTTCATCTTCATTTAACTGATTTCATCGTTAACTGATTTCATCGTTAACTGATTTCATCTTCATTTAACTGATTTCATCGTTAACTGATTTCATCGTTAATTGATTTCATCGTTAACTGATTTCATTTTCATTCTTCATTTAACTGATTTCATCGTTAACTGATTTCATCGTTAACTGATTTCATCTTCATTTAATTGATTTCATCGTTAACTGATTTCATCGTTAACTGATTTCATCGTTAACTGATTTCATCTTCATTTAACTGATTTCATCGTTAACTGATTTCATCGTTAACTGATTTCATCTTCATTTAACTGATTTCATTGTTAACTGATTTCATCGTTAACTGATTTCATCTTCATTTAACTGATTTCATCGTTAACTGATTTCATCGTTAACTGATTTCATCGTTAACTGATTTCATCTTCATTTAACTGATTTCATTTTCATTCTTCATTTAACTGATTTCATCGTTAACTGATTTCATCTTCATTTAACTGATTTCATCGTTAACTGATTTCATCGTTAACTGATTTCATCGTTAACTGATTTCATCTTTAACTGATTTCATCGTTAACTGATTTCATCTTCATTTAACTGATTTCATCGTTAACTGATTTCATCGTTAACTGATTTCATCTTTAACTGATTTCATCGTTAACTGATTTCATCTTCATTTAACTGATTTCATCGTTAACTGATTTCATCTTCATTTAATTGATTTCATCGTTAACTGATTTCATCGTTAACTGATTTCATCGTTAACTGATTTCATCTTCATTTAACTGATTTCATCGTTAACTGATTTCATCGTTAACTGATTTCATCGTTAACTGATTTCATCTTCATTTAACTGATTTCATTGTTAACTGATTTCATCGTTAACTGATTTCATCTTCATTTAACTGATTTCATCGTTAACTGATTTCATCGTTAACTGATTTCATCGTTAACTGATTTCATCTTCATTTAACTGATTTCATTTTCATTCTTCATTTAACTGATTTCATCGTTAACTGATTTCATCTTCATTTAACTGATTTCATCGTTAACTGATTTCATCGTTAACTGATTTCATCTTTAACTGATTTCATCGTTAACTGATTTCATCTTCATTTAACTGATTTCATCGTTAACTGATTTCATCTTCATTTAATTGATTTCATCGTTAACTGATTTCATCGTTAACTGATTTCATCGTTAACTGATTTCATCTTCATTTAACTGATTTCATCGTTAACTGATTTCATCGTTAACTGATTTCATCTTCATTTAACTGATTTCATTTTCATTCTTCATTTAACTGATTTCATCGTTAACTGATTTCATCTTCATTTAATTGATTTCATCGTTAACTGATTTCATCGTTAACTGATTTCATCGTTAACTGATTTCATCTTCATTTAACTGATTTCATCGTTAACTGATTTCATCGTTAACTGATTTCATCGTTAACTGATTTCATCTTCATTTAACTGATTTCATCGTTAACTGATTTCATCGTTAACTGATTTCATCTTCATTTAACTGATTTCATCGTTAACTGATTTCATCGTTAATTGATTTCATCGTTAACTGATTTCATTTTCATTCTTCATTTAACTGATTTCATCGTTAACTGATTTCATCGTTAACTGATTTCATCTTCATTTAATTGATTTCATCGTTAACTGATTTCATCGTTAACTGATTTCATCGTTAACTGATTTCATCTTCATTTAACTGATTTCATCGTTAACTGATTTCATCGTTAACTGATTTCATCTTCATTTAACTGATTTCATCGTTAACTGATTTCATCGTTAACTGATTTCATCTTCATTTAACTGATTTCATCGTTAACTGATTTCATCGTTAACTGATTTCATCGTTAACTGATTTCATCTTCATTTAACTGATTTCATTGTTAACTGATTTCATCGTTAACTGATTTCATCTTCATTTAACTGATTTCATCGTTAACTGATTTCATCGTTAACTGATTTCATCGTTAACTGATTTCATCTTCATTTAACTGATTTCATTTTCATTCCTCATTTAACTGATTTCATCGTTAACTGATTTCATCTTCATTTAACTGATTTCATCGTTAACTGATTTCATCGTTAACTGATTTCATCGTTAACTGATTTCATCTTTAACTGATTTCATCGTTAACTGATTTCATCTTCATTTAACTGATTTCATCGTTAACTGATTTCATCGTTAACTGATTTCATCTTCATTTAACTGATTTCATCGTTAACTGATTTCATCTTCATTTAATTGATTTCATCGTTAACTGATTTCATCGTTAACTGATTTCATCGTTAACTGATTTCATCTTCATTTAACTGATTTCATCGTTAACTGATTTCATCGTTAACTGATTTCATCTTCATTTAATTGATTTCATCGTTAACTGATTTCATCGTTAACTGATTTCATCTTCATTTAACTGATTTCATCGTTAACTGATTTCATCGTTAACTGATTTCATCTTCATTTAACTGATTTCATCGTTAACTGATTTCATAGTTAACTGATTTCATCTTCATTTAACTGATTTCATCGTTAACTGATTTCATCGTTAACTGATTTCATCTTCATTTAACTGATTTCATTGTTAACTGATTTCATCGTTAACTGATTTCATCTTCATTTAACTGATTTCATCGTTAACTGATTTCATCGTTAACTGATTTCATCGTTAACTGATTTCATCTTCATTTAACTGATTTCATTTTCATTCTTCATTTAACTGATTTCATCGTTAACTGATTTCATCTTCATTTAACTGATTTCATCGTTAACTGATTTCATCGTTAACTGATTTCATCGTTAACTGATTTCATCTTTAACTGATTTCATCTTCATTTAACTGATTTCATCGTTAACTGATTTCATCTTCATTTAACTGATTTCATCGTTAACTGATTTCATCGTTAACTGATTTCATCTTTAACTGATTTCATCTTCATTTAACTGATTTCATCGTTAACTGATTTCATCGTTAACTGATTTCATCTTTAACTGATTTCATCGTTAACTGATTTCATCTTCATTTAACTGATTTCATCGTTAACTGATTTCATCTTCATTTAATTGATTTCATCGTTAACTGATTTCATCGTTAACTGTTTTCATCGTTAACTGATTTCATCTTCATTTAACTGATTTCATCGTTAACTGATTTCATCGTTAACTGATTTCATCGTTAACTGATTTCATCGTTAACTGATTTCATCTTCATTTAACTGATTTCATTGTTAACTGATTTCATCGTTAACTGATTTCATCTTCATTTAACTGATTTCATCGTTAACTGATTTCATCGTTAACTGATTTCATCGTTAACTGATTTCATCTTCATTTAACTGATTTCATTTTCATTCTTCATTTAACTGATTTCATCGTTAACTGATTTCATCTTCATTTAACTGATTTCATCGTTAACTGATTTCATCGTTAACTGATTTCATCGTTAACTGATTTCATCTTTAACTGATTTCATCGTTAACTGATTTCATCTTCATTTAACTGATTTCATCGTTAACTGATTTCATCTTCATTTAATTGATTTCATCGTTAACTGATTTCATCGTTAACTGATTTCATCGTTAACTGATTTCATCTTCATTTAACTGATTTCATCGTTAACTGATTTCATCGTTAACTGATTTCATCTTCATTTAACTGATTTCATTTTCATTCTTCATTTAACTGATTTCATCGTTAACTGATTTCATCTTCATTTAATTGATTTCATCGTTAACTGATTTCATCGTTAACTGATTTCATCGTTAACTGATTTCATCTTCATTAAACTGATTTCATCGTTAACTGATTTCATCGTTAACTGATTTCATCGTTAACTGATTTCATCTTCATTTAACTGATTTCATCGTTAACTGATTTCATCGTTAACTGATTTCATCTTCATTTAACTGATTTCATCGTTAACTGATTTCATCGTTAATTGATTTCATCGTTAACTGATTTCATTTTCATTCTTCATTTAACTGATTTCATCGTTAACTGATTTCATCGTTAACTGATTTCATCTTCATTTAACTGATTTCATCGTTAACTGATTTCATCGTTAATTGATTTCATCGTTAACTGATTTCATCTTCATTCTTCATTTAACTGATTTCATCTTCATTTAACTGATTTCATCGTTAACTGATTTCATCGTTAACTGATTTCATCGTTAACTGATTTCATCGTTAACTGATTTCATCTTCATTTAACTGATTTCATCGTTAACTGATTTCATCTTCATTCTTCATTTAACTGATTTCATCTTTAACTGATTTCATCGTTAACTGATTTCATCTTCATTTAACTGATTTCATCGTTAATTGATTTCATCGTTAACTGATTTCATCGTTAATTGATTTCATCGTTAACTGATTTCATCTTCATTTAACTGATTTCATCGTTAACTGATTTCATCTTCATTCTTCATTTAACTGATTTCATCTTTAACTGATTTCATCGTTAACTGATTTCATCTTCATTTAACTGATTTCATCGTTAATTGATTTCATCGTTAACTGATTTCATCGTTAATTGATTTCATCGTTAACTGATTTCATCTTCATTTAACTGATTTCATCGTTAACTGATTTCATCTTCATTCTTCATTTAACTGATTTCATCTTTAACTGATTTCATCGTTAACTGATTTCATCTTCATTTAACTGATTTCATCGTTAATTGATTTCATCGTTAACTGATTTCATCGTTAATTGATTTCATCGTTAACTGATTTCATCTTCATTTAACTGATTTCATCGTTAACTGATTTCATCTTCATTCTTCATTTAACTGATTTCATCGTTAACTGATTTCATCGTTAACTGATTTCATCTTCATTTAACTGATTTCATCGTTAATTGATTTCATCGTTAACTGATTTCATCGTTAACTGATTTCATCTTCATTTAACTGATTTCATCGTTAACTGATTTCATCGTTAACTGATTTCATCTTTAACTGATTTCATCTTCATTTAACTGATTTCATCGTTAACTGATTTCATCGTTAACTGATTTCATCGTTAACTGATTTCATCTTCATTTAACTGATTTCATCTTCATTTAACTGATTTCATCGTTAACTGATTTCATCGTTAACTGATTTCATCTTCATTTAATTGATTTCATCGTTAACTGATTTCATCGTTAACTGATTTCATCGTTAACTGATTTCATCTTCATTTAACTGATTTCATCTTCATTTAACTGATTTCATCGTTAACTGATTTCATCGTTAACTGATTTCATCTTCATTTAACTGATTTCATCGTTAACTGATTTCATCGTTAACTGATTTCATCTTCATTTAACTGATTTCATCGTTAACTGATTTCATCGTTAATTGATTTCATCGTTAACTGATTTCATTTTCATTCTTCATTTAACTGATTTCATCGTTAACTGATTTCATCGTTAACTGATTTCATCTTCATTTAACTGATTTCATCGTTAACTGATTTCATCGTTAATTGATTTCATCGTTAACTGATTTCATCTTCATTCTTCATTTAACTGATTTCATCGTTAACTGATTTCATCTTCATTTAACTGATTTCATCGTTAACTGATTTCATCGTTAACTGATTTCATCGTTAACTGATTTCATCTTCATTTAACTGATTTCATCGTTAACTGATTTCATCTTCATTCTTCATTTAACTGATTTCATCTTTAACTGATTTCATCGTTAACTGATTTCATCTTCATTTAACTGATTTCATCGTTAATTGATTTCATCGTTAACTGATTTCATCGTTAATTGATTTCATCGTTAACTGATTTCATCTTCATTTAACTGATTTCATCGTTAACTGATTTCATCTTCATTCTTCATTTAACTGATTTCATCTTTAACTGATTTCATCGTTAACTGATTTCATCTTCATTTAACTGATTTCATCGTTAATTGATTTCATCGTTAACTGATTTCATCGTTAATTGATTTCATCGTTAACTGATTTCATCTTCATTTAACTGATTTCATCGTTAACTGATTTCATCTTCATTCTTCATTTAACTGATTTCATCTTTAACTGATTTCATCGTTAACTGATTTCATCTTCATTTAACTGATTTCATCGTTAATTGATTTCATCGTTAACTGATTTCATCGTTAATTGATTTCATCGTTAACTGATTTCATCTTCATTTAACTGATTTCATCGTTAACTGATTTCATCTTCATTCTTCATTTAACTGATTTCATCTTTAACTGATTTCATCGTTAACTGATTTCATCTTCATTTAACTGATTTCATCGTTAATTGATTTCATCGTTAACTGATTTCATCGTTAACTGATTTCATCTTCATTTAACTGATTTCATCGTTAACTGATTTCATCGTTAACTGATTTCATCTTCATTTAACTGATTTCATCGTTAACTGATTTCATCGTTAATTGATTTCATCGTTAACTGATTTCATTTTCATTCTTCATTTAACTGATTTCATCGTTAACTGATTTCATCGTTAACTGATTTCATCTTCATTTAACTGATTTCATCGTTAACTGATTTCATCGTTAATTGATTTCATCGTTAACTGATTTCATCTTCATTCTTCATTTAACTGATTTCATCGTTAACTGATTTCATCTTCATTTAACTGATTTCATCGTTAACTGATTTCATCGTTAACTGATTTCATCGTTAACTGATTTCATCTTCATTTAACTGATTTCATCGTTAACTGATTTCAGCTTCATTCTTCATTTAACTGATTTCATCTTTAACTGATTTCATCGTTAACTGATTTCATCTTCATTTAACTGATTTCATCGTTAATTGATTTCATCGTTAACTGATTTCATCGTTAACTGATTTCATCTTCATTTAACTGATTTCATCGTTAACTGATTTCATCGTTAACTGATTTCATCTTTAACTGATTTCATCTTCATTTAACTGATTTCATCGTTAACTGATTTCATCGTTAACTGATTTCATCGTTAACTGATTTCATCGTTAACTGATTTCATCTTCATTTAACTGATTTCATTGTTAACTGATTTCATCGTTAACTGATTTCATCTTCATTTAACTGATTTCATCGTTAACTGATTTCATCGTTAACTGATTTCATCTTCATTTAACTGATTTCATTTTCATTCTTCATTTAACTGATTTCATCGTTAACTGATTTCATCTTCATTTAACTGATTTCATCGTTAACTGATTTCATCGTTAACTGATTTCATCGTTAACTGATTTCATCTTTAACTGATTTCATCGTTAACTGATTTCATCTTCATTTAACTGATTTCATCGTTAACTGATTTCATCTTCATTTAATTGATTTCATCGTTAACTGATTTCATCGTTAACTGATTTCATCGTTAACTGATTTCATCTTCATTTAACTGATTTCATCGTTAACTGATTTCATCGTTAACTGATTTCATCTTCATTTAACTGATTTCATTTTCATTCTTCATTTAACTGATTTCATCGTTAACTGATTTCATCTTCATTTAATTGATTTCATCGTTAACTGATTTCATCGTTAACTGATTTCATCTTCATGTAACTGATTTCATCGTTAACTGATTTCATCGTTAACTGATTTCATCTTCATTTAACTGATTTCATCGTTAACTGATTTCATCGTTAATTGATTTCATCGTTAACTGATTTCATTTTCATTCTTCATTTAACTGATTTCATCGTTAACTGATTTCATCGTTAACTGATTTCATCTTCATTTAACTGATTTCATCGTTAATTGATTTCATCGTTAACTGATTTCATCTTCATTTAACTGATTTCATCGTTAACTGATTTCATCGTTAACTGATTTCATCGTTAACTGATTTCATCTTTAACTGATTTCATCGTTAACTGATTTCATCGTTAACTGATTTCATCTTCATTTAACTGATTTCATTGTTAACTGATTTCATCGTTAACTGATTTCATCTTCATTTAATTGATTTCATCGTTAACTGATTTCATCTTCATTTAATTGATTTCATCGTTAACTGATTTCATCGTTAACTGATTTCATCGTTAACTGATTTCATCTTCATTTAACTGATTTCATCGTTAACTGATTTCATCGTTAACTGATTTCATCGTTAACTGATTTCATCTTCATTTAACTGATTTCATCGTTAACTGATTTCATCGTTAACTGATTTCATCTTCATTTAACTGATTTCATCGTTAACTGATTTCATCGTTAACTGATTTCATCTTCATTTAACTGATTTCATCGTTAACTGATTTCATCGTTAACTGATTTCATCGTTAACTGATTTCATCTTCATTTAACTGATTTCATTGTTAACTGATTTCATCGTTAACTGATTTCATCTTCATTTAACTGATTTCATCGTTAACTGATTTCATCGTTAACTGATTTCATCGTTAACTGATTTCATCTTCATTTAACTGATTTCATTTTCATTCTTCATTTAACTGATTTCATCGTTAACTGATTTCATCTTCATTTAACTGATTTCATCGTTAACTGATTTCATTGTTAACTGATTTCATCTTTAACTGATTTCATCGTTAACTGATTTCATCTTCATTTAACTGATTTCATCGTTAACTGATTTCATCTTCATTTAATTGATTTCATCGTTAACTGATTTCATCGTTAACTGATTTCATCGTTAATTGATTTCATCGTTAACTGATTTCATCTTCATTTAACTGATTTCATCGTTAATTGATTTCATCGTTAACTGATTTCATCGTTAACTGATTTCATCGTTAACTGATTTCATCTTCATTCTTCATTTAACTGATTTCATCTTTAACTGATTTCATCGTTAACTGATTTCATCTTCATTTAACTGATTTCATCGTTAATTGATTTCATCGTTAACTGATTTCATCGTTAATTGATTTCATCGTTAACTGATTTCATCTTCATTTAACTGATTTCATCGTTAACTGATTTCATCTTCATTCTTCATTTAACTGATTTCATCTTTAACTGATTTCATCGTTAACTGATTTCATCTTCATTTAACTGATTTCATCGTTAATTGATTTCATCGTTAACTGATTTCATCGTTAACTGATTTCATCTTCATTTAACTGATTTCATCGTTAACTGATTTCATCGTTAACTGATTTCATCTTTAACTGATTTCATCTTCATTTAACTGATTTCATCGTTAACTGATTTCATCGTTAACTGATTTCATCGTTAACTGATTTCATCTTCATTTAACTGATTTCATCGTTAACTGATTTCATCGTTAACTGATTTCATCTTCATTTAATCTTCATTTAATTGATTTCATCGTTAACTGATTTCATCTTCATTTAACTGATTTCATCGTTAACTGATTTCATCGTTAACTGATTTCATCTTCATTTAACTGATTTCATCGTTAACTGATTTCATCGTTAACTGATTTCATCTTCATTTAACTGATTTCATCGTTAATTGATTTCATCGTTAACTGATTTCATTTTCATTCTTCATTTAACTGATTTCATCGTTAACTGATTTCATCGTTAACTGATTTCATCTTCATTTAACTGATTTCATCGTTAACTGATTTCATCGTTAATTGATTTCATCGTTAACTGATTTCATCTTCATTCTTCATTTAACTGATTTCATCGTTAACTGATTTCATCTTCATTTAACTGATTTCATCGTTAACTGATTTCATCGTTAACTGATTTCATCGTTAACTGATTTCATCTTCATTTAACTGATTTCATCGTTAACTGATTTCATCTTCATTCTTCATTTAACTGATTTCATCTTTAACTGATTTCATCGTTAACTGATTTCATCTTCATTTAACTGATTTCATCGTTAATTGATTTCATCGTTAACTGATTTCATCGTTAACTGATTTCATCTTCATTTAACTGATTTCATCGTTAACTGATTTCATCGTTAACTGATTTCATCTTTAACTGATTTCATCTTCATTTAACTGATTTCATCGTTAACTGATTTCATCGTTAACTGATTTCATCTTCATTTAACTGATTTCATCTTCATTTAACTGATTTCATCGTTAACTGATTTCATCGTTAACTGATTTCATCTTCATTTAATTGATTTCTTCGTTAACTGATTTCATCGTTAACTGATTTCATCGTTAACTGATTTCATCTTCATTTAACTGATTTCATCGTTAACTGATTTCATCGTTAACTGATTTCATCGTTAACTGATTTCATCTTCATTTAACTGATTTCATCGTTAACTGATTTCATCTTCATTTAACTGATTTCATCGTTAACTGATTTCATCGTTAATTGATTTCATCGTTAACTGATTTCATTTTCATTCTTCATTTAACTGATTTCATCGTTAACTGATTTCATCGTTAACTGATTTCATCTTCATTTAACTGATTTCATCGTTAACTGATTTCATCGTTAATTGATTTCATCGTTAACTGATTTCATCTTCATTCTTCATTTAACTGATTTCATCGTTAACTGATTTCATCTTCATTTAACTGATTTCATCGTTAACTGATTTCATCGTTAACTGATTTCATCGTTAACTGATTTCATCTTCATTTAACTGATTTCATCGTTAACTGATTTCATCTTCATTCTTCATTTAACTGATTTCATCGTTAACTGATTTCATCGTTAACTGATTTCATCTTTAACTGATTTCATCTTCATTTAACTGATTTCATCGTTAACTGATTTCATCGTTAACTGATTTCATCGTTAACTGATTTCATCTTCATTTAACTGATTTCATTGTTAACTGATTTCATCGTTAACTGATTTCATCTTCATTTAACTGATTTCATCGTTAACTGATTTCATCGTTAACTGATTTCATCGTTAACTGATTTCATCGTTAACTGATTTCATCTTCATTTAACTGATTTCATTTTCATTCTTCATTTAACTGATTTCATCGTTAACTGATTTCATCTTCATTTAACTGATTTCATCGTTAACTGATTTCATCGTTAACTGATTTCATCGTTAACTGATTTCATCTTTAACTGATTTCATCGTTAACTGATTTCATCTTCATTTAACTGATTTCATCGTTAACTGATTTCATCTTCATTTAATTGATTTCATCGTTAACTGATTTCATCGTTAACTGATTTCATCGTTAACTGATTTCATCTTCATTTAACTGATTTCATCGTTAACTGATTTCATCGTTAACTGATTTCATCTTCATTTAACTGATTTCATTTTCATTCTTCATTTAACTGATTTCATCGTTAACTGATTTCATCTTCATTTAATTGATTTCATCGTTAACTGATTTCATCGTTAACTGATTTCATCTTCATTTAACTGATTTCATCGTTAACTGATTTCATCTTCATTTAACTGATTTCATTTTCATTCTTCATTTAACTGATTTCATCGTTAACTGATTTCATCTTCATTTAACTGATTTCATTTTCATTCTTCATTTAACTGATTTCATCGTGAACTGATTTCATCTTCATTTAACTGATTTCATCGTTAACTGATTTCATCGTTAATTGATTTCATCGTTAACTGATTTCATTTTCATTCTTCATTTAACTGATTTCATCGTTAACTGATTTCATCGTTAACTGATTTCATCTTCATTTAACTGATTTCATCGTTAATTGATTTCATCGTTAACTGATTTCATCTTCATTTAACTGATTTCATCGTTAACTGATTTCATCGTTAACTGATTTCATCTTTAACTGATTTCATCGTTAACTGATTTCATCGTTAACTGATTTCATCTTCATTTAACTGATTTCATTGTTAACTGATTTCATCGTTAACTGATTTCATCTTCATTTAATTGATTTCATCGTTAACTGATTTCATCTTCATTTAATTGATTTCATCGTTAACTGATTTCATCGTTAACTGATTTCATCGTTAACTGATTTCATCTTCATTTAACTGATTTCATCGTTAACTGATTTCATCGTTAACTGATTTCATCTTCATTTAACTGATTTCATCGTTAACTGATTTCATCGTTAACTGATTTCATCTTCATTTAACTGATTTCATCGTTAACTGATTTCATCGTTAACTGATTTCATCGTTAACTGATTTCATCTTCATTTAACTGATTTCATTGTTAACTGATTTCATCGTTAACTGATTTCATCTTCATTTAACTGATTTCATCGTTAACTGATTTCATCGTTAACTGATTTCATCGTTAACTGATTTCATCTTCATTTAACTGATTTCATTTTCATTCTTCATTTAACTTATTTCATCGTTAACTGATTTCATCTTCATTCTTCATTTAACTGATTTCATCTTTAACTGATTTCATCGTTAACTGATTTCATCTTCATTTAACTGATTTCATCGTTAATTGATTTCATCGTTAACTGATTTCATCGTTAATTGATTTCATCGTTAACTGATTTCATCTTCATTTAACTGATTTCATCGTTAACTGATTTCATCTTCATTCTTCATTTAACTGATTTCATCTTTAACTGATTTCATCGTTAACTGATTTCATCTTCATTTAACTGATTTCATCGTTAATTGATTTCATCGTTAACTGATTTCATCGTTAATTGATTTCATCGTTAACTGATTTCATCTTCATTTAACTGATTTCATCGTTAACTGATTTCATCTTCATTCTTCATTTAACTGATTTCATCTTTAACTGATTTCATCGTTAACTGATTTCATCTTCATTTAACTGATTTCATCGTTAATTGATTTCATCGTTAACTGATTTCATCGTTAACTGATTTCATCTTCATTTAACTGATTTCATCGTTAACTGATTTCATCGTTAACTGATTTCATCTTTAACTGATTTCATCTTCATTTAACTGATTTCATCGTTAACTGATTTCATCGTTAACTGATTTCATCGTTAACTGATTTCATCGTTAACTGATTTCATCGTTAACTGATTTCATCTTCATTTAACTGATTTCATCGTTAACTGATTTCATCGTTAACTGATTTCATCTTCATTTAACTGATTTCATCGTTAACTGATTTCATCGTTAATTGATTTCATCGTTAACTGATTTCATTTTCATTCTTCATTTAATTGATTTCATCGTTAACTGATTTCATCGTTAACTGATTTCATCTTCATTTAACTGATTTCATCGTTAACTGATTTCATCGTTAATTGATTTCATCGTTAACTGATTTCATCTTCATTCTTCATTTAACTGATTTCATCGTTAACTGATTTCATCTTCATTTAACTGATTTCATCGTTAACTGATTTCATCGTTAACTGATTTCATCGTTAACTGATTTCATCTTCATTTAACTGATTTCATCGTTAACTGATTTCATCTTCATTCTTCATTTAACTGATTTCATCTTTAACTGATTTCATCGTTAACTGATTTCATCTTCATTTAACTGATTTCATCGTTAATTGATTTCATCGTTAACTGATTTCATCGTTAACTGATTTCATCTTCATTTAACTGATTTCATCGTTAACTGATTTCATCGTTAACTGATTTCATCTTTAACTGATTTCATCTTCATTTAACTGATTTCATCGTTAACTGATTTCATCGTTAACTGATTTCATCGTTAACTGATTTCATCGTTAACTGATTTCATCTTCATTTAACTGATTTCATTGTTAACTGATTTCATCGTTAACTGATTTCATCTTCATTTAACTGATTTCATCGTTAACTGATTTCATCGTTAACTGATTTCATCGTTAACTGATTTCATCTTCATTTAACTGATTTCATTTTCATTCTTCATTTAACTGATTTCATCGTTAACTGATTTCATCTTCATTTAACTGATTTCATCGTTAACTGATTTCATCGTTAACTGATTTCATCTTCATTTAACTGATTTCATCGTTAACTGATTTCATCGTTAACTGATTTCATCGTTAACTGATTTCATCTTCATTTAACTGATTTCATTTTCATTCTTCATTTAACTGATTTCATCGTTAACTGATTTCATCTTCATTTAACTGATTTCATCGTTAACTGATTTCATCGTTAACTGATTTCATCTTCATTTAACTGATTTCATCGTTAACTGATTTCATCTTCATTTAATTGATTTCATCGTTAACTGATTTCATCGTTAACTGATTTCATCGTTAACTGATTTCATCGTTAACTGATTTCATCTTCATTTAACTGATTTCATCGTTAACTGATTTCATCGTTAACTGATTTCATCTTCATTTAACTGATTTCATTTTCATTCTTCATTTAACTGATTTCATCGTTAACTGATTTCATCTTCATTTAATTGATTTCATCGTTAACTGATTTCATCGTTAACTGATTTCATCTTCATGTAACTGATTTCATCGTTAACTGATTTCATCGTTAACTGATTTCATCTTCATTTAACTGATTTCATCGTTAACTGATTTCATCGTTAATTGATTTCATCGTTAACTGATTTCATTTTCATTCTTCATTTAACTGATTTCATCGTTAACTGATTTCATCGTTAACTGATTTCATCTTCATTTAACTGATTTCATCGTTAATTGATTTCATCGTTAACTGATTTCATCTTCATTTAACTGATTTCATCGTTAACTGATTTCATCGTTAACTGATTTCATCGTTAACTGATTTCATCTTTAACTGATTTCATCGTTAACTGATTTCATCGTTAACTGATTTCATCTTCATTTAACTGATTTCATTGTTAACTGATTTCATCGTTAACTGATTTCATCTTCATTTAATTGATTTCATCGTTAACTGATTTCATCTTCATTTAATTGATTTCATCGTTAACTGATTTCATCGTTAACTGATTTCATCGTTAACTGATTTCATCTTCATTTAACTGATTTCATCGTTAACTGATTTCATCGTTAACTGATTTCATCTTCATTTAACTGATTTCATCGTTAACTGATTTCATCGTTAACTGATTTCATCTTCATTTAACTGATTTCATCGTTAACTGATTTCATCGTTAACTGATTTCATCTTCATTTAACTGATTTCATCGTTAACTGATTTCATCGTTAACTGATTTCATCTTCATTTAACTGATTTCATCGTTAACTGATTTCATCGTTAACTGATTTCATCGTTAACTGATTTCATCTTCATTTAACTGATTTCATTGTTAACTGATTTCATCGTTAACTGATTTCATCTTCATTTAACTGATTTCATCGTTAACTGATTTCATCGTTAACTGATTTCATCGTTAACTGATTTCATCTTCATTTAACTGATTTCATTTTCATTCTTCATTTAACTGATTTCATCGTTAACTGATTTCATCTTCATTTAACTGATTTCATCGTTAACTGATTTCATTGTTAACTGATTTCATCTTTAACTGATTTCATCGTTAACTGATTTCATCTTCATTTAACTGATTTCATCGTTAACTGATTTCATCTTCATTTAATTGATTTCATCGTTAACTGATTTCATCGTTAACTGATTTCATCGTTAATTGATTTCATCGTTAACTGATTTCATCTTCATTTAACTGATTTCATCGTTAATTGATTTCATCGTTAACTGATTTCATCGTTAACTGATTTCATCGTTAACTGATTTCATCTTCATTCTTCATTTAACTGATTTCATCTTTAACTGATTTCATCGTTAACTGATTTCATCTTCATTTAACTGATTTCATCGTTAATTGATTTCATCGTTAACTGATTTCATCGTTAATTGATTTCATCGTTAACTGATTTCATCTTCATTTAACTGATTTCATCGTTAACTGATTTCATCTTCATTCTTCATTTAACTGATTTCATCTTTAACTGATTTCATCGTTAACTGATTTCATCTTCATTTAACTGATTTCATCGTTAATTGATTTCATCGTTAACTGATTTCATCGTTAACTGATTTCATCTTCATTTAACTGATTTCATCGTTAACTGATTTCATCGTTAACTGATTTCATCTTTAACTGATTTCATCTTCATTTAACTGATTTCATCGTTAACTGATTTCATCGTTAACTGATTTCATCGTTAACTGATTTCATCTTCATTTAACTGATTTCATCGTTAACTGATTTCATCGTTAACTGATTTCATCTTCATTTAATCTTCATTTAATTGATTTCATCGTTAACTGATTTCATCTTCATTTAACTGATTTCATCGTTAACTGATTTCATCGTTAACTGATTTCATCTTCATTTAACTGATTTCATCGTTAACTGATTTCATCGTTAACTGATTTCATCTTCATTTAACTGATTTCATCGTTAATTGATTTCATCGTTAACTGATTTCATTTTCATTCTTCATTTAACTGATTTCATCGTTAACTGATTTCATCGTTAACTGATTTCATCTTCATTTAACTGATTTCATCGTTAACTGATTTCATCGTTAATTGATTTCATCGTTAACTGATTTCATCTTCATTCTTCATTTAACTGATTTCATCGTTAACTGATTTCATCTTCATTTAACTGATTTCATCGTTAACTGATTTCATCGTTAACTGATTTCATCGTTAACTGATTTCATCTTCATTTAACTGATTTCATCGTTAACTGATTTCATCTTCATTCTTCATTTAACTGATTTCATCTTTAACTGATTTCATCGTTAACTGATTTCATCTTCATTTAACTGATTTCATCGTTAATTGATTTCATCGTTAACTGATTTCATCGTTAACTGATTTCATCTTCATTTAACTGATTTCATCGTTAACTGATTTCATCGTTAACTGATTTCATCTTTAACTGATTTCATCTTCATTTAACTGATTTCATCGTTAACTGATTTCATCGTTAACTGATTTCATCTTCATTTAACTGATTTCATCTTCATTTAACTGATTTCATCGTTAACTGATTTCATCGTTAACTGATTTCATCTTCATTTAATTGATTTCATCGTTAACTGATTTCATCGTTAACTGATTTCATCGTTAACTGATTTCATCTTCATTTAACTGATTTCATCGTTAACTGATTTCATCGTTAACTGATTTCATCGTTAACTGATTTCATCTTCATTTAACTGATTTCATCGTTAACTGATTTCATCTTCATTTAACTGATTTCATCGTTAACTGATTTCATCGTTAATTGATTTCATCGTTAACTGATTTCATTTTCATTCTTCATTTAACTGATTTCATCGTTAACTGATTTCATCGTTAACTGATTTCATCTTCATTTAACTGATTTCATCGTTAACTGATTTCATCGTTAATTGATTTCATCGTTAACTGATTTCATCTTCATTCTTCATTTAACTGATTTCATCGTTAACTGATTTCATCTTCATTTAACTGATTTCATCGTTAACTGATTTCATCGTTAACTGATTTCATCGTTAACTGATTTCATCTTCATTTAACTGATTTCATCGTTAACTGATTTCATCTTCATTCTTCATTTAACTGATTTCATCGTTAACTGATTTCATCGTTAACTGATTTCATCTTTAACTGATTTCATCTTCATTTAACTGATTTCATCGTTAACTGATTTCATCGTTAACTGATTTCATCGTTAACTGATTTCATCTTCATTTAACTGATTTCATTGTTAACTGATTTCATCGTTAACTGATTTCATCTTCATTTAACTGATTTCATCGTTAACTGATTTCATCGTTAACTGATTTCATCGTTAACTGATTTCATCGTTAACTGATTTCATCTTCATTTAACTGATTTCATTTTCATTCTTCATTTAACTGATTTCATCGTTAACTGATTTCATCTTCATTTAACTGATTTCATCGTTAACTGATTTCATCGTTAACTGATTTCATCGTTAACTGATTTCATCTTTAACTGATTTCATCGTTAACTGATTTCATCTTCATTTAACTGATTTCATCGTTAACTGATTTCATCTTCATTTAATTGATTTCATCGTTAACTGATTTCATCGTTAACTGATTTCATCGTTAACTGATTTCATCTTCATTTAACTGATTTCATCGTTAACTGATTTCATCGTTAACTGATTTCATCTTCATTTAACTGATTTCATTTTCATTCTTCATTTAACTGATTTCATCGTTAACTGATTTCATCTTCATTTAATTGATTTCATCGTTAACTGATTTCATCGTTAACTGATTTCATCTTCATTTAACTGATTTCATCGTTAACTGATTTCATCTTCATTTAACTGATTTCATTTTCATTCTTCATTTAACTGATTTCATCGTTAACTGATTTCATCTTCATTTAACTGATTTCATTTTCATTCTTCATTTAACTGATTTCATCGTGAACTGATTTCATCTTCATTTAACTGATTTCATCGTTAACTGATTTCATCGTTAATTGATTTCATCGTTAACTGATTTCATTTTCTTTCTTCATTTAACTGATTTCATCGTTAACTGATTTCATCGTTAACTGATTTCATCTTCATTTAACTGATTTCATCGTTAATTGATTTCATCGTTAACTGATTTCATCTTCATTTAACTGATTTCATCGTTAACTGATTTCATCGTTAACTGATTTCATCTTTAACTGATTTCATCGTTAACTGATTTCATCGTTAACTGATTTCATCTTCATTTAACTGATTTCATTGTTAACTGATTTCATCGTTAACTGATTTCATCTTCATTTAATTGATTTCATCGTTAACTGATTTCATCTTCATTTAATTGATTTCATCGTTAACTGATTTCATCGTTAACTGATTTCATCGTTAACTGATTTCATCTTCATTTAACTGATTTCATCGTTAACTGATTTCATCGTTAACTGATTTCATCTTCATTTAACTGATTTCATCGTTAACTGATTTCATCGTTAACTGATTTCATCTTCATTTAACTGATTTCATCGTTAACTGATTTCATCGTTAACTGATTTCATCGTTAACTGATTTCATCGTTAACTGATTTCATCTTCATTTAACTGATTTCATTGTTAACTGATTTCATCGTTAACTGATTTCATCTTCATTTAACTGATTTCATCGTTAACTGATTTCATCGTTAACTGATTTCATCGTTAACTGATTTCATCTTCATTTAACTGATTTCATTTTCATTCTTCATTTAACTTATTTCATCGTTAACTGATTTCATCTTCATTCTTCATTTAACTGATTTCATCTTTAACTGATTTCATCGTTAACTGATTTCATCTTCATTTAACTGATTTCATCGTTAATTGATTTCATCGTTAACTGATTTCATCGTTAATTGATTTCATCGTTAACTGATTTCATCTTCATTTAACTGATTTCATCGTTAACTGATTTCATCTTCATTCTTCATTTAACTGATTTCATCTTTAACTGATTTCATCGTTAACTGATTTCATCTTCATTTAACTGATTTCATCGTTAATTGATTTCATCGTTAACTGATTTCATCGTTAATTGATTTCATCGTTAACTGATTTCATCTTCATTTAACTGATTTCATCGTTAACTGATTTCATCTTCATTCTTCATTTAACTGATTTCATCTTTAACTGATTTCATCGTTAACTGATTTCATCTTCATTTAACTGATTTCATCGTTAATTGATTTCATCGTTAACTGATTTCATCGTTAACTGATTTCATCTTCATTTAACTGATTTCATCGTTAACTGATTTCATCGTTAACTGATTTCATCTTTAACTGATTTCATCTTCATTTAACTGATTTCATCGTTAACTGATTTCATCGTTAACTGATTTCATCGTTAACTGATTTCATCTTCATTTAACTGATTTCATCGTTAACTGATTTCATCGTTAACTGATTTCATCTTCATTTAACTGATTTCATCGTTAACTGATTTCATCGTTAATTGATTTCATCGTTAACTGATTTCATTTTCATTCTTCATTTAACTGATTTCATCGTTAACTGATTTCATCGTTAACTGATTTCATCTTCATTTAACTGATTTCATCGTTAACTGATTTCATCGTTAATTGATTTCATCGTTAACTGATTTCATCTTCATTCTTCATTTAACTGATTTCATCGTTAACTGATTTCATCTTCATTTAACTGATTTCATCGTTAACTGATTTCATCGTTAACTGATTTCATCGTTAACTGATTTCATCTTCATTTAACTGATTTCATCGTTAACTGATTTCATCTTCATTCTTCATTTAACTGATTTCATCTTTAACTGATTTCATCGTTAACTGATTTCATCTTCATTTAACTGATTTCATCGTTAATTGATTTCATCGTTAACTGATTTCATCGTTAACTGATTTCATCTTCATTTAACTGATTTCATCGTTAACTGATTTCATCGTTAACTGATTTCATCTTTAACTGATTTCATCTTCATTTAACTGATTTCATCGTTAACTGATTTCATCGTTAACTGATTTCATCGTTAACTGATTTCATCGTTAACTGATTTCATCTTCATTTAACTGATTTCATTGTTAACTGATTTCATCGTTAACTGATTTCATCTTCATTTAACTGATTTCATCGTTAACTGATTTCATCGTTAACTGATTTCATCGTTAACTGATTTCATCTTCATTTAACTGATTTCATTTTCATTCTTCATTTAACTGATTTCATCGTTAACTGATTTCATCTTCATTTAACTGATTTCATCGTTAACTGATTTCATCGTTAACTGATTTCATCTTCATTTAACTGATTTCATCGTTAACTGATTTCATCGTTAACTGATTTCATCGTTAACTGATTTCATCTTCATTTAACTGATTTCATTTTCATTCTTCATTTAACTGATTTCATCGTTAACTGATTTCATCTTCATTTAACTGATTTCATCGTTAACTGATTTCATCGTTAACTGATTTCATCTTCATTTAACTGATTTCATCGTTAACTGATTTCATCTTCATTTAATTGATTTCATCGTTAACTGATTTCATCGTTAACTGATTTCATCGTTAACTGATTTCATCGTTAACTGATTTCATCTTCATTTAACTGATTTCATCGTTAACTGATTTCATCGTTAACTGATTTCATCTTCATTTAACTGATTTCATTTTCATTCTTCATTTAACTGATTTCATCGTTAACTGATTTCATCTTCATTTAATTGATTTCATCGTTAACTGATTTCATCGTTAACTGATTTCATCTTCATGTAACTGATTTCATCGTTAACTGATTTCATCGTTAACTGATTTCATCTTCATTTAACTGATTTCATCGTTAACTGATTTCATCGTTAATTGATTTCATCGTTAACTGATTTCATTTTCATTCTTCATTTAACTGATTTCATCGTTAACTGATTTCATCGTTAACTGATTTCATCTTCATTTAACTGATTTCATCGTTAATTGATTTCATCGTTAACTGATTTCATCTTCATTTAACTGATTTCATCGTTAACTGATTTCATCGTTAACTGATTTCATCGTTAACTGATTTCATCTTTAACTGATTTCATCGTTAACTGATTTCATCGTTAACTGATTTCATCTTCATTTAACTGATTTCATTGTTAACTGATTTCATCGTTAACTGATTTCATCTTCATTTAATTGATTTCATCGTTAACTGATTTCATCTTCATTTAATTGATTTCATCGTTAACTGATTTCATCGTTAACTGATTTCATCGTTAACTGATTTCATCTTCATTTAACTGATTTCATCGTTAACTGATTTCATCGTTAACTGATTTCATCTTCATTTAACTGATTTCATCGTTAACTGATTTCATCGTTAACTGATTTCATCTTCATTTAACTGATTTCATCGTTAACTGATTTCATCGTTAACTGATTTCATCGTTAACTGATTTCATCTTCATTTAACTGATTTCATTGTTAACTGATTTCATCGTTAACTGATTTCATCTTCATTTAACTGATTTCATCGTTAACTGATTTCATCGTTAACTGATTTCATCGTTAACTGATTTCATCTTCATTTAACTGATTTCATTTTCATTCTTCATTTAACTGATTTCATCGTTAACTGATTTCATCTTCATTTAACTGATTTCATCGTTAACTGATTTCATTGTTAACTGATTTCATCTTTAACTGATTTCATCGTTAACTGATTTCATCTTCATTTAACTGATTTCATCGTTAACTGATTTCATCTTCATTTAATTGATTTCATCGTTAACTGATTTCATCGTTAACTGATTTCATCGTTAATTGATTTCATCGTTAACTGATTTCATCTTCATTTAACTGATTTCATCGTTAATTGATTTCATCGTTAACTGATTTCATCGTTAACTGATTTCATCGTTAACTGATTTCATCTTCATTCTTCATTTAACTGATTTCATCTTTAACTGATTTCATCGTTAACTGATTTCATCTTCATTTAACTGATTTCATCGTTAATTGATTTCATCGTTAACTGATTTCATCGTTAATTGATTTCATCGTTAACTGATTTCATCTTCATTTAACTGATTTCATCGTTAACTGATTTCATCTTCATTCTTCATTTAACTGATTTCATCTTTAACTGATTTCATCGTTAACTGATTTCATCTTCATTTAACTGATTTCATCGTTAATTGATTTCATCGTTAACTGATTTCATCGTTAACTGATTTCATCGTTAACTGATTTCATCTTCATTTAACTGATTTCATCGTTAACTGATTTCATCGTTAACTGATTTCATCTTTAACTGATTTCATCTTCATTTAACTGATTTCATCGTTAACTGATTTCATCGTTAACTGATTTCATCGTTAACTGATTTCATCTTCATTTAACTGATTTCATCGTTAACTGATTTCATCGTTAACTGATTTCATCTTCATTTAATTGATTTCATCGTTAACTGATTTCATCGTTAACTGATTTCATCGTTAACTGATTTCATCGTTAACTGATTTCATCTTCATTTAACTGATTTCATCGTTAACTGATTTCATCGTTAACTGATTTCATCGTTAACTGATTTCATCTTCATTTAACTGATTTCATCGTTAACTGATTTCATCGTTAACTGATTTCATCTTCATTTAACTGATTTCATCGTTAATTGATTTCATCGTTAACTGATTTCATTTTCATTCTTCATTTAACTGATTTCATCGTTAACTGATTTCATCGTTAACTGATTTCATCTTCATTTAACTGATTTCATCGTTAACTGATTTCATCGTTAATTGATTTCATCGTTAACTGATTTCATCTTCATTCTTCATTTAACTGATTTCATCGTTAACTGATTTCATCTTCATTTAACTGATTTCATCGTTAACTGATTTCATCGTTAACTGATTTCATCGTTAACTGATTTCATCGTTAACTGATTTCATCTTCATTTAACTGATTTCATCGTTAACTGATTTCATCTTCATTCTTCATTTAACTGATTTCATCTTTAACTGATTTCATCGTTAACTGATTTCATCTTCATTTAACTGATTTCATCGTTAATTGATTTCATCGTTAACTGATTTCATCGTTAACTGATTTCATCTTCATTTAACTGATTTCATCGTTAACTGATTTCATCGTTAACTGATTTCATCTTTAACTGATTTCATCTTCATTTAACTGATTTCATCGTTAACTGATTTCATCGTTAACTGATTTCATCGTTAACTGATTTCATCTTCATTTAACTGATTTCATCTTCATTTAACTGATTTCATCGTTAACTGATTTCATCGTTAACTGATTTCATCTTCATTTAATTGATTTCATCGTTAACTGATTTCATCGTTAACTGATTTCATCGTTAACTGATTTCATCTTCATTTAACTGATTTCATCGTTAACTGATTTCATCGTTAACTGATTTCATCTTCATTTAACTGATTTCATCGTTAACTGATTTCATCTTCATTTAACTGATTTCATCGTTAACTGATTTCATCGTTAATTGATTTCATCGTTAACTGATTTCATTTTCATTCTTCATTTAACTGATTTCATCGTTAACTGATTTCATCGTTAACTGATTTCATCTTCATTTAACTGATTTCATCGTTAACTGATTTCATCGTTAATTGATTTCATCGTTAACTGATTTCATCTTCATTCTTCATTTAACTGATTTCATCGTTAACTGATTTCATCTTCATTTAACTGATTTCATCGTTAACTGATTTCATCGTTAACTGATTTCATCGTTAACTGATTTCATCTTCATTTAACTGATTTCATCGTTAACTGATTTCATCTTCATTCTTCATTTAACTGATTTCATCGTTAACTGATTTCATCGTTAACTGATTTCATCTTCATTTAACTGATTTCATCGTTAATTGATTTCATCGTTAACTGATTTCATCGTTAACTGATTTCATCTTCATTTAACTGATTTCATCGTTAACTGATTTCATCGTTAACTGATTTCATCTTTAACTGATTTCATCTTCATTTAACTGATTTCATCGTTAACTGATTTCATCGTTAACTGATTTCATCGTTAACTGATTTCATCTTCATTTAACTGATTTCATTGTTAACTGATTTCATCGTTAACTGATTTCATCTTCATTTAACTGATTTCATCGTTAACTGATTTCATCGTTAACTGATTTCATCGTTAACTGATTTCATCGTTAACTGATTTCATCTTCATTTAACTGATTTCATTTTCATTCTTCATTTAACTGATTTCATCGTTAACTGATTTCATCTTCATTTAACTGATTTCATCGTTAACTGATTTCATCGTTAACTGATTTCATCGTTAACTGATTTCATCTTTAACTGATTTCATCGTTAACTGATTTCATCTTCATTTAACTGATTTCATCGTTAACTGATTTCATCTTCATTTAATTGATTTCATCGTTAACTGATTTCATCGTTAACTGATTTCATCGTTAACTGATTTCATCTTCATTTAACTGATTTCATCGTTAACTGATTTCATCGTTAACTGATTTCATCTTCATTTAATTGATTTCATCGTTAACTGATTTCATCGTTAACTGATTTCATCGTTAACTGATTTCATCTTCATTTAACTGATTTCATCGTTAACTGATTTCATCGTTAACTGATTTCATCGTTAACTGATTTCATCTTCATTTAACTGATTTCATTTTCATTCTTCATTTAACTGATTTCATCGTTAACTGATTTCATCTTCATTTAATTGATTTCATCGTTAACTGATTTCATCGTTAACTGATTTCATCTTCATTTAACTGATTTCATCGTTAACTGATTTCATCTTCATTTAACTGATTTCATTTTCATTCTTCATTTAACTGATTTCATCGTTAACTGATTTCATCTTCATTTAACTGATTTCATTTTCATTCTTCATTTAACTGATTTCATCGTGAACTGATTTCATCTTCATTTAACTGATTTCATCGTTAACTGATTTCATCGTTAATTGATTTCATCGTTAACTGATTTCATTTTCATTCTTCATTTAACTGATTTCATCGTTAACTGATTTCATCGTTAACTGATTTCATCTTCATTTAACTGATTTCATCGTTAATTGATTTCATCGTTAACTGATTTCATCTTCATTTAACTGATTTCATCGTTAACTGATTTCATCGTTAACTGATTTCATCGTTAACTGATTTCATCTTTAACTGATTTCATCGTTAACTGATTTCATCTTCATTTAACTGATTTCATTGTTAACTGATTTCATCGTTAACTGATTTCATCTTCATTTAATTGATTTCATCGTTAACTGATTTCATCTTCATTTAATTGATTTCATCGTTAACTGATTTCATCGTTAACTGATTTCATCGTTAACTGATTTCATCTTCATTTAACTGATTTCATCGTTAACTGATTTCATCGTTAACTGATTTCATCTTCATTTAACTGATTTCATCGTTAACTGATTTCATCGTTAACTGATTTCATCTTCATTTAACTGATTTCATCGTTAACTGATTTCATCGTTAACTGATTTCATCGTTAACTGATTTCATCGTTAACTGATTTCATCTTCATTTAACTGATTTCATTGTTAACTGATTTCATCGTTAACTGATTTCATCTTCATTTAACTGATTTCATCGTTAACTGATTTCATCGTTAACTGATTTCATCGTTAACTGATTTCATCTTCATTTAACTGATTTCATTTTCATTCTTCATTTAACTGATTTCATCGTTAACTGATTTCATCTTCATTTAACTGATTTCATCGTTAACTGATTTCATCGTTAACTGATTTCATCGTTAACTGATTTCATCTTTAACTGATTTCATCGTTAACTGATTTCATCTTCATTTAACTGATTTCATCGTTAACTGATTTCATCTTCATTTAACTGATTTCATCGTTAACTGATTTCATCGTTAACTGATTTCATCGTTAACTGATTTCATCTTCATTTAACTGATTTCATCGTTAACTGATTTCATCGTTAACTGATTTCATCTTCATTTAACTGATTTCATCGTTAACTGATTTCATCGTTAATTGATTTCATCGTTAACTGATTTCATTTTCATTCTTCATTTAACTGATTTCATCGTTAACTGATTTCATCGTTAACTGATTTCATCTTCATTTAACTGATTTCATCGTTAACTGATTTCATCGTTAATTGATTTCATCGTTAACTGATTTCATCTTCATTCTTCATTTAACTGATTTCATCGTTAACTGATTTCATCTTCATTTAACTGATTTCATCGTTAACTGATTTCATCGTTAACTGATTTCATCGTTAACTGATTTCATCTTCATTTAACTGATTTCATCGTTAACTGATTTCATCTTCATTCTTCATTTAACTGATTTCATCTTTAACTGATTTCATCGTTAACTGATTTCATCTTCATTTAACTGATTTCATCGTTAATTGATTTCATCGTTAACTGATTTCATCGTTAATTGATTTCATCGTTAACTGATTTCATCTTCATTTAACTGATTTCATCGTTAACTGATTTCATCTTCATTCTTCATTTAACTGATTTCATCTTTAACTGATTTCATCGTTAACTGATTTCATCTTCATTTAACTGATTTCATCGTTAATTGATTTCATCGTTAACTGATTTCATCGTTAATTGATTTCATCGTTAACTGATTTCATCTTCATTTAACTGATTTCATCGTTAACTGATTTCATCTTCATTCTTCATTTAACTGATTTCATCTTTAACTGATTTCATCGTTAACTGATTTCATCTTCATTTAACTGATTTCATCGTTAATTGATTTCATCGTTAACTGATTTCATCGTTAATTGATTTCATCGTTAACTGATTTCATCTTCATTTAACTGATTTCATCGTTAACTGATTTCATCTTCATTCTTCATTTAACTGATTTCATCTTTAACTGATTTCATCGTTAACTGATTTCATCTTCATTTAACTGATTTCATCGTTAATTGATTTCATCGTTAACTGATTTCATCGTTAACTGATTTCATCTTCATTTAACTGATTTCATCGTTAACTGATTTCATCGTTAACTGATTTCATCTTTAACTGATTTCATCTTCATTTAACTGATTTCATCGTTAACTGATTTCATCGTTAACTGATTTCATCGTTAACTGATTTCATCTTCATTTAACTGATTTCATCTTCATTTAACTGATTTCATCGTTAACTGATTTCATCGTTAACTGATTTCATCTTCATTTAATTGATTTCATCGTTAACTGATTTCATCGTTAACTGATTTCATCGTTAACTGATTTCATCTTCATTTAACTGATTTCATCGTTAACTGATTTCATCGTTAACTGATTTCATCGTTAACTGATTTCATCTTCATTTAACTGATTTCATCGTTAACTGATTTCATCGTTAACTGATTTCATCTTCATTTAACTGATTTCATCGTTAACTGATTTCATCGTTAATTGATTTCATCGTTAACTGATTTCATCTTCATTCTTCATTTAACTGATTTCATCGTTAACTGATTTCATCTTCATTTAACTGATTTCATCGTTAACTGATTTCATCGTTAACTGATTTCATCGTTAACTGATTTCATCTTCATTTAACTGATTTCATCGTTAACTGATTTCATCTTCATTCTTCATTTAACTGATTTCATCTTTAACTGATTTCATCGTTAACTGATTTCATCTTCATTTAACTGATTTCATCGTTAATTGATTTCATCGTTAACTGATTTCATCGTTAATTGATTTCATCGTTAACTGATTTCATCTTCATTTAACTGATTTCATCGTTAACTGATTTCATCTTCATTCTTCATTTAACTGATTTCATCTTTAACTGATTTCATCGTTAACTGATTTCATCTTCATTTAACTGATTTCATCGTTAATTGATTTCATCGTTAACTGATTTCATCGTTAATTGATTTCATCGTTAACTGATTTCATCTTCATTTAACTGATTTCATCGTTAACTGATTTCATCTTCATTCTTCATTTAACTGATTTCATCTTTAACTGATTTCATCGTTAACTGATTTCATCTTCATTTAACTGATTTCATCGTTAATTGATTTCATCGTTAACTGATTTCATCGTTAACTGATTTCATCTTCATTTAACTGATTTCATCGTTAACTGATTTCATCGTTAACTGATTTCATCTTCATTTAACTGATTTCATCGTTAACTGATTTCATCGTTAACTGATTTCATCGTTAACTGATTTCATCTTCATTTAACTGATTTCATCTTCATTTAACTGATTTCATCGTTAACTGATTTCATCGTTAACTGATTTCATCTTCATTTAATTGATTTCATCGTTAACTGATTTCATCGTTAACTGATTTCATCGTTAACTGATTTCATCTTCATTTAACTGATTTCATCGTTAACTGATTTCATCGTTAACTGATTTCATCGTTAACTGATTTCATCTTCATTTAACTGATTTCATCGTTAACTGATTTCATCGTTAACTGATTTCATCTTCATTTAACTGATTTCATCGTTAACTGATTTCATCGTTAATTGATTTCATCGTTAACTGATTTCATTTTCATTCTTCATTTAACTGATTTCATCGTTAACTGATTTCATCGTTAACTGATTTCATCTTCATTTAACTGATTTCATCGTTAACTGATTTCATCGTTAATTGATTTCATCGTTAACTGATTTCATCTTCATTCTTCATTTAACTGATTTCATCGTTAACTGATTTCATCTTCATTTAACTGATTTCATCGTTAACTGATTTCATCGTTAACTGATTTCATCGTTAACTGATTTCATCTTCATTTAACTGATTTCATCGTTAACTGATTTCATCTTCATTCTTCATTTAACTGATTTCATCTTTAACTGATTTCATCGTTAACTGATTTCATCTTAATTTAACTGATTTCATCGTTAATTGATTTCATCGTTAACTGATTTCATCGTTAACTGATTTCATCTTCATTTAACTGATTTCATCGTTAACTGATTTCATCGTTAACTGATTTCATCTTTAACTGATTTCATCTTCATTTAACTGATTTCATCGTTAACTGATTTCATCGTTAACTGATTTCATCGTTAACTGATTTCATCTTCATTTAACTGATTTCATTGTTAACTGATTTCATCGTTAACTGATTTCATCTTCATTTAACTGATTTCATCGTTAACTGATTTCATCGTTAACTGATTTCATCGTTAACTGATTTCATCTTCATTTAACTGATTTCATTTTCATTCTTCATTTAACTGATTTCATCGTTAACTGATTTCATCTTCATTTAACTGATTTCATCGTTAACTGATTTCATCGTTAACTGATTTCATCGTTAACTGATTTCATCTTTAACTGATTTCATCGTTAACTGATTTCATCTTCATTTAACTGATTTCATCGTTAACTGATTTCATCTTCATTTAATTGATTTCATCGTTAACTGATTTCATCGTTAACTGATTTCATCGTTAACTGATTTCATCTTCATTTAACTGATTTCATCGTTAACTGATTTCATCGTTAACTGATTTCATCTTCATTTAACTGATTTCATCGTTAACTGATTTCATCGTTAATTGATTTCATCGTTAACTGATTTCATTTTCATTCTTCATTTAACTGATTTCATCGTTAACTGATTTCATCGTTAACTGATTTCATCTTCATTTAACTGATTTCATCGTTAACTGATTTCATCGTTAACTGATTTCATCTTCATTTAACTGATTTCATCGTTAACTGATTTCATCGTTAATTGATTTCATCGTTAACTGATTTCATTTTCATTCTTCATTTAACTGATTTCATCGTTAACTGATTTCATCGTTAACTGATTTCATCGTTAATTGATTTCATCGTTAACTGATTTCATCTTCATTCTTCATTTAACTGATTTCATCGTTAACTGATTTCATCTTCATTTAACTGATTTCATCGTTAACTGATTTCATCGTTAACTGATTTCATCGTTAACTGATTTCATCGTTAACTGATTTCATCTTCATTTAACTGATTTCATTGTTAACTGATTTCATCGTTAACTGATTTCATCTTCATTTAACTGATTTCATCGTTAACTGATTTCATCGTTAACTGATTTCATCGTTAACTGATTTCATCTTCATTTAACTGATTTCATTTTCATTCTTCATTTAACTGATTTCATCGTTAACTGATTTCATCTTTAACTGATTTCATCGTTAACTGATTTCATCTTCATTTAACTGATTTCATCGTTAACTGATTTCATCTTCATTTAATTGATTTCATCGTTAACTGATTTCATCGTTAACTGATTTCATCGTTAACTGATTTCATCTTCATTTAACTGATTTCATCGTTAACTGATTTCATCGTTAACTGATTTCATCTTCATTTAACTGATTTCATTTTCATTCTTCATTTAACTGATTTCATCGTTAACTGATTTCATCTTCATTTAATTGATTTCATCGTTAACTGATTTCATCGTTAACTGATTTCATCGTTAACTGATTTCATCTTCATTTAACTGATTTCATCGTTAACTGATTTCATCGTTAACTGATTTCATCGTTAACTGATTTCATCGTTAACTGATTTCATCTTCATTTAACTGATTTCATCGTTAACTGATTTCATCGTTAACTGATTTCATCTTCATTTAACTGATTTCATCGTTAACTGATTTCATCGTTAATTGATTTCATCGTTAACTGATTTCATTTTCATTCTTCATTTAACTGATTTCATCGTTAACTGATTTCATCGTTAACTGATTTCATCTTCATTTAACTGATTTCATCGTTAACTGATTTCATCGTTAATTGATTTCATCGTTAACTGATTTCATCTTCATTCTTCATTTAACTGATTTCATCGTTAACTGATTTCATCTTCATTTAACTGATTTCATCGTTAACTGATTTCATCGTTAACTGATTTCATCGTTAACTGATTTCATCTTCATTTAACTGATTTCATCGTTAACTGATTTCATCTTCATTCTTCATTTAACTGATTTCATCTTTAACTGATTTCATCGTTAACTGATTTCATCTTCATTTAACTGATTTCATCGTTAATTGATTTCATCGTTAACTGATTTCATCGTTAACTGATTTCATCGTTAACTGATTTCATCTTCATTTAACTGATTTCATCGTTAATTGATTTCATCGTTAACTGATTTCATCGTTAATTGATTTCATCGTTAACTGATTTCATCTTCATTTAACTGATTTCATCGTTAACTGATTTCATCTTCATTCTTCATTTAACTGATTTCATCTTTAACTGATTTCATCGTTAACTGATTTCATCTTCATTTAACTGATTTCATCGTTAATTGATTTCATCGTTAACTGATTTCATCGTTAATTGATTTCATCGTTAACTGATTTCATCTTCATTTAACTGATTTCATCGTTAACTGATTTCATCTTCATTCTTCATTTAACTGATTTCATCTTTAACTGATTTCATCGTTAACTGATTTCATCTTCATTTAACTGATTTCATCGTTAATTGATTTCATCGTTAACTGATTTCATCGTTAATTGATTTCATCGTTAACTGATTTCATCTTCATTTAACTGATTTCATCGTTAACTGATTTCATCTTCATTCTTCATTTAACTGATTTCATCTTTAACTGATTTCATCGTTAACTGATTTCATCTTCATTTAACTGATTTCATCGTTAATTGATTTCATCGTTAACTGATTTCATCGTTAACTGATTTCATCTTCATTTAACTGATTTCATCGTTAACTGATTTCATCGTTAACTGATTTCATCGTTAACTGATTTCATCTTTAACTGATTTCATCTTCATTTAACTGATTTCATCGTTAATTGATTTCATCGTTAACTGATTTCATCGTTAACTGATTTCATCGTTAACTGATTTCATCTTCATTTAACTGATTTCATCGTTAATTGATTTCATCGTTAACTGATTTCATCGTTAATTGATTTCATCGTTAACTGATTTCATCTTCATTTAACTGATTTCATCGTTAACTGATTTCATCTTCATTCTTCATTTAACTGATTTCATCTTTAACTGATTTCATCGTTAACTGATTTCATCTTCATTTAACTGATTTCATCGTTAATTGATTTCATCGTTAACTGATTTCATCGTTAATTGATTTCATCGTTAACTGATTTCATCTTCATTTAACTGATTTTATCGTTAACTGATTTCATCTTCATTCTTCATTTAACTGATTTCATCTTTAACTGATTTCATCGTTAACTGATTTCATCTTCATTTAACTGATTTCATCGTTAATTGATTTCATCGTTAACTGATTTCATCGTTAACTGATTTCATCTTCATTTAACTGATTTCATCGTTAACTGATTTCATCGTTAACTGATTTCATCTTCATTTAACTGATTTCATCGTTAACTGATTTCATCGTTAACTGATTTCATCGTTAACTGATTTCATCTTCATTTAACTGATTTCATCTTCATTTAACTGATTTCATCGTTAACTGATTTCATCGTTAACTGATTTCATCTTCATTTAATTGATTTCATCGTTAACTGATTTCATCGTTAACTGATTTCATCGTTAACTGATTTCATCTTCATTTAACTGATTTCATCGTTAACTGATTTCATCGTTAACTGATTTCATCGTTAACTGATTTCATCTTCATTCTTCATTTAACTGATTTCATCGTTAACTGATTTCATCTTCATTTAACTGATTTCATCGTTAACTGATTTCATCGTTAACTGATTTCATCGTTAACTGATTTCATCTTTAACTGATTTCATCGTTAACTGATTTCATCTTCATTTAACTGATTTCATCGTTAACTGATTTCATCTTCATTTAACTGATTTCATCGTTAACTGATTTCATCTTCATTTAATTGATTTCATCGTTAACTGATTTCATCGTTAACTGATTTCATCTTTAACTGATTTCATCGTTAACTGATTTCATCTTCATTTAACTGATTTCATCATTAACTGATTTCATCGTTAACTGATTTCATCGTTAACTGATTTCATCTTCATTTAACTGATTTCATCGTTAACTGATTTCATCGTTAACTGATTTCATCTTCATTTAACTGATTTCATTTTCATTCTTCATTTAACTGATTTCATCGTTAACTGATTTCATCTTCATTTAATTGATTTCATCGTTAACTGATTTCATCGTTAACTGATTTCATCGTTAACTGATTTCATCTTCATTTAACTGATTTCATCGTTAACTGATTTCATCGTTAACTGATTTCATCGTTAACTGATTTCATCTTCATTTAACTGATTTCATCGTTAACTGATTTCATCGTTAACTGATTTCATCTTCATTTAACTGATTTCATCGTTAACTGATTTCATCGTTAATTGATTTCATCGTTAACTGATTTCATTTTCATTCTTCATTTAACTGATTTCATCGTTAACTGATTTCATCGTTAACTGATTTCATCTTCATTTAACTGATTTCATCGTTAACTGATTTCATCGTTAATTGATTTCATCGTTAACTGATTTCATCTTCATTCTTCATTTAACTGATTTCATCGTTAACTGATTTCATCTTCATTTAACTGATTTCATCGTTAACTGATTTCATCGTTAACTGATTTCATCGTTAACTGATTTCATCTTCATTTAACTGATTTCATTGTTAACTGATTTCATCGTTAACTGATTTCATCTTCATTTAACTGATTTCATCGTTAACTGATTTCATCGTTAACTGATTTCATCGTTAACTGATTTCATCTTCATTTAACTGATTTCATTTTCATTCTTCATTTAACTGATTTCATCGTTAACTGATTTCATCTTCATTTAACTGATTTCATCGTTAACTGATTTCATCGTTAACTGATTTCATCGTTAACTGATTTCATCTTTAACTGATTTCATCGTTAACTGATTTCATCTTCATTTAACTGATTTCATCGTTAACTGATTTCATCTTCATTTAATTGATTTCATCGTTAACTGATTTCATCGTTAACTGATTTCATCGTTAACTGATTTCATCGTTAACTGATTTCATCTTCATTTAACTGATTTCATCGTTAACTGATTTCATCTTCATTCTTCATTTAACTGATTTCATCTTTAACTGATTTCATCGTTAACTGATTTCATCGTTAATTGATTTCATCGTTAACTGATTTCATCGTTAACTGATTTCATCGTTAACTGATTTCATCTTCATTCTTCATTTAACTGATTTCATCTTTAACTGATTTCATCGTTAACTGATTTCATCTTCATTTAACTGATTTCATCGTTAATTGATTTCATCGTTAACTGATTTCATCTTCATTTAACTGATTTCATCGTTAACTGATTTCATCTTCATTCTTCATTTAACTGATTTCATCTTTAACTGATTTCATCGTTAACTGATTTCATCTTCATTTAACTGATTTCATCGTTAATTGATTTCATCGTTAACTGATTTCATCGTTAACTGATTTCATCTTCATTTAACTGATTTCATCGTTAACTGATTTCATCGTTAACTGATTTCATCTTTAACTGATTTCATCTTCATTTAACTGATTTCATCGTTAACTGATTTCATCGTTAACTGATTTCATCGTTAACTGATTTCATCTTCATTTAACTGATTTCATCTTCATTTAACTGATTTCATCGTTAACTGATTTCATCGTTAACTGATTTCATCTTCATTTAATTGATTTCATCGTTAACTGATTTCATCGTTAACTGATTTCATCGTTAACTGATTTCATCTTCATTTAACTGATTTCATCGTTAACTGATTTCATCGTTAACTGATTTCATCGTTAACTGATTTCATCTTCATTTAACTGATTTCATCGTTAACTGATTTCATCGTTAACTGATTTCATCTTCATTTAACTGATTTCATCGTTAACTGATTTCATCGTTAATTGATTTCATCGTTAACTGATTTCATTTTCATTCTTCATTTAACTGATTTCATCGTTAACTGATTTCATCGTTAACTGATTTCATCTTCATTTAACTGATTTCATCGTTAACTGATTTCATCTTCATTCTTCATTTAACTGATTTCATCGTTAACTGATTTCATCTTCATTTAACTGATTTCATCGTTAACTGATTTCATCGTTAACTGATTTCATCTTCATTTAACTGATTTCATCGTTAACTGATTTCATCTTCATTCTTCATTTAACTGATTTCATCTTTAACTGATTTCATCGTTAACTGATTTCATCTTCATTTAACTGATTTCATCGTTAATTGATTTCATCGTTAACTGATTTCATCGTTAACTGATTTCATCTTCATTTAACTGATTTCATCGTTAACTGATTTCATCGTTAACTGATTTCATCTTTAACTGATTTCATCTTCATTTAACTGATTTCATCGTTAACTGATTTCATCGTTAACTGATTTCATCGTTAACTGATTTCATCTTCATTTAACTGATTTCATTGTTAACTGATTTCATCGTTAACTGATTTCATCTTCATTTAACTGATTTCATCGTTAACTGATTTCATCGTTAACTGATTTCATCGTTAACTGATTTCATCTTCATTTAACTGATTTCATTTTCATTCTTCATTTAACTGATTTCATCGTTAACTGATTTCATCTTCATTTAACTGATTTCATCGTTAACTGATTTCATCGTTAACTGATTTCATCGTTAACTGATTTCATCTTTAACTGATTTCATCGTTAACTGATTTCATCTTCATTTAACTGATTTCATCGTTAACTGATTTCATCTTCATTTAATTGATTTCATCGTTAACTGATTTCATCGTTAACTGATTTCATCGTTAACTGATTTCATCTTCATTTAACTGATTTCATCGTTAACTGATTTCATCGTTAACTGATTTCATCTTCATTTAACTGATTTCATCGTTAACTGATTTCATCGTTAATTGATTTCATCGTTAACTGATTTCATTTTCATTCTTCATTTAACTGATTTCATCGTTAACTGATTTCATCGTTAACTGATTTCATCTTCATTTAACTGATTTCATCGTTAACTGATTTCATCGTTAACTGATTTCATCTTCATTTAACTGATTTCATCGTTAACTGATTTCATCGTTAACTGATTTCATCGTTAACTGATTTCATCTTCATTTAACTGATTTCATTTTCATTCTTCATTTAACTGATTTCATCGTTAACTGATTTCATCTTCATTTAACTGATTTCATCGTTAACTGATTTCATCGTTAACTGATTTCATCGTTAACTGATTTCATCTTTAACTGATTTCATCGTTAACTGATTTCATCTTCATTTAACTGATTTCATCGTTAACTGATTTCATCTTCATTTAATTGATTTCATCGTTAACTGATTTCATCGTTAACTGATTTCATCGTTAACTGATTTCATCTTCATTTAACTGATTTCATCGTTAACTGATTTCATCGTTAACTGATTTCATCGTTAACTGATTTCATCTTCATTTAACTGATTTCATTTTCATTCTTCATTTAACTGATTTCATCGTTAACTGATTTCATCTTCATTTAATTGATTTCATCGTTAACTGATTTCATCGTTAACTGATTTCATCGTTAACTGATTTCATCGTTAACTGATTTCATCTTCATTTAACTGATTTCATCGTTAACTGATTTCATCGTTAACTGATTTCATCGTTAACTGATTTCATCTTCATTTAACTGATTTCATCGTTAACTGATTTCATCGTTAACTGATTTCATCTTCATTTAACTGATTTCATCGTTAACTGATTTCATCGTTAATTGATTTCATCGTTAACTGATTTCATTTTCATTCTTCATTTAACTGATTTCATCGTTAACTGATTTCATCGTTAACTGATTTCATCTTCATTTAACTGATTTCATCGTTAACTGATTTCATCGTTAATTGATTTCATCGTTAACTGATTTCATCTTCATTCTTCATTTAACTGATTTCATCGTTAACTGATTTCATCTTCATTTAACTGATTTCATCGTTAACTGATTTCATCGTTAACTGATTTCATCGTTAACTGATTTCATCTTCATTTAACTGATTTCATCGTTAACTGATTTCATCTTCATTCTTCATTTAACTGATTTCATCTTTAACTGATTTCATCGTTAACTGATTTCATCTTCATTTAACTGATTTCATCGTTAATTGATTTCATCGTTAACTGATTTCATCGTTAACTGATTTCATCGTTAACTGATTTCATCTTCATTTAACTGATTTCATCGTTAATTGATTTCATCGTTAACTGATTTCATCGTTAATTGATTTCATCGTTAACTGATTTCATCGTTAACTGATTTCATCGTTAACTGATTTCATCTTCATTTAATTGATTTCATCGTTAACTGATTTCATCGTTAACTGATTTCATCGTTAACTGATTTCATCTTCATTTAACTGATTTCATCGTTAACTGATTTCATCGTTAACTGATTTCATCTTCATTTAACTGATTTCATCGTTAACTGATTTCATCGTTAATTGATTTCATCGTTAACTGATTTCATTTTCATTCTTCATTTAACTGATTTCATCGTTAACTGATTTCATCGTTAACTGATTTCATCTTCATTTAACTGATTTCATCGTTAACTGATTTCATCGTTAATTGATTTCATCGTTAACTGATTTCATCTTCATTCTTCATTTAACTGATTTCATCGTTAACTGATTTCATCTTCATTTAACTGATTTCATCGTTAACTGATTTCATCGTTAACTGATTTCATCGTTAACTGATTTCATCTTCATTTAACTGATTTCATCGTTAACTGATTTCATCTTCATTCTTCATTTAACTGATTTCATCTTTAACTGATTTCATCGTTAACTGATTTCATCTTCATTTAACTGATTTCATCGTTAATTGATTTCATCGTTAACTGATTTCATCGTTAACTGATTTCATCTTCATTTAACTGATTTCATCGTTAACTGATTTCATCGTTAACTGATTTCATCTTTAACTGATTTCATCTTCATTTAACTGATTTCATCGTTAACTGATTTCATCGTTAACTGATTTCATCGTTAACTGATTTCATCTTCATTTAACTGATTTCATTGTTAACTGATTTCATCGTTAACTGATTTCATCTTCATTTAACTGATTTCATCGTTAACTGATTTCATCGTTAACTGATTTCATCGTTAACTGATTTCATCTTCATTTAACTGATTTCATTTTCATTCTTCATTTAACTGATTTCATCGTTAACTGATTTCATCTTCATTTAACTGATTTCATCGTTAACTGATTTCATCGTTAACTGATTTCATCGTTAACTGATTTCATCTTTAACTGATTTCATCGTTAACTGATTTCATCTTCATTTAACTGATTTCATCGTTAACTGATTTCATCTTCATTTAATTGATTTCATCGTTAACTGATTTCATCGTTAACTGATTTCATCGTTAACTGATTTCATCTTCATTTAACTGATTTCATCGTTAACTGATTTCATCGTTAACTGATTTCATCTTCATTTAACTGATTTCATCGTTAACTGATTTCATCGTTAATTGATTTCATCGTTAACTGATTTCATTTTCATTCTTCATTTAACTGATTTCATCGTTAACTGATTTCATCGTTAACTGATTTCATCTTCATTTAACTGATTTCATCGTTAACTGATTTCATCGTTAACTGATTTCATCTTCATTTAACTGATTTCATCGTTAACTGATTTCATCGTTAACTGATTTCATCTTCATTTAACTGATTTCATTGTTAACTGATTTCATCGTTAACTGATTTCATCTTCATTTAACTGATTTCATCGTTAACTGATTTCATCGTTAACTGATTTCATCGTTAACTGATTTCATCTTCATTTAACTGATTTCATTTTCATTCTTCATTTAACTGATTTCATCGTTAACTGATTTCATCTTCATTTGACTGATTTCATCGTTAACTGATTTCATCGTTAACTGATTTCATCGTTAACTGATTTCATCTTTAACTGATTTCATCGTTAACTGATTTCATCTTCATTTAACTGATTTCATCGTTAACTGATTTCATCTTCATTTAATTGATTTCATCGTTAACTGATTTCATCGTTAACTGATTTCATCGTTAACTGATTTCATCTTCATTTAACTGATTTCATTTTCATTCTTCATTTAACTGATTTCATCGTTAACTGATTTCATCTTCATTTAACTGATTTCATCGTTAACTGATTTCATCGTTAACTGATTTCATCGTTAACTGATTTCATCTTTAACTGATTTCATCGTTAACTGATTTCATCTTCATTTAACTGATTTCATCGTTAACTGATTTCATCTTCATTTAATTGATTTCATCGTTAACTGATTTCATCGTTAACTGATTTCATCGTTAACTGATTTCATCTTCATTTAACTGATTTCATCGTTAACTGATTTCATCGTTAACTGATTTCATCTTCATTTAACTGATTTCATCGTTAACTGATTTCATCGTTAATTGATTTCATCGTTAACTGATTTCATTTTCATTCTTCATTTAACTGATTTCATCGTTAACTGATTTCATCGTTAACTGATTTCATCTTCATTTAACTGATTTCATCGTTAACTGATTTCATCGTTAACTGATTTCATCTTCATTTAACTGATTTCATCGTTAACTGATTTCATCGTTAACTGATTTCATCGTTAACTGATTTCATCGTTAACTGATTTCATCTTCATTTAACTGATTTCATTGTTAACTGATTTCATCGTTAACTGATTTCATCTTCATTTAACTGATTTCATCGTTAACTGATTTCATCGTTAACTGATTTCATCTTCATTTAACTGATTTCATTTTCATTCTTCATTTAACTGATTTCATCGTTAACTGATTTCATCTTCATTTAACTGATTTCATCGTTAACTGATTTCATCGTTAACTGATTTCATCGTTAACTGATTTCATCTTTAACTGATTTCATCGTTAACTGATTTCATCTTCATTTAACTGATTTCATCGTTAACTGATTTCATCTTCATTTAATTGATTTCATCGTTAACTGATTTCATCGTTAACTGATTTCATCTTCATTTAACTGATTTCATCGTTAACTGATTTCATCGTTAATTGATTTCATCGTTAACTGATTTCATTTTCATTCTTCATTTAACTGATTTCATCGTTAACTGATTTCATCGTTAACTGATTTCATCTTCATTTAACTGATTTCATCGTTAACTGATTTCATCGTTAATTGATTTCATCGTTAACTGATTTCATCTTCATTCTTCATTTAACTGATTTCATCGTTAACTGATTTCATCTTCATTTAACTGATTTCATCGTTAACTGATTTCATCGTTAACTGATTTCATCGTTAACTGATTTCATCTTCATTTAACTGATTTCATCGTTAACTGATTTCATCGTTAACTGATTTCATCTTCATTTAACTGATTTCATCGTTAATTGATTTCATCGTTAACTGATTTCATCGTTAACTGATTTCATCTTCATTTAACTGATTTCATCGTTAATTGATTTCATCGTTAACTGATTTCATCGTTAACTGATTTCATCGTTAACTGATTTCATCTTCATTTAACTGATTTCATCGTTAATTGATTTCATCGTTAACTGATTTCATCGTTAATTGATTTCATCGTTAACTGATTTCATCGTTAACTGATTTCATCGTTAACTGATTTCATCTTCATTTAATTGATTTCATCGTTAACTGATTTCATCGTTAACTGATTTCATCGTTAACTGATTTCATCTTCATTTAACTGATTTCATCGTTAACTGATTTCATCGTTAACTGATTTCATCGTTAACTGATTTCATCTTCATTTAACTGATTTCATCGTTAACTGATTTCATCGTTAACTGATTTCATCTTCATTTAACTGATTTCATCGTTAACTGATTTCATCGTTAATTGATTTCATCGTTAACTGATTTCATTTTCATTCTTCATTTAACTGATTTCATCGTTAACTGATTTCATCGTTAACTGATTTCATCTTCATTTAACTGATTTCATCGTTAACTGATTTCATCGTTAATTGATTTCATCGTTAACTGATTTCATCTTCATTCTTCATTTAACTGATTTCATCGTTAACTGATTTCATCTTCATTTAACTGATTTCATCGTTAACTGATTTCATCGTTAACTGATTTCATCGTTAACTGATTTCATCTTCATTTAACTGATTTCATCGTTAACTGATTTCATCTTCATTCTTCATTTAACTGATTTCATCTTTAACTGATTTCATCGTTAACTGATTTCATCTTCATTTAACTGATTTCATCGTTAATTGATTTCATCGTTAACTGATTTCATCGTTAACTGATTTCATCTTCATTTAACTGATTTCATCGTTAACTGATTTCATCGTTAACTGATTTCATCTTTAACTGATTTCATCTTCATTTAACTGATTTCATCGTTAACTGATTTCATCGTTAACTGATTTCATCGTTAACTGATTTCATCGTTAACTGATTTCATCTTCATTTAACTGATTTCATTGTTAACTGATTTCATCGTTAACTGATTTCATCTTCATTTAACTGATTTCATCGTTAACTGATTTCATCGTTAACTGATTTCATCTTCATTTAACTGATTTCATTTTCATTCTTCATTTAACTGATTTCATCGTTAACTGATTTCATCTTCATTTAACTGATTTCATCGTTAACTGATTTCATCGTTAACTGATTTCATCGTTAACTGATTTCATCTTTAACTGATTTCATCGTTAACTGATTTCATCTTCATTTAACTGATTTCATCGTTAACTGATTTCATCTTCATTTAATTGATTTCATCGTTAACTGATTTCATCGTTAACTGATTTCATCGTTAACTGATTTCATCTTCATTTAACTGATTTCATCGTTAATTGATTTCATCGTTAACTGATTTCATCTTCATTTAACTGATTTCATCGTTAACTGATTTCATCTTCATTCTTCATTTAACTGATTTCATCTTTAACTGATTTCATCGTTAACTGATTTCATCTTCATTTAACTGATTTCATCGTTAATTGATTTCATCGTTAACTGATTTCATCGTTAACTGATTTCATCTTCATTTAACTGATTTCATCGTTAACTGATTTCATCGTTAACTGATTTCATCTTCATTTAACTGATTTCATCGTTAACTGATTTCATCGTTAACTGATTTCATCGTTAACTGATTTCATCTTCATTTAACTGATTTCATCTTCATTTAACTGATTTCATCGTTAACTGATTTCATCGTTAACTGATTTCATCTTCATTTAATTGATTTCATCGTTAACTGATTTCATCGTTAACTGATTTCATCGTTAACTGATTTCATCTTCATTTAACTGATTTCATCGTTAACTGATTTCATCGTTAACTGATTTCATCGTTAACTGATTTCATCTTCATTCTTCATTTAACTGATTTCATCGTTAACTGATTTCATCTTCATTTAACTGATTTCATCGTTAACTGATTTCATCGTTAACTGATTTCATCTTCATTTAACTGATTTCATCGTTAACTGATTTCATCTTCATTTAATTGATTTCATCGTTAACTGATTTCATCGTTAACTGATTTCATCGTTAACTGATTTCATCTTCATTTAACTGATTTCATCGTTAACTGATTTCATCGTTAACTGATTTCATCTTCATTTAACTGATTTCATTTTCATTCTTCATTTAACTGATTTCATCGTTAACTGATTTCATCTTCATTTAATTGATTTCATCGTTAACTGATTTCATCGTTAACTGATTTCATCGTTAACTGATTTCATCTTCATTTAACTGATTTCATCGTTAACTGATTTCATCGTTAACTGATTTCATCGTTAACTGATTTCATCTTCATTTAACTGATTTCATCGTTAACTGATTTCATCGTTAACTGATTTCATCTTCATTTAACTGATTTCATCGTTAACTGATTTCATCGTTAATTGATTTCATCGTTAACTGATTTCATTTTCATTCTTCATTTAACTGATTTCATCGTTAACTGATTTCATCGTTAACTGATTTCATCTTCATTTAACTGATTTCATCGTTAACTGATTTCATCGTTAATTGATTTCATCGTTAACTGATTTCATCTTCATTCTTCATTTAACTGATTTCATCGTTAACTGATTTCATCTTCATTTAACTGATTTCATCGTTAACTGATTTCATCGTTAACTGATTTCATCGTTAACTGATTTCATCTTCATTTAACTGATTTCATTGTTAACTGATTTCATCGTTAACTGATTTCATCTTCATTTAACTGATTTCATCGTTAACTGATTTCATCGTTAACTGATTTCATCGTTAACTGATTTCATCTTCATTTAACTGATTTCATTTTCATTCTTCATTTAACTGATTTCATCGTTAACTGATTTCATCTTCATTTAACTGATTTCATCGTTAACTGATTTCATCGTTAACTGATTTCATCGTTAACTGATTTCATCTTTAACTGATTTCATCGTTAACTGATTTCATCTTCATTTAACTGATTTCATCGTTAACTGATTTCATCTTCATTTAATTGATTTCATCGTTAACTGATTTCATCGTTAACTGATTTCATCGTTAACTGATTTCATCTTCATTTAACTGATTTCATCGTTAACTGATTTCATCTTCATTCTTCATTTAACTGATTTCATCTTTAACTGATTTCATCGTTAACTGATTTCATCGTTAATTGATTTCATCGTTAACTGATTTCATCGTTAACTGATTTCATCTTCATTCTTCATTTAACTGATTTCATCTTTAACTGATTTCATCGTTAACTGATTTCATCTTCATTTAACTGATTTCATCGTTAATTGATTTCATCGTTAACTGATTTCATCGTTAATTGATTTCATCGTTAACTGATTTCATCTTCATTTAACTGATTTCATCGTTAACTGATTTCATCTTCATTCTTCATTTAACTGATTTCATCTTTAACTGATTTCATCGTTAACTGATTTCATCTTCATTTAACTGATTTCATCGTTAATTGATTTCATCGTTAACTGATTTCATCGTTAACTGATTTCATCTTCATTTAACTGATTTCATCGTTAACTGATTTCATCGTTAACTGATTTCATCTTTAACTGATTTCATCTTCATTTAACTGATTTCATCGTTAACTGATTTCATCGTTAACTGATTTCATCGTTAACTGATTTCATATTCATTTAACTGATTTCATCTTCATTTAACTGATTTCATCGTTAACTGATTTCATCGTTAACTGATTTCATCTTCATTTAATTGATTTCATCGTTAACTGATTTCATCGTTAACTGATTTCATCGTTAACTGATTTCATCTTCATTTAACTGATTTCATCGTTAACTGATTTCATCGTTAACTGATTTCATCGTTAACTGATTTCATCTTCATTTAACTGATTTCATCGTTAACTGATTTCATCGTTAACTGATTTCATCTTCATTTAACTGATTTCATCGTTAACTGATTTCATCGTTAATTGATTTCATCGTTAACTGATTTCATTTTCATTCTTCATTTAACTGATTTCATCGTTAACTGATTTCATCGTTAACTGATTTCATCTTCATTTAACTGATTTCATCGTTAACTGATTTCATCGTTAATTGATTTCATCGTTAACTGATTTCATCTTCATTCTTCATTTAACTGATTTCATCGTTAACTGATTTCATCTTCATTTAACTGATTTCATCGTTAACTGATTTCATCGTTAACTGATTTCATCTTCATTTAACTGATTTCATCGTTAACTGATTTCATCTTCATTCTTCATTTAACTGATTTCATCTTTAACTGATTTCATCGTTAACTGATTTCATCTTCATTTAACTGATTTCATCGTTAATTGATTTCATCGTTAACTGATTTCATCGTTAACTGATTTCATCTTCATTTAACTGATTTCATCGTTAACTGATTTCATCGTTAACTGATTTCATCTTTAACTGATTTCATCTTCATTTAACTGATTTCATCGTTAACTGATTTCATCGTTAACTGATTTCATCGTTAACTGATTTCATCGTTAACTGATTTCATCTTCATTTAACTGATTTCATTGTTAACTGATTTCATCGTTAACTGATTTCATCTTCATTTAACTGATTTCATCGTTAACTGATTTCATCGTTAACTGATTTCATCGTTAACTGATTTCATCTTCATTTAACTGATTTCATTTTCATTCTTCATTTAACTGATTTCATCGTTAACTGATTTCATCTTCATTTAACTGATTTCATCGTTAACTGATTTCATCGTTAACTGATTTCATCGTTAACTGATTTCATCTTTAACTGATTTCATCGTTAACTGATTTCATCTTCATTTAACTGATTTCATCGTTAACTGATTTCATCTTCATTTAATTGATTTCATCGTTAACTGATTTCATCGTTAACTGATTTCATCGTTAACTGATTTCATCTTCATTTAACTGATTTCATCGTTAACTGATTTCATCGTTAACTGATTTCATCTTCATTTAACTGATTTCATCGTTAACTGATTTCATCGTTAATTGATTTCATCGTTAACTGATTTCATTTTCATTCTTCATTTAACTGATTTCATCGTTAACTGATTTCATCGTTAACTGATTTCATCTTCATTTAACTGATTTCATCGTTAACTGATTTCATCGTTAACTGATTTCATCTTCATTTAACTGATTTCATCGTTAACTGATTTCATCGTTAACTGATTTCATCGTTAACTGATTTCATCTTCATTTAACTGATTTCATTGTTAACTGATTTCATCGTTAACTGATTTCATCTTCATTTAACTGATTTCATCGTTAACTGATTTCATCGTTAACTGATTTCATCTTCATTTAACTGATTTCATTTTCATTCTTCATTTAACTGATTTCATCGTTAACTGATTTCATCTTCATTTAACTGATTTCATCGTTAACTGATTTCATCGTTAACTGATTTCATCGTTAACTGATTTCATCTTTAACTGATTTCATCGTTAACTGATTTCATCTTCATTTAACTGATTTCATCGTTAACTGATTTCATCTTCATTTAATTGATTTCATCGTTAACTGATTTCATCGTTAACTGATTTCATCGTTAACTGATTTCATCTTCATTTAACTGATTTCATCGTTAACTGATTTCATCGTTAACTGATTTCATCTTCATTTAACTGATTTCATTTTCATTCTTCATTTAACTGATTTCATCGTTAACTGATTTCATCTTCATTTAATTGATTTCATCGTTAACTGATTTCATCGTTAACTGATTTCATCGTTAACTGATTTCATCGTTAACTGATTTCATCGTTAACTGATTTCATCTTCATTTAACTGATTTCATCGTTAACTGATTTCATCGTTAACTGATTTCATCTTCATTTAACTGATTTCATCGTTAACTGATTTCATCGTTAACTGATTTCATCTTCATTTAACTGATTTCATCGTTAACTGATTTCATCGTTAATTGATTTCATCGTTAACTGATTTCATTTTCATTCTTCATTTAACTGATTTCATCGTTAACTGATTTCATCGTTAACTGATTTCATCTTCATTTAACTGATTTCATCGTTAACTGATTTCATCGTTAATTGATTTCATCGTTAACTGATTTCATCTTCATTCTTCATTTAACTGATTTCATCGTTAACTGATTTCATCTTCATTTAACTGATTTCATCGTTAACTGATTTCATCGTTAACTGATTTCATCGTTAACTGATTTCATCTTCATTTAACTGATTTCATCGTTAACTGATTTCATCTTCATTCTTCATTTAACTGATTTCATCTTTAACTGATTTCATCGTTAACTGATTTCATCTTCATTTAACTGATTTCATCGTTAATTGATTTCATCGTTAACTGATTTCATCGTTAACTGATTTCATCTTCATTTAACTGATTTCATCGTTAATTGATTTCATCGTTAACTGATTTCATCGTTAATTGATTTCATCGTTAACTGATTTCATCGTTAACTGATTTCATCTTCATTTAATTGATTTCATCGTTAACTGATTTCATCGTTAACTGATTTCATCGTTAACTGATTTCATCTTCATTTAACTGATTTCATCGTTAACTGATTTCATCGTTAACTGATTTCATCTTCATTTAACTGATTTCATCGTTAACTGATTTCATCGTTAACTGATTTCATCTTCATTTAACTGATTTCATCGTTAACTGATTTCATCGTTAATTGATTTCATCGTTAACTGATTTCATTTTCATTCTTCATTTAACTGATTTCATCGTTAACTGATTTCATCTTCATTTAACTGATTTCATCGTTAACTGATTTCATCGTTAACTGATTTCATCGTTAATTGATTTCATCGTTAACTGATTTCATCTTCATTCTTCATTTAACTGATTTCATCGTTAACTGATTTCATCTTCATTTAACTGATTTCATCGTTAACTGATTTCATCGTTAACTGATTTCATCGTTAACTGATTTCATCTTCATTTAACTGATTTCATCGTTAACTGATTTCATCTTCATTCTTCATTTAACTGATTTCATCTTTAACTGATTTCATCGTTAACTGATTTCATCTTCATGTAACTGATTTCATCGTTAATTGATTTCATCGTTAACCGATTTCATCGTTAACTGATTTCATCTTCATTTAACTGATTTCATCGTTAACTGATTTCATCGTTAACTGATTTCATCTTTAACTGATTTCATCTTCATTTAACTGATTTCATCGTTAACTGATTTCATCGTTAACTGATTTCATCGTTAACTGATTTCATCGTTAACTGATTTCATCTTCATTTAACTGATTTCATTGTTAACTGATTTCATCGTTAACTGATTTCATCTTCATTTAACTGATTTCATCGTTAACTGATTTCATCGTTAACTGATTTCATCGTTAACTGATTTCATCTTCATTTAACTGATTTCATTTTCATTCTTCATTTAACTGATTTCATCGTTAACTGATTTCATCTTCATTTAACTGATTTCATCGTTAACTGATTTCATCGTTAACTGATTTCATCGTTAACTGATTTCATCTTTAACTGATTTCATCGTTAACTGATTTCATCTTCATTTAACTGATTTCATCGTTAACTGATTTCATCTTCATTTAATTGATTTCATCGTTAACTGATTTCATCGTTAACTGATTTCATCGTTAACTGATTTCATCTTCATTTAACTGATTTCATCGTTAACTGATTTCATCGTTAACTGATTTCATCTTCATTTAACTGATTTCATCGTTAATTGATTTCATCGTTAACTGATTTCATCGTTAACTGATTTCATCTTCATTTAACTGATTTCATCGTTAACTGATTTCATCGTTAACTGATTTCATCTTTAACTGATTTCATCTTCATTTAACTGATTTCATCGTTAACTGATTTCATCGTTAACTGATTTCATCTTCATTTAACTGATTTCATCGTTAACTGATTTCATCTTCATTCTTCATTTAACTGATTTCATCTTTAACTGATTTCATCGTTAACTGATTTCATCTTCATTTAACTGATTTCATCGTTAATTGATTTCATCGTTAACTGATTTCATCGTTAACTGATTTCATCTTCATTTAACTGATTTCATCGTTAACTGATTTCATCGTTAACTGATTTCATCTTTAACTGATTTCATCTTCATTTAACTGATTTCATCGTTAACTGATTTCATCGTTAACTGATTTCATCGTTAACTGATTTCATCGTTAACTGATTTCATCTTCATTTAACTGATTTCATTGTTAACTGATTTCATCGTTAACTGATTTCATCGTTAACTGATTTCATCTTCATTTAACTGATTTCATTGTTAACTGATTTCATCGTTAACTGATTTCATCTTCATTTAACTGATTTCATCGTTAACTGATTTCATCGTTAACTGATTTCATCGTTAACTGATTTCATCTTCATTTAACTGATTTCATCGTTAACTGATTTCATCGTTAACTGATTTCATCTTCATTTAACTGATTTCATCGTTAACTGATTTCATCGTTAATTGATTTCATCGTTAACTGATTTCATTTTCATTCTTCATTTAACTGATTTCATCGTTAACTGATTTCATCGTTAACTGATTTCATCTTCATTTAACTGATTTCATCGTTAACTGATTTCATCGTTAACTGATTTCATCTTCATTTAACTGATTTCATTTTCATTCTTCATTTAACTGATTTCATCGTTAACTGATTTCATCTTCATTTAATTGATTTCATCGTTAACTGATTTCATCGTTAACTGATTTCATCTTCATTTAACTGATTTCATCGTTAACTGATTTCATCGTTAACTGATTTCATCGTTAACTGATTTCATCTTCATTTAACTGATTTCATCGTTAACTGATTTCATCGTTAACTGATTTCATCTTCATTTAACTGATTTCATCGTTAACTGATTTCATCGTTAATTGATTTCATCGTTAACTGATTTCATTTTCATTCTTCATTTAACTGATTTCATCGTTAACTGATTTCATCGTTAACTGATTTCATCTTCATTTAACTGATTTCATCGTTAATTGATTTCATCGTTAACTGATTTCATCGTTAATTGATTTCATCGTTAACTGATTTCATCTTCATTTAACTGATTTCATCGTTAACTGATTTCATCTTCATTCTTCATTTAACTGATTTCATCTTTAACTGATTTCATCGTTAACTGATTTCATCTTCATTTAACTGATTTCATCGTTAATTGATTTCATCGTTAACTGATTTCATCGTTAACTGATTTCATCTTCATTTAACTGATTTCATCGTTAACTGATTTCATCGTTAACTGATTTCATCTTTAACTGATTTCATCTTCATTTAACTGATTTCATCGTTAACTGATTTCATCGTTAACTGATTTCATCTTCATTTAACTGATTTCATCGTTAACTGATTTCATCTTCATTCTTCATTTAACTGATTTCATCTTTAACTGATTTCATCGTTAACTGATTTCATCTTCATTTAACTGATTTCATCGTTAATTGATTTCATCGTTAACTGATTTCATCGTTAACTGATTTCATCTTCATTTAACTGATTTCATCGTTAACTGATTTCATCGTTAACTGATTTCATCTTTAACTGATTTCATCTTCATTTAACTGATTTCATCGTTAACTGATTTCATCGTTAACTGATTTCATCGTTAACTGATTTCATCGTTAACTGATTTCATCTTCATTTAACTGATTTCATTGTTAACTGATTTCATCGTTAACTGATTTCATCGTTAACTGATTTCATCTTCATTTAACTGATTTCATTGTTAACTGATTTCATCGTTAACTGATTTCATCTTCATTTAACTGATTTCATCGTTAACTGATTTCATCGTTAACTGATTTCATCGTTAACTGATTTCATCTTCATTTAACTGATTTCATTTTCATTCTTCATTTAACTGATTTCATCGTTAACTGATTTCATCTTCATTTAACTGATTTCATCGTTAACTGATTTCATCGTTAACTGATTTCATCGTTAACTGATTTCATCTTTAACTGATTTCATCGTTAACTGATTTCATCTTCATTTAACTGATTTCATCGTTAACTGATTTCATCTTCATTTAATTGATTTCATCGTTAACTGATTTCATCGTTAATTGATTTCATCGTTAACTGATTTCATTTTCATTCTTCATTTAACTGATTTCATCGTTAACTGATTTCATCTTCATTTCACTGATTTCATCGTTAACTGATTTCATCGTTAACTGATTTCATCTTCATTTAACTGATTTCATCGTTAACTGATTTCATCGTTAATTGATTTCATCGTTAACTGATTTCATTTTCATTCTTCATTTAACTGATTTCATCGTTAACTGATTTCATCGTTAACTGATTTCATCTTCATTTAACTGATTTCATCGTTAACTGATTTCATCGTTAACTGATTTCATCTTCATTTAACTGATTTCATCGTTAACTGATTTCATCGTTAACTGATTTCATCGTTAACTGATTTCATCTTCATTTAACTGATTTCATTGTTAACTGATTTCATCGTTAACTGATTTCATCTTCATTTAACTGATTTCATCGTTAACTGATTTCATCGTTAACTGATTTCATCGTTAACTGATTTCATCTTCATTTAACTGATTTCATTTTCATTCTTCATTTAACTGATTTCATCGTTAACTGATTTCATCTTCATTTAACTGATTTCATCGTTAACTGATTTCATCGTTAACTGATTTCATCGTTAACTGATTTCATCTTTAACTGATTTCATCGTTAACTGATTTCATCTTCATTTAACTGATTTCATCGTTAACTGATTTCATCTTCATTTAATTGATTTCATCGTTAACTGATTTCATCGTTAACTGATTTCATCGTTAACTGATTTCATCTTCATTTAACTGATTTCATCGTTAACTGATTTCATCGTTAACTGATTTCATCTTCATTTAACTGATTTCATTTTCATTCTTCATTTAACTGATTTCATCGTTAACTGATTTCATCTTCATTTAATTGATTTCATCGTTAACTGATTTCATCGTTAACTGATTTCATCGTTAACTGATTTCATCTTCATTTAACTGATTTCATCGTTAACTGATTTCATCGTTAACTGATTTCATCGTTAACTGATTTCATCTTCATTTAACTGATTTCATCGTTAACTGATTTCATCGTTAACTGATTTCATCTTCATTTAACTGATTTCATCGTTAACTGATTTCATCGTTAATTGATTTCATCGTTAACTGATTTTATTTTCATTCTTCATTTAACTGATTTCATCGTTAACTGATTTCATCGTTAACTGATTTCATCTTCATTTAACTGATTTCATCGTTAATTGATTTCATCGTTAACTGATTTCATCGTTAATTGATTTCATCGTTAACTGATTTCATCTTCATTTAACTGATTTCATCGTTAACTGATTTCATCTTCATTCTTCATTTAACTGATTTCATCTTTAACTGATTTCATCGTTAACTGATTTCATCTTCATTTAACTGATTTCATCGTTAATTGATTTCATCGTTAACTGATTTCATCGTTAACTGATTTCATCTTCATTTAACTGATTTCATCTTCATTTAACTGATTTCATCGTTAACTGATTTCATCTTTAACTGATTTCATCTTCATTTAACTGATTTCATCGTTAACTGATTTCATCGTTAACTGATTTCATCTTCATTTAACTGATTTCATCTTCATTTAACTGATTTCATCGTTAACTGATTTCATCGTTAACTGATTTCATCTTCATTTAATTGATTTCATCGTTAACTGATTTCATCGTTAACTGATTTCATCGTTAACTGATTTCATCTTCATTTAACTGATTTCATCGTTAACTGATTTCATCGTTAACTGATTTCATCTTCATTTAACTGATTTCATCGTTAACTGATTTCATCGTTAACTGATTTCATCTTCATTTAACTGATTTCATCGTTAACTGATTTCATCGTTAATTGATTTCATCGTTAACTGATTTCATTTTCATTCTTCATTTAACTGATTTCATCGTTAACTGATTTCATCGTTAACTGATTTCATCTTCATTTAACTGATTTCATCGTTAACTGATTTCATCGTTAATTGATTTCATCGTTAACTGATTTCATCTTCATTTAACTGATTTCATCGTTAATTGATTTCATCGTTAACTGATTTCATCGTTAACTGATTTCATCGTTAACTGATTTCATCTTCATTCTTCATTTAACTGATTTCATCTTTAACTGATTTCATCGTTAACTGATTTCATCTTCATTTAACTGATTTCATCGTTAATTGATTTCATCGTTAACTGATTTCATCGTTAATTGATTTCATCGTTAACTGATTTCATCTTCATTTAACTGATTTCATCGTTAACTGATTTCATCTTCATTCTTCATTTAACTGATTTCATCTTTAACTGATTTCATCGTTAACTGATTTCATCTTCATTTAACTGATTTCATCGTTAATTGATTTCATCGTTAACTGATTTCATCGTTAACTGATTTCATCTTCATTTAACTGATTTCATCGTTAACTGATTTCATCGTTAACTGATTTCATCTTTAACTGATTTCATCTTCATTTAACTGATTTCATCGTTAACTGATTTCATCGTTAACTGATTTCATCGTTAACTGATTTCATCTTCATTTAACTGATTTCATCTTCATTTAACTGATTTCATCGTTAACTGATTTCATCTTCATTTAATTGATTTCATCGTTAACTGATTTCATCGTTAACTGATTTCATCGTTAACTGATTTCATCTTCATTTAACTGATTTCATCGTTAACTGATTTCATCGTTAACTGATTTCATCGTTAACTGATTTCATCTTCATTTAACTGATTTCATCGTTAACTGATTTCATCGTTAATTGATTTCATCGTTAACTGATTTCATTTTCATTCTTCATTTAACTGATTTCATCGTTAACTGATTTCATCGTTAACTGATTTCATCTTCATTTAACTGATTTCATCGTTAACTGATTTCATCGTTAATTGATTTCATCGTTAACTGATTTCATCTTCATTCTTCATTTAACTGATTTCATCGTTAACTGATTTCATCTTCATTTAACTGATTTCATCGTTAACTGATTTCATCGTTAACTGATTTCATCGTTAACTGATTTCATCTTCATTTAACTGATTTCATCGTTAACTGATTTCATCTTCATTCTTCATTTAACTGATTTCATCTTTAACTGATTTCATCGTTAACTGATTTCATCTTCATTTAACTGATTTCATCGTTAATTGATTTCATCGTTAACTGATTTCATCGTTAACTGATTTCATCTTCATTTAACTGATTTCATCGTTAACTGATTTCATCGTTAACTGATTTCATCTTTAACTGATTTCATCTTCATTTAACTGATTTCATCGTTAACTGATTTCATCGTTAACTGATTTCATCGTTAACTGATTTCATCGTTAACTGATTTCATCTTCATTTAACTGATTTCATTGTTAACTGATTTCATCGTTAACTGATTTCATCTTCATTTAACTGATTTCATCGTTAACTGATTTCATCGTTAACTGATTTCATCGTTAACTGATTTCATCTTCATTTAACTGATTTCATTTTCATTCTTCATTTAACTGATTTCATCGTTAACTGATTTCATCTTCATTTAACTGATTTCATCGTTAACTGATTTCATCGTTAACTGATTTCATCTTCATTTAACTGATTTCATCGTTAACTGATTTCATCGTTAACTGATTTCATCGTTAACTGATTTCATCTTCATTTAACTGATTTCATCTTCATTTAACTGATTTCATCGTTAACTGATTTCATCGTTAACTGATTTCATCTTCATTTAATTGATTTCATCGTTAACTGATTTCATCGTTAACTGATTTCATCGTTAACTGATTTCATCTTCATTTAACTGATTTCATCGTTAACTGATTTCATCGTTAACTGATTTCATCTTCATTTAACTGATTTCATCGTTAACTGATTTCATCGTTAACTGATTTCATCTTCATTTAACTGATTTCATCGTTAACTGATTTCATCGTTAATTGATTTCATCGTTAACTGATTTCATTTTCATTCTTCATTTAACTGATTTCATCGTTAACTGATTTCATCGTTAACTGATTTCATCTTCATTTAACTGATTTCATCGTTAACTGATTTCATCGTTAACTGATTTCATCGTTAACTGATTTCATCTTCATTTAACTGATTTCATTTTCATTCTTCATTTAACTGATTTCATCGTTAACTGATTTCATCTTCATTTAACTGATTTCATCGTTAACTGATTTCATCGTTAACTGATTTCATCTTCATTTAACTGATTTCATCGTTAACTGATTTCATCGTTAACTGATTTCATCGTTAACTGATTTCATCTTCATTTAACTGATTTCATCTTCATTTAACTGATTTCATCGTTAACTGATTTCATCGTTAACTGATTTCATCTTCATTTAATTGATTTCATCGTTAACTGATTTCATCGTTAACTGATTTCATCGTTAACTGATTTCATCTTCATTTAACTGATTTCATCGTTAACTGATTTCATCGTTAACTGATTTCATCTTCATTTAACTGATTTCATCGTTAACTGATTTCATCGTTAACTGATTTCATCTTCATTTAACTGATTTCATCGTTAACTGATTTCATCGTTAATTGATTTCATCGTTAACTGATTTCATTTTCATTCTTCATTTAACTGATTTCATCGTTAACTGATTTCATCGTTAACTGATTTCATCTTCATTTAACTGATTTCATCGTTAACTGATTTCATCGTTAATTGATTTCATCGTTAACTGATTTCATCTTCATTCTTCATTTAACTGATTTCATCGTTAACTGATTTCATCTTCATTTAACTGATTTCATCGTTAACTGATTTCATCGTTAACTGATTTCATCTTCATTTAACTGATTTCATCGTTAACTGATTTCATCTTCATTCTTCATTTAACTGATTTCATCTTTAACTGATTTCATCGTTAACTGATTTCATCTTCATTTAACTGATTTCATCGTTAATTGATTTCATCGTTAACTGATTTCATCGTTAACTGATTTCATCTTCATTTAACTGATTTCTTCGTTAACTGATTTCATCGTTAACTGATTTCATCTTTAACTGATTTCATCTTCATTTAACTGATTTCATCGTTAACTGATTTCATCGTTAACTGATTTCATCGTTAACTGATTTCATCTTCATTTAACTGATTTCATTGTTAACTGATTTCATCGTTAACTGATTTCATCTTCATTTAACTGATTTCATCGTTAACTGATTTCATCGTTAACTGATTTCATCGTTAACTGATTTCATCGTTAACTGATTTCATCTTCATTTAACTGATTTCATCGTTAACTGATTTCATCGTTAACTGATTTCATCGTTAACTGATTTCATCTTCATTTAACTGATTTCATTTTCATTCTTCATTTAACTGATTTCATCGTTAACTGATTTCATCTTCATTTAACTGATTTCATCGTTAACTGATTTCATCGTTAACTGATTTCATCGTTAACTGATTTCATCTTTAACTGATTTCATCGTTAACTGATTTCATCTTCATTTAACTGATTTCATCGTTAACTGATTTCATCTTCATTTAATTGATTTCATCGTTAACTGATTTCATCGTTAACTGATTTCATCGTTAACTGATTTCATCTTCATTTAACTGATTTCATCGTTAACTGATTTCATCGTTAACTGATTTCATCTTCATTTAACTGATTTCATTTTCATTCTTCATTTAACTGATTTCATCGTTAACTGATTTCATCTTCATTTAATTGATTTCATCGTTAACTGATTTCATCGTTAACTGATTTCATCGTTAACTGATTTCATCTTCATTTAACTGATTTCATCGTTAATTGATTTCATCGTTAACTGATTTCATCGTTAATTGATTTCATCGTTAACTGATTTCATCGTTAACTGATTTCATCGTTAACTGATTTCATCGTTAACTGATTTCATCTTCATTTAACTGATTTCATCGTTAACTGATTTCATCGTTAACTGATTTCATCTTCATTTAACTGATTTCATCGTTAACTGATTTCATCGTTAATTGATTTCATCGTTAACTGATTTCATTTTCATTCTTCATTTAACTGATTTCATCTTTAACTGATTTCATCGTTAACTGATTTCATCGTTAACTGATTTCATCGTTAACTGATTTCATCTTCATTTAACTGATTTCATCGTTAACTGATTTCATCGTTAACTGATTTCATCTTCATTTAACTGATTTCATCGTTAACTGATTTCATCGTTAATTGATTTCATCGTTAACTGATTTCATTTTCATTCTTCATTTAACTGATTTCATCGTTAACTGATTTCATCGTTAACTGATTTCATCTTCATTTAACTGATTTCATCGTTAACTGATTTCATCTTCATTCTTCATTTAACTGATTTCATCTTTAACTGATTTCATCGTTAACTGATTTCATCTTCATTTAACTGATTTCATCGTTAATTGATTTCATCGTTAACTGATTTCATCGTTAACTGATTTCATCTTCATTTAACTGATTTCATCGTTAACTGATTTCATCGTTAACTGATTTCATCTTTAACTGATTTCATCTTCATTTAACTGATTTCATCGTTAACTGATTTCATCGTTAACTGATTTCATCGTTAACTGATTTCATCTTCATTTAACTGATTTCATTGTTAACTGATTTCATCGTTAACTGATTTCATCGTTAACTGATTTCATCTTCATTTAACTGATTTCATTGTTAACTGATTTCATCGTTAACTGATTTCATCTTCATTTAACTGATTTCATCGTTAACTGATTTCATCGTTAACTGATTTCATCTTCATTTAACTGATTTCATTTTCATTCTTCATTTAACTGATTTCATCGTTAACTGATTTCATCTTCATTTAACTGATTTCATCGTTAACTGATTTCATCGTTAACTGATTTCATCGTTAACTGATTTCATCTTTAACTGATTTCATCGTTAACTGATTTCATCTTCATTTAACTGATTTCATCGTTAACTGATTTCATCTTCATTTAATTGATTTCATCGTTAACTGATTTCATCGTTAATTGATTTCATCGTTAACTGATTTCATTTTCATTCTTCATTTAACTGATTTCATCGTTAACTGATTTCATCTTCATTTCACTGATTTCATCGTTAACTGATTTCATCGTTAACTGATTTCATCTTCATTTAACTGATTTCATCGTTAACTGATTTCATCGTTAATTGATTTCATCGTTAACTGATTTCATTTTCATTCTTCATTTAACTGATTTCATCGTTAACTGATTTCATCGTTAACTGATTTCATCTTCATTTAACTGATTTCATCGTTAACTGATTTCATCGTTAACTGATTTCATCTTCATTTAACTGATTTCATCGTTAACTGATTTCATCGTTAACTGATTTCATCGTTAACTGATTTCATCTTCATTTAACTGATTTCAACTTTAACTGATTTCATCGTTAACTGATTTCATCTTCATTTAACTGATTTCATCGTTAACTGATTTCATCGTTAACTGATTTCATCGTTAACTGATTTCATCTTCATTTAACTGATTTCATTTTCATTCTTCATTTAACTGATTTCATCGTTAACTGATTTCATCTTCATTTAACTGATTTCATCGTTAACTGATTTCATCGTTAACTGATTTCATCGTTAACTGATTTCATCTTTAACTGATTTCATCTTCATTTAACTGATTTCATCTTCATTTAACTGATTTCATCGTTAACTGATTTCATCGTTAACTGATTTCATCTTCATTTAACTGATTTCATTGTTAACTGATTTCATCGTTAACTGATTTCATCTTCATTTAATTGATTTCATCGTTAACTGATTTCATCTTCATTTAATTGATTTCATCGTTAACTGATTTCATCGTTAACTGATTTCATCGTTAACTGATTTCATCTTCATTTAACTGATTTCATCGTTAACTGATTTCATCGTTAACTGATTTCATCTTCATTTAACTGATTTCATCGTTAACTGATTTCATCGTTAACTGATTTCATCTTCATTTAACTGATTTCATCGTTAACTGATTTCATCGTTAACTGATTTCATCGTTAACTGATTTCATCTTCATTTAACTGATTTCATTGTTAACTGATTTCATCGTTAACTGATTTCATCTTCATTTAACTGATTTCATCGTTAACTGATTTCATCGTTAACTGATTTCATCGTTAACTGATTTCATCTTCATTTAACTGATTTCATTTTCATTCTTCATTTAACTGATTTCATCGTTAACTGATTTCATCTTCATTTAACTGATTTCATCGTTAACTGATTTCATCGTTAACTGATTTCATCTTTAACTGATTTCATCGTTAACTGATTTCATCTTCATTTAACTGATTTCATCGTTAACTGATTTCATCTTCATTTAATTGATTTCATCGTTAACTGATTTCATCGTTAACTGATTTCATCGTTAACTGATTTCATCTTCATTTAACTGATTTCATCGTTAACTGATTTCATCGTTAACTGATTTCATCTTCATTTAACTGATTTCATTTTCATTCTTCATTTAACTGATTTCATCGTTAACTGATTTCATCTTCATTTAATTGATTTCATCGTTAACTGATTTCATCGTTAACTGATTTCATCGTTAACTGATTTCATCTTCATTTAACTGATTTCATCGTTAACTGATTTCATCGTTAACTGATTTCATCGTTAACTGATTTCATCGTTAACTGATTTCATCTTCATTTAACTGATTTCATCGTTAACTGATTTCATCGTTAATTGATTTCATCGTTAACTGATTTCATTTTCATTCTTCATTTAACTGATTTCATCGTTAACTGATTTCATCGTTAACTGATTTCATCTTCATTTAACTGATTTCATCGTTAATTGATTTCATCGTTAACTGATTTCATCGTTAATTGATTTCATCGTTAACTGATTTCATCTTCATTTAACTGATTTCATCGTTAACTGATTTCATCTTCATTCTTCATTTAACTGATTTCATCTTTAACTGATTTCATCGTTAACTGATTTCATCTTCATTTAACTGATTTCATCGTTAATTGATTTCATCGTTAACTGATTTCATCGTTAACTGATTTCATCTTCATTTAACTGATTTCATCGTTAACTGATTTCATCGTTAACTGATTTCATCTTTAACTGATTTCATCTTCATTTAACTGATTTCATCTTCATTTAACTGATTTCATCGTTAACTGATTTCATCTTCATTTAACTGATTTCATCTTCATTTAACTGATTTCATCGTTAACTGATTTCATCGTTAACTGATTTCATCTTCATTTAATTGATTTCATCGTTAACTGATTTCATCGTTAACTGATTTCATCGTTAACTGATTTCATCTTCATTTAACTGATTTCATCGTTAACTGATTTCATCGTTAACTGATTTCATCGTTAACTGATTTCATCTTCATTTAACTGATTTCATCGTTAACTGATTTCATCGTTAACTGATTTCATCTTCATTTAACTGATTTCATCGTTAACTGATTTCATCGTTAATTGATTTCATCGTTAACTGATTTCATTTTCATTCTTCATTTAACTGATTTCATCGTTAACTGATTTCATCGTTAACTGATTTCATCTTCATTTAACTGATTTCATCGTTAACTGATTTCATCGTTAATTGATTTCATCGTTAACTGATTTCATCTTCATTTAACTGATTTCATCGTTAATTGATTTCATCGTTAACTGATTTCATCGTTAACTGATTTCATCGTTAACTGATTTCATCTTCATTCTTCATTTAACTGATTTCATCTTTAACTGATTTCATCGTTAACTGATTTCATCTTCATTTAACTGATTTCATCGTTAATTGATTTCATCGTTAACTGATTTCATCGTTAATTGATTTCATCGTTAACTGATTTCATCTTCATTTAACTGATTTCATCGTTAACTGATTTCATCTTCATTCTTCATTTAACTGATTTCATCTTTAACTGATTTCATCGTTAACTGATTTCATCTTCATTTAACTGATTTCATCGTTAATTGATTTCATCGTTAACTGATTTCATCGTTAACTGATTTCATCTTCATTTAACTGATTTCATCGTTAACTGATTTCATCGTTAACTGATTTCATCTTTAACTGATTTCATCTTCATTTAACTGATTTCATCGTTAACTGATTTCATCGTTAACTGATTTCATCGTTAACTGATTTCATCTTCATTTAACTGATTTCATCTTCATTTAACTGATTTCATCGTTAACTGATTTCATCGTTAACTGATTTCATCTTCATTTAATTGATTTCATCGTTAACTGATTTCATCGTTAACTGATTTCATCGTTAACTGATTTCATCTTCATTTAACTGATTTCATCGTTAACTGATTTCATCGTTAACTGATTTCATCGTTAACTGATTTCATCTTCATTTAACTGATTTCATCGTTAACTGATTTCATCGTTAACTGATTTCATCTTCATTTAACTGATTTCATCGTTAACTGATTTCATCGTTAATTGATTTCATCGTTAACTGATTTCATTTTCATTCTTCATTTAACTGATTTCATCGTTAACTGATTTCATCGTTAACTGATTTCATCTTCATTTAACTGATTTCATCGTTAACTGATTTCATCGTTAATTGATTTCATCGTTAACTGATTTCATCTTCATTCTTCATTTAACTGATTTCATCGTTAACTGATTTCATCTTCATTTAACTGATTTCATCGTTAACTGATTTCATCGTTAACTGATTTCATCGTTAACTGATTTCATCTTCATTTAACTGATTTCATCGTTAACTGATTTCATCTTCATTCTTCATTTAACTGATTTCATCTTTAACTGATTTCATCGTTAACTGATTTCATCTTCATTTAACTGATTTCATCGTTAATTGATTTCATCGTTAACTGATTTCATCGTTAACTGATTTCATCTTCATTTAACTGATTTCATCGTTAACTGATTTCATCGTTAACTGATTTCATCTTTAACTGATTTCATCTTCATTTAACTGATTTCATCGTTAACTGATTTCATCGTTAACTGATTTCATCGTTAACTGATTTCATCGTTAACTGATTTCATCTTCATTTAACTGATTTCATTGTTAACTGATTTCATCGTTAACTGATTTCATCTTCATTTAACTGATTTCATCGTTAACTGATTTCATCGTTAACTGATTTCATCGTTAACTGATTTCATCTTCATTTAACTGATTTCATCTTCATTTAACTGATTTCATCGTTAACTGATTTCATCTTCATTTAACTGATTTCATCGTTAACTGATTTCATCGTTAACTGATTTCATCGTTAACTGATTTCATCGTTAACTGATTTCATCTTCATTTAACTGATTTCATCTTCATTTAACTGATTTCATCGTTAACTGATTTCATCGTTAACTGATTTCATCTTCATTTAATTGATTTCATCGTTAACTGATTTCATCGTTAACTGATTTCATCGTTAACTGATTTCATCTTCATTTAACTGATTTCATCGTTAACTGATTTCATCGTTAACTGATTTCATCGTTAACTGATTTCATCTTCATTTAACTGATTTCATCGTTAACTGATTTCATCGTTAACTGATTTCATCGTTAACTGATTTCATCTTCATTTAACTGATTTCATCGTTAACTGATTTCATCGTTAATTGATTTCATCGTTAACTGATTTCATTTTCATTCTTCATTTAACTGATTTCATCGTTAACTGATTTCATCGTTAACTGATTTCATCTTCATTTAACTGATTTCATCGTTAACTGATTTCATCGTTAATTGATTTCATCGTTAACTGATTTCATCTTCATTCTTCATTTAACTGATTTCATCGTTAACTGATTTCATCTTCATTTAACTGATTTCATCGTTAACTGATTTCATCGTTAACTGATTTCATCGTTAACTGATTTCATCTTCATTTAACTGATTTCATCGTTAACTGATTTCATCTTCATTCTTCATTTAACTGATTTCATCTTTAACTGATTTCATCGTTAACTGATTTCATCTTCATTTAACTGATTTCATCGTTAATTGATTTCATCGTTAACTGATTTCATCGTTAACTGATTTCATCTTCATTTAACTGATTTCATCGTTAACTGATTTCATCTTTAACTGATTTCATCTTCATTTAACTGATTTCATCGTTAACTGATTTCATCGTTAACTGATTTCATCGTTAACTGATTTCATCTTCATTTAACTGATTTCATTGTTAACTGATTTCATCGTTAACTGATTTCATCTTCATTTAACTGATTTCATCGTTAACTGATTTCATCGTTAACTGATTTCATCGTTAACTGATTTCATCTTCATTTAACTGATTTCATTTTCATTCTTCATTTAACTGATTTCATCGTTAACTGATTTCATCTTCATTTAACTGATTTCATCGTTAACTGATTTCATCGTTAACTGATTTCATCGTTAACTGATTTCATCTTTAACTGATTTCATCGTTAACTGATTTCATCTTCATTTAACTGATTTCATCGTTAACTGATTTCATCTTCATTTAATTGATTTCATCGTTAACTGATTTCATCGTTAACTGATTTCATCTTCATTTAACTGATTTCATCGTTAACTGATTTCATCGTTAACTGATTTCATCTTCATTTAACTGATTTCATCGTTAACTGATTTCATCGTTAACTGATTTCATCGTTAACTGATTTCATCGTTAACTGATTTCATCTTCATTTAACTGATTTCATTGTTAACTGATTTCATCGTTAACTGATTTCATCTTCATTTAACTGATTTCATCGTTAACTGATTTCATCGTTAACTGATTTCATCGTTAACTGATTTCATCTTCATTTAACTGATTTCATTTTCATTCTTCATTTAACTGATTTCATCGTTAACTGATTTCATCTTCATTTAACTGATTTCATCGTTAACTGATTTCATCGTTAACTGATTTCATCGTTAACTGATTTCATCTTTAACTGATTTCATCGTTAACTGATTTCATCGTTAACTGATTTCATCTTCATTTAACTGATTTCATTGTTAACTGATTTCATCGTTAATTGATTTCATCGTTAACTGATTTCATCTTCATTTAACTGATTTCATCGTTAACTGATTTCATCGTTAACTGATTTCATCGTTAACTGATTTCATCTTTAACTGATTTCATCGTTAACTGATTTCATCGTTAACTGATTTCATCTTCATTTAACTGATTTCATTGTTAACTGATTTCATCGTTAACTGATTTCATCTTCATTTAATTGATTTCATCGTTAACTGATTTCATCTTCATTTAATTGATTTCATCGTTAACTGATTTCATCGTTAACTGATTTCATCGTTAACTGATTTCATCTTCATTTAACTGATTTCATCGTTAACTGATTTCATCGTTAACTGATTTCATCTTCATTTAACTGATTTCATCGTTAACTGATTTCATCGTTAACTGATTTCATCTTCATTTAACTGATTTCATCGTTAACTGATTTCATCGTTAACTGATTTCATCGTTAACTGATTTCATCGTTAACTGATTTCATCTTCATTTAACTGATTTCATTGTTAACTGATTTCATCGTTAACTGATTTCATCTTCATTTAACTGATTTCATCGTTAACTGATTTCATCGTTAACTGATTTCATCGTTAACTGATTTCATCTTCATTTAACTGATTTCATTTTCATTCTTCATTTAACTGATTTCATCGTTAACTGATTTCATCTTCATTTAACTGATTTCATCGTTAACTGATTTCATCGTTAACTGATTTCATCTTTAACTGATTTCATCGTTAACTGATTTCATCTTCATTTAACTGATTTCATCGTTAACTGATTTCATCTTCATTTAATTGATTTCATCGTTAACTGATTTCATCGTTAACTGATTTCATCGTTAACTGATTTCATCTTCATTTAACTGATTTCATCGTTAACTGATTTCATCGTTAACTGATTTCATCTTCATTTAACTGATTTCATTTTCATTCTTCATTTAACTGATTTCATCGTTAACTGATTTCATCTTCATTTAATTGATTTCATCGTTAACTGATTTCATCGTTAACTGATTTCATCGTTAACTGATTTCATCTTCATTTAACTGATTTCATCGTTAACTGATTTCATCGTTAACTGATTTCATCTTCATTTAACTGATTTAATCGTTAACTGATTTCATCGTTAACTGATTTCATCTTCATTTAACTGATTTCATCGTTAACTGATTTCATCGTTAATTGATTTCATCGTTAACTGATTTCATTTTCATTCTTCATTTAACTGATTTCATCGTTAACTGATTTCATCGTTAACTGATTTCATCTTCATTTAACTGATTTCATCGTTAATTGATTTCATCGTTAACTGATTTCATCGTTAATTGATTTCATCGTTAACTGATTTCATCTTCATTTAACTGATTTCATCGTTAACTGATTTCATCTTCATTCTTCATTTAACTGATTTCATCTTTAACTGATTTCATCGTTAACTGATTTCATCTTCATTTAACTGATTTCATCGTTAATTGATTTCATCGTTAACTGATTTCATCGTTAACTGATTTCATCTTCATTTAACTGATTTCATCGTTAACTGATTTCATCGTTAACTGATTTCATCTTTAACTGATTTCATCTTCATTTAACTGATTTCATCGTTAACTGATTTCATCGTTAACTGATTTCATCGTTAACTGATTTCATCTTTAACTGATTTCATCGTTAACTGATTTCATCGTTAACTGATTTCATCTTCATTTAACTGATTTCATTGTTAACTGATTTCATCGTTAATTGATTTCATCGTTAACTGATTTCATCTTCATTTAACTGATTTCATCGTTAACTGATTTCATCGTTAACTGATTTCATCTTTAACTGATTTCATCGTTAACTGATTTCATCGTTAACTGATTTCATCTTCATTTAACTGATTTCATTGTTAACTGATTTCATCGTTAACTGATTTCATCTTCATTTAACTGATTTCATTTTCATTCTTCATTTAACTGATTTCATCGTTAACTGATTTCATCTTCATTTAATTGATTTCATCGTTAACTGATTTCATCGTTAACTGATTTCATCGTTAACTGATTTCATTTTCATTCTTCATTTAACTGATTTCATCGTTAACTGATTTCATCGTTAACTGATTTCATCTTCATTTAACTGATTTCATCGTTAACTGATTTCATCGTTAACTGATTTCATCTTCATTTAACTGATTTCATCGTTAACTGATTTCATCGTTAACTGATTTCATCGTTAACTGATTTCATCTTCATTTAACTGATTTCATTGTTAACTGATTTCATCGTTAACTGATTTCATCTTCATTTAACTGATTTCATCGTTAACTGATTTCATCGTTAACTGATTTCATCGTTAACTGATTTCATCTTCATTTAACTGATTTCATTTTCATTCTTCATTTAACTGATTTCATCGTTAACTGATTTCATCTTCATTTAACTGATTTCATCGTTAACTGATTTCATCGTTAACTGATTTCATCTTCATTTAACTGATTTCATCGTTAATTGATTTCATCGTTAACTGATTTCATCGTTAACTGATTTCATCGTTAATTGATTTCATCGTTAACTGATTTCATCTTCATTTAACTGATTTCATCGTTAACTGATTTCATCTTCATTCTTCATTTAACTGATTTCATCTTTAACTGATTTCATCGTTAACTGATTTCATCTTCATTTAACTGATTTCATCGTTAATTGATTTCATCGTTAACTGATTTCATCGTTAACTGATTTCATCGTTAACTGATTTCATCTTTAACTGATTTCATCTTCATTTAACTGATTTCATCGTTAACTGATTTCATCGTTAACTGATTTCATCGTTAACTGATTTCATCTTCATTTAACTGATTTCATCTTCATTTAACTGATTTCATCGTTAACTGATTTCATCGTTAACTGATTTCATCTTCATTTAATTGATTTCATCGTTAACTGATTTCATCGTTAACTGATTTCATCGTTAACTGATTTCATCTTCATTTAACTGATTTCATCGTTAACTGATTTCATCGTTAACTGATTTCATCTTCATTTAACTGATTTCATCGTTAACTGATTTCATCGTTAACTGATTTCATCTTCATTTAACTGATTTCATCGTTAACTGATTTCATCGTTAATTGATTTCATCGTTAACTGATTTCATCTTCATTTAACTGATTTCATCGTTAATTGATTTCATCGTTAACTGATTTCATCGTTAACTGATTTCATCGTTAACTGATTTCATCTTCATTCTTCATTTAACTGATTTCATCTTTAACTGATTTCATCGTTAACTGATTTCATCTTCATTTAACTGATTTCATCGTTAATTGATTTCATCGTTAACTGATTTCATCGTTAATTGATTTCATCGTTAACTGATTTCATCTTCATTTAACTGATTTCATCGTTAACTGATTTCATCTTCATTCTTCATTTAACTGATTTCATCTTTAACTGATTTCATCGTTAACTGATTTCATCTTCATTTAACTGATTTCATCGTTAATTGATTTCATCGTTAACTGATTTCATCGTTAACTGATTTCATCTTCATTTAACTGATTTCATCGTTAACTGATTTCATCGTTAACTGATTTCATCGTTAACTGATTTCATCGTTAACTGATTTCATCTTCATTTAACTGATTTCATCGTTAATTGATTTCATCGTTAACTGATTTCATCGTTAACTGATTTCATCGTTAACTGATTTCATCTTCATTCTTCATTTAACTGATTTCATCTTTAACTGATTTCATCGTTAACTGATTTCATCTTCATTTAACTGATTTCATCGTTAATTGATTTCATCGTTAACTGATTTCATCGTTAATTGATTTCATCGTTAACTGATTTCATCTTCATTTAACTGATTTCATCGTTAACTGATTTCATCTTCATTCTTCATTTAACTGATTTCATCTTTAACTGATTTCATCGTTAACTGATTTCATCTTCATTTAACTGATTTCATCGTTAATTGATTTCATCGTTAACTGATTTCATCGTTAACTGATTTCATCTTCATTTAACTGATTTCATCGTTAACTGATTTCATCGTTAACTGATTTCATCTTTAACTGATTTCATCTTCATTTAACTGATTTCATCGTTAACTGATTTCATCGTTAACTGATTTCATCTTCATTTAACTGATTTCATCTTCATTTAACTGATTTCATCGTTAACTGATTTCATCGTTAACTGATTTCATCTTCATTTAATTGATTTCATCGTTAACTGATTTCATCGTTAACTGATTTCATCGTTAACTGATTTCATCTTCATTTAACTGATTTCATCGTTAACTGATTTCATCGTTAACTGATTTCATCGTTAACTGATTTCATCTTCATTTAACTGATTTCATCGTTAACTGATTTCATCGTTAACTGATTTCATCTTCATTTAACTGATTTCATCGTTAACTGATTTCATCGTTAATTGATTTCATCGTTAACTGATTTCATTTTCATTCTTCATTTAACTGATTTCATCGTTAACTGATTTCATCGTTAACTGATTTCATCTTCATTTAACTGATTTCATCGTTAACTGATTTCATCGTTAATTGATTTCATCGTTAACTGATTTCATCTTCATTCTTCATTTAACTGATTTCATCGTTAACTGATTTCATCTTCATTTAACTGATTTCATCGTTAACTGATTTCATCGTTAACTGATTTCATCGTTAACTGATTTCATCTTCATTTAACTGATTTCATCGTTAACTGATTTCATCTTCATTCTTCATTTAACTGATTTCATCTTTAACTGATTTCATCGTTAACTGATTTCATCTTCATTTAACTGATTTCATCGTTAACTGATTTCATCGTTAATTGATTTCATCGTTAACTGATTTCATCGTTAACTGATTTCATCTTCATTTAACTGATTTCATCGTTAACTGATTTCATCGTTAACTGATTTCATCTTTAACTGATTTCATCTTCATTTAACTGATTTCATCGTTAACTGATTTCATCGTTAACTGATTTCATCGTTAACTGATTTCATCTTCATTTAACTGATTTCATTGTTAACTGATTTCATCGTTAACTGATTTCATCTTCATTTAACTGATTTCATCGTTAACTGATTTCATCGTTAACTGATTTCATCGTTAACTGATTTCATCTTCATTTAACTGATTTCATTTTCATTCTTCATTTAACTGATTTCATCGTTAACTGATTTCATCTTCATTTAACTGATTTCATCGTTAACTGATTTCATCGTTAACTGATTTCATCTTTAACTGATTTCATCGTTAACTGATTTCATCTTCATTTAACTGATTTCATCGTTAACTGATTTCATCTTCATTTAATTGATTTCATCGTTAACTGATTTCATCGTTAACTGATTTCATCGTTAACTGATTTCATCTTCATTTAACTGATTTCATCGTTAACTGATTTCATCGTTAACTGATTTCATCTTCATTTAACTGATTTCATTTTCATTCTTCATTTAACTGATTTCATCGTTAACTGATTTCATCTTCATTTAATTGATTTCATCGTTAACTGATTTCATCGTTAACTGATTTCATCTTCATTTAACTGATTTCATCGTTAACTGATTTCATCGTTAACTGATTTCATCTTCATTTAACTGATTTCATCGTTAACTGATTTCATCGTTAATTGATTTCATCGTTAACTGATTTCATTTTCATTCTTCATTTAACTGATTTCATCGTTAACTGATTTCATCGTTAACTGATTTCATCGTTAACTGATTTCATCGTTAACTGATTTCATCTTCATTTAACTGATTTCATTGTTAACTGATTTCATCGTTAATTGATTTCATCGTTAACTGATTTCATCTTCATTTAACTGATTTCATCGTTAACTGATTTCATCGTTAACTGATTTCATCTTTAACTGATTTCATCGTTAACTGATTTCATCTTCATTTAACTGATTTCATTGTTAACTGATTTCATCGTTAACTGATTTCATCTTCATTTAATTGATTTCATCGTTAACTGATTTCATCTTCATTTAATTGATTTCATCGTTAACTGATTTCATCGTTAACTGATTTCATCGTTAACTGATTTCATCTTCATTTAACTGATTTCATCGTTAACTGATTTCATCGTTAACTGATTTCATCTTCATTTAACTGATTTCATCGTTAACTGATTTCATCGTTAACTGATTTCATCGTTAACTGATTTCATCGTTAACTGATTTCATCTTCATTTAACTGATTTCATTGTTAACTGATTTCATCGTTAACTGATTTCATCTTCATTTAACTGATTTCATCGTTAACTGATTTCATCGTTAACTGATTTCATCGTTAACTGATTTCATCTTCATTTAACTGATTTCATTTTCATTCTTCATTTAACTGATTTCATCGTTAACTGATTTCATCTTCATTTAACTGATTTCATCGTTAACTGATTTCATCGTTAACTGATTTCATCTTTAACTGATTTCATCGTTAACTGATTTCATCTTCATTTAACTGATTTCATCGTTAACTGATTTCATCTTCATTTAATTGATTTCATCGTTAACTGATTTCATCGTTAACTGATTTCATCGTTAACTGATTTCATCTTCATTTAACTGATTTCATCGTTAACTGATTTCATCGTTAACTGATTTCATCTTCATTTAACTGATTTCATTTTCATTCTTCATTTAACTGATTTCATCGTTAACTGATTTCATCTTCATTTAATTGATTTCATCGTTAACTGATTTCATCGTTAACTGATTTCATCGTTAACTGATTTCATCTTCATTTAACTGATTTCATCGTTAACTGATTTCATCGTTAACTGATTTCATCTTCATTTAACTGATTTCATCGTTAACTGATTTCATCGTTAACTGATTTCATCTTCATTTAACTGATTTCATCGTTAACTGATTTCATCGTTAATTGATTTCATCGTTAACTGATTTCATTTTCATTCTTCATTTAACTGATTTCATCGTTAACTGATTTCATCGTTAACTGATTTCATCTTCATTTAACTGATTTCATCGTTAATTGATTTCATCGTTAACTGATTTCATCGTTAATTGATTTCATCGTTAACTGATTTCATCTTCATTTAACTGATTTCATCGTTAACTGATTTCATCTTCATTCTTCATTTCACTGATTTCATCTTTAACTGATTTCATCGTTAACTGATTTCATCTTCATTTAACTGATTTCATCGTTAATTGATTTCATCGTTAACTGATTTCATCGTTAACTGATTTCATCTTCATTTAACTGATTTCATCGTTAACTGATTTCATCGTTAACTGATTTCATCTTTAACTGATTTCATCTTCATTTAACTGATTTCATCGTTAACTGATTTCATCGTTAACTGATTTCATCGTTAACTGATTTCATCTTTAACTGATTTCATCGTTAACTGATTTCATCGTTAACTGATTTCATCTTCATTTAACTGATTTCATTGTTAACTGATTTCATCGTTAATTGATTTCATCGTTAACTGATTTCATCTTCATTTAACTGATTTCATCGTTAACTGATTTCATCGTTAACTGATTTCATCTTTAACTGATTTCATCGTTAACTGATTTCATCGTTAACTGATTTCATCTTCATTTAACTGATTTCATTGTTAACTGATTTCATCGTTAACTGATTTCATCTTCATTTAACTGATTTCATTTTCATTCTTCATTTAACTGATTTCATCGTTAACTGATTTCATCTTCATTTAATTGATTTCATCGTTAACTGATTTCATCGTTAACTGATTTCATCGTTAACTGATTTCATTTTCATTCTTCATTTAACTGATTTCATCGTTAACTGATTTCATCGTTAACTGATTTCATCTTCATTTAACTGATTTCATCGTTAACTGATTTCATCGTTAACTGATTTCATCTTCATTTAACTGATTTCATCGTTAACTGATTTCATCGTTAACTGATTTCATCGTTAACTGATTTCATCTTCATTTAACTGATTTCATCGTTAATTGATTTCATCGTTAACTGATTTCATCGTTAACTGATTTCATCTTCATTTAACTGATTTCATCGTTAACTGATTTCATCGTTAACTGATTTCATCGTTAACTGATTTCATCGTTAACTGATTTCATCTTCATTTAACTGATTTCATCGTTAATTGATTTCATCGTTAACTGATTTCATCGTTAACTGATTTCATCGTTAACTGATTTCATCTTCATTCTTCATTTAACTGATTTCATCTTTAACTGATTTCATCGTTAACTGATTTCATCTTCATTTAACTGATTTCATCGTTAATTGATTTCATCGTTAACTGATTTCATCGTTAATTGATTTCATCGTTAACTGATTTCATCTTCATTTAACTGATTTCATCGTTAACTGATTTCATCTTCATTCTTCATTTAACTGATTTCATCTTTAACTGATTTCATCGTTAACTGATTTCATCTTCATTTAACTGATTTCATCGTTAATTGATTTCATCGTTAACTGATTTCATCGTTAACTGATTTCATCTTCATTTAACTGATTTCATCGTTAACTGATTTCATCGTTAACTGATTTCATCTTTAACTGATTTCATCTTCATTTAACTGATTTCATCGTTAACTGATTTCATCGTTAACTGATTTCATCTTCATTTAACTGATTTCATCTTCATTTAACTGATTTCATCGTTAACTGATTTCATCGTTAACTGATTTCATCTTCATTTAATTGATTTCATCGTTAACTGATTTCATCGTTAACTGATTTCATCGTTAACTGATTTCATCTTCATTTAACTGATTTCATCGTTAACTGATTTCATCGTTAACTGATTTCATCGTTAACTGATTTCATCTTCATTTAACTGATTTCATCGTTAACTGATTTCATCGTTAACTGATTTCATCTTCATTTAACTGATTTCATCGTTAACTGATTTCATCGTTAATTGATTTCATCGTTAACTGATTTCATTTTCATTCTTCATTTAACTGATTTCATCGTTAACTGATTTCATCGTTAACTGATTTCATCTTCATTTAACTGATTTCATCGTTAACTGATTTCATCGTTAATTGATTTCATCGTTAACTGATTTCATCTTCATTCTTCATTTAACTGATTTCATCGTTAACTGATTTCATCTTCATTTAACTGATTTCATCGTTAACTGATTTCATCGTTAACTGATTTCATCGTTAACTGATTTCATCTTCATTTAACTGATTTCATCGTTAACTGATTTCATCTTCATTCTTCATTTAACTGATTTCATCTTTAACTGATTTCATCGTTAACTGATTTCATCTTCATTTAACTGATTTCATCGTTAACTGATTTCATCGTTAATTGATTTCATCGTTAACTGATTTCATCGTTAACTGATTTCATCTTCATTTAACTGATTTCATCGTTAACTGATTTCATCGTTAACTGATTTCATCTTTAACTGATTTCATCTTCATTTAACTGATTTCATCGTTAACTGATTTCATCGTTAACTGATTTCATCGTTAACTGATTTCATCTTCATTTAACTGATTTCATTGTTAACTGATTTCATCGTTAACTGATTTCATCTTCATTTAACTGATTTCATCGTTAACTGATTTCATCGTTAACTGATTTCATCGTTAACTGATTTCATCTTCATTTAACTGATTTCATTTTCATTCTTCATTTAACTGATTTCATCGTTAACTGATTTCATCTTCATTTAACTGATTTCATCGTTAACTGATTTCATCGTTAACTGATTTCATCTTTAACTGATTTCATCGTTAACTGATTTCATCTTCATTTAACTGATTTCATCGTTAACTGATTTCATCTTCATTTAATTGATTTCATCGTTAACTGATTTCATCGTTAACTGATTTCATCGTTAACTGATTTCATCGTTAACTGATTTCATCGTTAACTGATTTCATCTTCATTTAATTGATTTCATCGTTAACTGATTTCATCGTTAACTGATTTCATCTTCATTTAACTGATTTCATCGTTAACTGATTTCATCGTTAACTGATTTCATCTTCATTTAACTGATTTCATCGTTAACTGATTTCATCGTTAATTGATTTCATCGTTAACTGATTTCATTTTCATTCTTCATTTAACTGATTTCATCGTTAACTGATTTCATCGTTAACTGATTTCATCGTTAACTGATTTCATCGTTAACTGATTTCATCTTCATTTAACTGATTTCATTGTTAACTGATTTCATCGTTAATTGATTTCATCGTTAACTGATTTCATCTTCATTTAACTGATTTCATCGTTAACTGATTTCATCGTTAACTGATTTCATCTTTAACTGATTTCATCGTTAACTGATTTCATCGTTAACTGATTTCATCTTCATTTAACTGATTTCATTGTTAACTGATTTCATCGTTAACTGATTTCATCTTCATTTAATTGATTTCATCGTTAACTGATTTCATCTTCATTTAATTGATTTCATCGTTAACTGATTTCATCGTTAACTGATTTCATCGTTAACTGATTTCATCTTCATTTAACTGATTTCATCGTTAACTGATTTCATCGTTAACTGATTTCATCTTCATTTAACTGATTTCATCGTTAACTGATTTCATCGTTAACTGATTTCATCGTTAACTGATTTCATCGTTAACTGATTTCATCTTCATTTAACTGATTTCATTGTTAACTGATTTCATCGTTAACTGATTTCATCTTCATTTAACTGATTTCATCGTTAACTGATTTCATCGTTAACTGATTTCATCGTTAACTGATTTCATCTTCATTTAACTGATTTCATTTTCATTCTTCATTTAACTGATTTCATCGTTAACTGATTTCATCTTCATTTAACTGATTTCATCGTTAACTGATTTCATCGTTAACTGATTTCATCTTTAACTGATTTCATCGTTAACTGATTTCATCTTCATTTAACTGATTTCATCGTTAACTGATTTCATCTTCATTTAATTGATTTCATCGTTAACTGATTTCATCGTTAACTGATTTCATCGTTAACTGATTTCATCTTCATTTAACTGATTTCATCGTTAACTGATTTCATCGTTAACTGATTTCATCTTCATTTAACTGATTTCATTTTCATTCTTCATTTAACTGATTTCATCGTTAACTGATTTCATCGTTAACTGATTTCATCGTTAACTGATTTCATCTTCATTTAACTGATTTCATCGTTAACTGATTTCATCGTTAACTGATTTCATCTTCATTTAACTGATTTCATCGTTAACTGATTTCATCGTTAACTGATTTCATCTTCATTTAACTGATTTCATCGTTAACTGATTTCATCGTTAATTGATTTCATCGTTAACTGATTTCATTTTCATTCTTCATTTAACTGATTTCATCGTTAACTGATTTCATCGTTAACTGATTTCATCTTCATTTAACTGATTTCATCGTTAATTGATTTCATCGTTAACTGATTTCATCGTTAATTGATTTCATCGTTAACTGATTTCATCTTCATTTAACTGATTTCATCGTTAACTGATTTCATCTTCATTCTTCATTTAACTGATTTCATCTTTAACTGATTTCATCGTTAACTGATTTCATCTTCATTTAACTGATTTCATCGTTAATTGATTTCATCGTTAACTGATTTCATCGTTAACTGATTTCATCTTCATTTAACTGATTTCATCGTTAACTGATTTCATCGTTAACTGATTTCATCTTTAACTGATTTCATCTTCATTTAACTGATTTCATCGTTAACTGATTTCATCGTTAACTGATTTCATCGTTAACTGATTTCATCTTTAACTGATTTCATCGTTAACTGATTTCATCGTTAACTGATTTCATCTTCATTTAACTGATTTCATTGTTAACTGATTTCATCGTTAATTGATTTCATCGTTAACTGATTTCATCTTCATTTAACTGATTTCATCGTTAACTGATTTCATCGTTAACTGATTTCATCTTTAACTGATTTCATCGTTAACTGATTTCATCGTTAACTGATTTCATCTTCATTTAACTGATTTCATTGTTAACTGATTTCATCGTTAACTGATTTCATCTTCATTTAACTGATTTCATTTTCATTCTTCATTTAACTGATTTCATCGTTAACTGATTTCATCTTCATTTAATTGATTTCATCGTTAACTGATTTCATCGTTAACTGATTTCATCGTTAACTGATTTCATTTTCATTCTTCATTTAACTGATTTCATCGTTAACTGATTTCATCGTTAACTGATTTCATCTTCATTTAACTGATTTCATCGTTAACTGATTTCATCGTTAACTGATTTCATCTTCATTTAACTGATTTCATCGTTAACTGATTTCATCGTTAACTGATTTCATCGTTAACTGATTTCATCTTCATTTAACTGATTTCATTGTTAACTGATTTCATCGTTAACTGATTTCATCTTCATTTAACTGATTTCATCGTTAACTGATTTCATCGTTAACTGATTTCATCGTTAACTGATTTCATCTTCATTTAACTGATTTCATTTTCATTCTTCATTTAACTGATTTCATCGTTAACTGATTTCATCTTCATTTAACTGATTTCATCGTTAACTGATTTCATCGTTAACTGATTTCATCTTCATTTAACTGATTTCATCGTTAATTGATTTCATCGTTAACTGATTTCATCGTTAACTGATTTCATCGTTAATTGATTTCATCGTTAACTGATTTCATCTTCATTTAACTGATTTCATCGTTAACTGATTTCATCTTCATTCTTCATTTAACTGATTTCATCTTTAACTGATTTCATCGTTAACTGATTTCATCTTCATTTAACTGATTTCATCGTTAATTGATTTCATCGTTAACTGATTTCATCGTTAACTGATTTCATCGTTAACTGATTTCATCTTTAACTGATTTCATCTTCATTTAACTGATTTCATCGTTAACTGATTTCATCGTTAACTGATTTCATCGTTAACTGATTTCATCTTCATTTAACTGATTTCATCTTCATTTAACTGATTTCATCGTTAACTGATTTCATCGTTAACTGATTTCATCTTCATTTAATTGATTTCATCGTTAACTGATTTCATCGTTAACTGATTTCATCGTTAACTGATTTCATCTTCATTTAACTGATTTCATCGTTAACTGATTTCATCGTTAACTGATTTCATCTTCATTTAACTGATTTCATCGTTAACTGATTTCATCGTTAACTGATTTCATCTTCATTTAACTGATTTCATCGTTAACTGATTTCATCGTTAATTGATTTCATCGTTAACTGATTTCATCTTCATTTAACTGATTTCATCGTTAATTGATTTCATCGTTAACTGATTTCATCGTTAACTGATTTCATCGTTAACTGATTTCATCTTCATTCTTCATTTAACTGATTTCATCTTTAACTGATTTCATCGTTAACTGATTTCATCTTCATTTAACTGATTTCATCGTTAATTGATTTCATCGTTAACTGATTTCATCGTTAATTGATTTCATCGTTAACTGATTTCATCTTCATTTAACTGATTTCATCGTTAACTGATTTCATCTTCATTCTTCATTTAACTGATTTCATCTTTAACTGATTTCATCGTTAACTGATTTCATCTTCATTTAACTGATTTCATCGTTAATTGATTTCATCGTTAACTGATTTCATCGTTAACTGATTTCATCTTCATTTAACTGATTTCATCGTTAACTGATTTCATCGTTAACTGATTTCATCGTTAACTGATTTCATCTTCATTTAACTGATTTCATCGTTAATTGATTTCATCGTTAACTGATTTCATCGTTAACTGATTTCATCGTTAACTGATTTCATCTTCATTCTTCATTTAACTGATTTCATCTTTAACTGATTTCATCGTTAACTGATTTCATCTTCATTTAACTGATTTCATCGTTAATTGATTTCATCGTTAACTGATTTCATCGTTAATTGATTTCATCGTTAACTGATTTCATCTTCATTTAACTGATTTCATCGTTAACTGATTTCATCTTCATTCTTCATTTAACTGATTTCATCTTTAACTGATTTCATCGTTAACTGATTTCATCTTCATTTAACTGATTTCATCGTTAATTGATTTCATCGTTAACTGATTTCATCGTTAACTGATTTCATCTTCATTTAACTGATTTCATCGTTAACTGATTTCATCGTTAACTGATTTCATCTTTAACTGATTTCATCTTCATTTAACTGATTTCATCGTTAACTGATTTCATCGTTAACTGATTTCATCTTCATTTAACTGATTTCATCTTCATTTAACTGATTTCATCGTTAACTGATTTCATCGTTAACTGATTTCATCTTCATTTAATTGATTTCATCGTTAACTGATTTCATCGTTAACTGATTTCATCGTTAACTGATTTCATCTTCATTTAACTGATTTCATCGTTAACTGATTTCATCGTTAACTGATTTCATCGTTAACTGATTTCATCTTCATTTAACTGATTTCATCGTTAACTGATTTCATCGTTAACTGATTTCATCTTCATTTAACTGATTTCATCGTTAACTGATTTCATCGTTAATTGATTTCATCGTTAACTGATTTCATTTTCATTCTTCATTTAACTGATTTCATCGTTAACTGATTTCATCGTTAACTGATTTCATCTTCATTTAACTGATTTCATCGTTAACTGATTTCATCGTTAATTGATTTCATCGTTAACTGATTTCATCTTCATTCTTCATTTAACTGATTTCATCGTTAACTGATTTCATCTTCATTTAACTGATTTCATCGTTAACTGATTTCATCGTTAACTGATTTCATCTTCATTTAACTGATTTCATCGTTAACTGATTTCATCTTCATTCTTCATTTAACTGATTTCATCTTTAACTGATTTCATCGTTAACTGATTTCATCTTCATTTAACTGATTTCATCGTTAACTGATTTCATCGTTAATTGATTTCATCGTTAACTGATTTCATCGTTAACTGATTTCATCTTCATTTAACTGATTTCATCGTTAACTGATTTCATCGTTAACTGATTTCATCTTTAACTGATTTCATCTTCATTTAACTGATTTCATCGTTAACTGATTTCATCGTTAACTGATTTCATCGTTAACTGATTTCATCTTCATTTAACTGATTTCATTGTTAACTGATTTCATCGTTAACTGATTTCATCTTCATTTAACTGATTTCATCGTTAACTGATTTCATCGTTAACTGATTTCATCGTTAACTGATTTCATCTTCATTTAACTGATTTCATTTTCATTCTTCATTTAACTGATTTCATCGTTAACTGATTTCATCTTCATTTAACTGATTTCATCGTTAACTGATTTCATCGTTAACTGATTTCATCTTTAACTGATTTCATCGTTAACTGATTTCATCTTCATTTAACTGATTTCATCGTTAACTGATTTCATCTTCATTTAATTGATTTCATCGTTAACTGATTTCATCGTTAACTGATTTCATCGTTAACTGATTTCATCTTCATTTAACTGATTTCATCGTTAACTGATTTCATCGTTAACTGATTTCATCTTCATTTAACTGATTTCATTTTCATTCTTCATTTAACTGATTTCATCGTTAACTGATTTCATCTTCATTTAATTGATTTCATCGTTAACTGATTTCATCGTTAACTGATTTCATCTTCATTTAACTGATTTCATCGTTAACTGATTTCATCGTTAACTGATTTCATCTTCATTTAACTGATTTCATCGTTAACTGATTTCATCGTTAATTGATTTCATCGTTAACTGATTTCATTTTCATTCTTCATTTAACTGATTTCATCGTTAACTGATTTCATCGTTAACTGATTTCATCGTTAACTGATTTCATCGTTAACTGATTTCATCTTCATTTAACTGATTTCATTGTTAACTGATTTCATCGTTAATTGATTTCATCGTTAACTGATTTCATCTTCATTTAACTGATTTCATCGTTAACTGATTTCATCGTTAACTGATTTCATCTTTAACTGATTTCATCGTTAACTGATTTCATCGTTAACTGATTTCATCTTCATTTAACTGATTTCATTGTTAACTGATTTCATCGTTAACTGATTTCATCTTCATTTAATTGATTTCATCGTTAACTGATTTCATCTTCATTTAATTGATTTCATCGTTAACTGATTTCATCGTTAACTGATTTCATCGTTAACTGATTTCATCTTCATTTAACTGATTTCATCGTTAACTGATTTCATCGTTAACTGATTTCATCTTCATTTAACTGATTTCATCGTTAACTGATTTCATCGTTAACTGATTTCATCGTTAACTGATTTCATCTTTAACTGATTTCATCGTTAACTGATTTCATCTTCATTTAACTGATTTCATCGTTAACTGATTTCATCTTCATTTAATTGATTTCATCGTTAACTGATTTCATCGTTAACTGATTTCATCGTTAACTGATTTCATCTTCATTTAACTGATTTCATCGTTAACTGATTTCATCGTTAACTGATTTCATCTTCATTTAACTGATTTCATTTTCATTCTTCATTTAACTGATTTCATCGTTAACTGATTTCATCTTCATTTAATTGATTTCATCGTTAACTGATTTCATCGTTAACTGATTTCATCTTCATTTAACTTATTTCATCGTTAACTGATTTCATCGTTAACTGATTTCATCTTCATTTAACTGATTTCATCGTTAACTGATTTCATCGTTAATTGATTTCATCGTTAACTGATTTCATTTTCATTCTTCATTTAACTGATTTCATCGTTAACTGATTTCATCGTTAACTGATTTCATCTTTAACTGATTTCATCGTTAACTGATTTCATCGTTAACTGATTTCATCTTCATTTAACTGATTTCATTGTTAACTGATTTCATCGTTAATTGATTTCATCGTTAACTGATTTCATCTTCATTTAACTGATTTCATCGTTAACTGATTTCATCGTTAACTGATTTCATCGTTAACTGATTTCATCGTTAACTGATTTCATCTTCATTTAACTGATTTCATTGTTAACTGATTTCATCGTTAACTGATTTCATCTTCATTTAATTGATTTCATCGTTAACTGATTTCATCTTCATTTAATTGATTTCATCGTTAACTGATTTCATCGTTAACTGATTTCATCTTCATTTAACTGATTTCATCGTTAACTGATTTCATCGTTAACTGATTTCATCGTTAACTGATTTCATCTTCATTTAACTGATTTCATCGTTAACTGATTTCATCGTTAACTGATTTCATCTTCATTTAACTGATTTCATCGTTAACTGATTTCATCGTTAACTGATTTCATCGTTAACTGATTTCATCGTTAACTGATTTCATCTTCATTTAACTGATTTCATTGTTAACTGATTTCATCGTTAACTGATTTCATCTTCATTTAACTGATTTCATCGTTAACTGATTTCATCGTTAACTGATTTCATCGTTAACTGATTTCATCTTCATTTAACTGATTTCATTTTCATTCTTCATTTAACTGATTTCATCGTTAACTGATTTCATCTTCATTTAACTGATTTCATCGTTAACTGATTTCATCGTTAACTGATTTCATCTTTAACTGATTTCATCGTTAACTGATTTCATCTTCATTTAACTGATTTCATCGTTAACTGATTTCATCTTCATTTAATTGATTTCATCGTTAACTGATTTCATCGTTAACTGATTTCATCGTTAACTGATTTCATCTTCATTTAACTGATTTCATCGTTAACTGATTTCATCGTTAACTGATTTCATCTTCATTTAACTGATTTCATTTTCATTCTTCATTTAACTGATTTCATCGTTAACTGATTTCATCTTCATTTAATTGATTTCATCGTTAACTGATTTCATCTTCATTTAACTGATTTCATCTTCATTTAACTGATTTCATCGTTAACTGATTTCATCGTTAACTGATTTCATCGTTAACTGATTTCATCTTCATTTAACTGATTTCATCGTTAACTGATTTCATCGTTAACTGATTTCATCTTCATTTAACTGATTTCATCGTTAACTGATTTCATCGTTAATTGATTTCATCGTTAACTGATTTCATTTTCATTCTTCATTTAACTGATTTCATCGTTAACTGATTTCATCGTTAACTGATTTCATCTTCATTTAACTGATTTCATCGTTAACTGATTTCATCGTTAATTGATTTCATCGTTAACTGATTTCATCTTCATTCTTCATTTAACTGATTTCATCGTTAACTGATTTCATCTTCATTTAACTGATTTCATCGTTAACTGATTTCATCGTTAACTGATTTCATCGTTAACTGATTTCATCTTCATTTAACTGATTTCATCGTTAACTGATTTCATCTTCATTCTTCATTTAACTGATTTCATCTTTAACTGATTTCATCGTTAACTGATTTCATCTTCATTTAACTGATTTCATCGTTAATTGATTTCATCGTTAACTGATTTCATCGTTAATTGATTTCATCGTTAACTGATTTCATCTTCATTTAACTGATTTCATCGTTAACTGATTTCATCTTCATTCTTCATTTAACTGATTTCATCTTTAACTGATTTCATCGTTAACTGATTTCATCTTCATTTAACTGATTTCATCGTTAATTGATTTCATCGTTAACTGATTTCATCGTTAATTGATTTCATCGTTAACTGATTTCATCTTCATTTAACTGATTTCATCGTTAACTGATTTCATCTTCATTCTTCATTTAACTGATTTCATCTTTAACTGATTTCATCGTTAACTTATTTCATCTTCATTTAACTGATTTCATCGTTAATTGATTTCATCGTTAACTGATTTCATCGTTAACTGATTTCATCTTCATTTAACTGATTTCATCGTTAACTGATTTCATCGTTAACTGATTTCATCTTTAACTGATTTCATCTTCATTTAACTGATTTCATCGTTAACTGATTTCATCGTTAACTGATTTCATCTTCATTTAACTGATTTCATCTTCATTTAACTGATTTCATCGTTAACTGATTTCATCGTTAACTGATTTCATCTTCATTTAATTGATTTCATCGTTAACTGATTTCATCGTTAACTGATTTCATCGTTAACTGATTTCATCTTCATTTAACTGATTTCATCGTTAACTGATTTCATCGTTAACTGATTTCATCTTCATTTAACTGATTTCATCGTTAACTGATTTCATCGTTAATTGATTTCATCGTTAACTGATTTCATCGTTAACTGATTTCATCTTCATTTAACTGATTTCATCGTTAACTGATTTCATCGTTAACTGATTTCATCTTCATTTAACTGATTTCATCGTTAACTGATTTCATCGTTAACTGATTTCATCTTCATTTAACTGATTTCATTTTCATTCTTCATTTAACTGATTTCATCGTTAACTGATTTCATCTTCATTTAATTGATTTCATCGTTAACTGATTTCATCGTTAACTGATTTCATCGTTAACTGATTTCATCTTCATTTAACTGATTTCATCGTTAACTGATTTCATCGTTAACTGATTTCATCGTTAACTGATTTCATCTTCATTTAACTGATTTCATCGTTAACTGATTTCATCGTTAACTGATTTCATCTTCATTTAACTGATTTCATCGTTAACTGATTTCATCGTTAATTGATTTCATCGTTAACTGATTTCATTTTCATTCTTCATTTAACTGATTTCATCGTTAACTGATTTCATCGTTAACTGATTTCATCTTCATTTAACTGATTTCATCGTTAACTGATTTCATCGTTAATTGATTTCATCGTTAACTGATTTCATCTTCATTCTTCATTTAACTGATTTCATCGTTAACTGATTTCATCTTCATTTAACTGATTTCATCGTTAACTGATTTCATCGTTAACTGATTTCATCGTTAACTGATTTCATCTTCATTTAACTGATTTCATCGTTAACTGATTTCATCTTCATTCTTCATTTAACTGATTTCATCTTTAACTGATTTCATCGTTAACTGATTTCATCTTCATTTAACTGATTTCATCGTTAATTGATTTCATCGTTAACTGATTTCATCGTTAACTGATTTCATCGTTAACTGATTTCATCTTCATTTAACTGATTTCATCTTCATTTAACTGATTTCATCGTTAATTGATTTCATCGTTAACTGATTTCATCGTTAATTGATTTCATCGTTAACTGATTTCATCTTCATTTAACTGATTTCATCGTTAACTGATTTCATCTTCATTCTTCATTTAACTGATTTCATCTTTAACTGATTTCATCGTTAACTGATTTCATCTTCATTTAACTGATTTCATCGTTAATTGATTTCATCGTTAACTGATTTCATCGTTAATTGATTTCATCGTTAACTGATTTCATCTTCATTTAACTGATTTCATCGTTAACTGATTTCATCTTCATTCTTCATTTAACTGATTTCATCTTTAACTGATTTCATCGTTAACTGATTTCATCTTCATTTAACTGATTTCATCGTTAATTGATTTCATCGTTAACTGATTTCATCGTTAATTGATTTCATCGTTAACTGATTTCATCTTCATTTAACTGATTTCATCGTTAACTGATTTCATCTTCATTCTTCATTTAACTGATTTCATCTTTAACTGATTTCATCGTTAACTGATTTCATCTTCATTTAACTGATTTCATCGTTAATTGATTTCATCGTTAACTGATTTCATCGTTAACTGATTTCATCTTCATTTAACTGATTTCATCGTTAACTGATTTCATCGTTAACTGATTTCATCTTTAACTGATTTCATCTTCATTTAACTGATTTCATCGTTAACTGATTTCATCGTTAACTGATTTCATCTTCATTTAACTGATTTCATCTTCATTTAACTGATTTCATCGTTAACTGATTTCATCGTTAACTGATTTCATCTTCATTTAATTGATTTCATCGTTAACTGATTTCATCGTTAACTGATTTCATCGTTAACTGATTTCATCTTCATTTAACTGATTTCATCGTTAACTGATTTCATCGTTAACTGATTTCATCGTTAACTGATTTCATCTTCATTTAACTGATTTCATCGTTAACTGATTTCATCGTTAACTGATTTCATCTTCATTTAACTGATTTCATCGTTAACTGATTTCATCGTTAATTGATTTCATCGTTAACTGATTTCATTTTCATTCTTCATTTAACTGATTTCATCGTTAACTGATTTCATCTTCATTTAACTGATTTCATCGTTAACTGATTTCATCTTCATTTAATTGATTTCATCGTTAACTGATTTCATCGTTAACTGATTTCATCTTCATTTAACTGATTTCATCGTTAACTGATTTCATCGTTAACTGATTTCATCTTCATTTAACTGATTTCATTTTCATTCTTCATTTAACTGATTTCATCGTTAACTGATTTCATCTTCATTTAATTGATTTCATCGTTAACTGATTTCATCGTTAACTGATTTCATCGTTAACTGATTTCATCTTCATTTAACTGATTTCATCGTTAACTGATTTCATCGTTAACTGATTTCATCGTTAACTGATTTCATCTTCATTTAACTGATTTCATCGTTAACTGATTTCATCGTTAACTGATTTCATCTTCATTTAACTGATTTCATCGTTAACTGATTTCATCGTTAATTGATTTCATCGTTAACTGATTTCATTTTCATTCTTCATTTAACTGATTTCATCGTTAACTGATTTCATCGTTAACTGATTTCATCTTCATTTAACTGATTTCATCGTTAACTGATTTCATCGTTAATTGATTTCATCGTTAACTGATTTCATCTTCATTCTTCATTTAACTGATTTCATCGTTAACTGATTTCATCTTCATTTAACTGATTTCATCGTTAACTGATTTCATCTTCATTTAACTGATTTCATCATTAACTGATTTCATCTTCATTCTTCATTTAACTGATTTCATCTTTAACTGATTTCATCGTTAACTGATTTCATCTTCATTTAACTGATTTCATCGTTAATTGATTTCATCGTTAACTGATTTCATCGTTAACTGATTTCATCGTTAACTGATTTCATCTTCATTTAACTGATTTCATCGTTAATTGATTTCATCGTTAACTGATTTCATCGTTAATTGATTTCATCGTTAACTGATTTCATCTTCATTTAACTGATTTCATCGTTAACTGATTTCATCTTCATTCTTCATTTAACTGATTTCATCTTTAACTGATTTCATCGTTAACTGATTTCATCTTCATTTAACTGATTTCATCGTTAATTGATTTCATCGTTAACTGATTTCATCGTTAATTGATTTCATCGTTAACTGATTTCATCTTCATTTAACTGATTTCATCGTTAACTGATTTCATCTTCATTCTTCATTTAACTGATTTCATCTTTAACTGATTTCATCGTTAACTGATTTCATCTTCATTTAACTGATTTCATCGTTAATTGATTTCATCGTTAACTGATTTCATCGTTAATTGATTTCATCGTTAACTGATTTCATCTTCATTTAACTGATTTCATCGTTAACTGATTTCATCTTCATTCTTCATTTAACTGATTTCATCGTTAACTGATTTCATCGTTAACTGATTTCATCGTTAACTGATTTCATCTTCATTTAACTGATTTCATTGTTAACTGATTTCATCGTTAACTGATTTCATCTTCATTTAACTGATTTCATCGTTAACTGATTTCATCGTTAACTGATTTCATCGTTAACTGATTTCATCTTCATTTAACTGATTTCATTTTCATTCTTCATTTAACTGATTTCATCGTTAACTGATTTCATCTTCATTTAACTGATTTCATCGTTAACTGATTTCATCGTTAACTGATTTCATCTTTAACTGATTTCATCGTTAACTGATTTCATCTTCATTTAACTGATTTCATCGTTAACTGATTTCATCTTCATTTAATTGATTTCATCGTTAACTGATTTCATCGTTAACTGATTTCATCGTTAACTGATTTCATCTTCATTTAACTGATTTCATCGTTAACTGATTTCATCGTTAACTGATTTCATCGTTAACTGATTTCATCTTCATTTAACTGATTTCATTTTCATTCTTCATTTAACTGATTTCATCGTTAACTGATTTCATCTTCATTTAATTGATTTCATCGTTAACTGATTTCATCGTTAACTGATTTCATCGTTAACTGATTTCATCTTCATTTAACTGATTTCATCGTTAACTGATTTCATCGTTAACTGATTTCATCTTCATTTAACTGATTTCATCGTTAACTGATTTCATCGTTAACTGATTTCATCTTCATTTAACTGATTTCATCGTTAACTGATTTCATCGTTAATTGATTTCATCGTTAACTGATTTCATTTTCATTCTTCATTTAACTGATTTCATCGTTAACTGATTTCATCGTTAACTGATTTCATCTTCATTTAACTGATTTCATCGTTAATTGATTTCATCGTTAACTGATTTCATCGTTAATTGATTTCATCGTTAACTGATTTCATCTTCATTTAACTGATTTCATCGTTAACTGATTTCATCTTCATTCTTCATTTAACTGATTTCATCTTTAACTGATTTCATCGTTAACTGATTTCATCTTCATTTAACTGATTTCATCGTTAATTGATTTCATCGTTAACTGATTTCATCGTTAACTGATTTCATCTTCATTTAACTGATTTCATCGTTAACTGATTTCATCGTTAACTGATTTCATCTTTAACTGATTTCATCTTCATTTAACTGATTTCATCGTTAACTGATTTCATCGTTAACTGATTTCATCGTTAACTGATTTCATCTTTAACTGATTTCATCGTTAACTGATTTCATCGTTAACTGATTTCATCTTCATTTAACTGATTTCATTGTTAACTGATTTCATCGTTAATTGATTTCATCGTTAACTGATTTCATCTTCATTTAACTGATTTCATCGTTAACTGATTTCATCGTTAACTGATTTCATCTTTAACTGATTTCATCGTTAACTGATTTCATCGTTAACTGATTTCATCTTCATTTAACTGATTTCATTGTTAACTGATTTCATCGTTAACTGATTTCATCTTCATTTAACTGATTTCATTTTCATTCTTCATTTAACTGATTTCATCGTTAACTGATTTCATCTTCATTTAATTGATTTCATCGTTAACTGATTTCATCGTTAACTGATTTCATCGTTAACTGATTTCATTTTCATTCTTCATTTAACTGATTTCATCGTTAACTGATTTCATCGTTAACTGATTTCATCTTCATTTAACTGATTTCATCGTTAACTGATTTCATCGTTAACTGATTTCATCTTCATTTAACTGATTTCATCGTTAACTGATTTCATCGTTAACTGATTTCATCGTTAACTGATTTCATCTTCATTTAACTGATTTCATTGTTAACTGATTTCATCGTTAACTGATTTCATCTTCATTTAACTGATTTCATCGTTAACTGATTTCATCGTTAACTGATTTCATCGTTAACTGATTTCATCTTCATTTAACTGATTTCATTTTCATTCTTCATTTAACTGATTTCATCGTTAACTGATTTCATCTTCATTTAACTGATTTCATCGTTAACTGATTTCATCGTTAACTGATTTCATCTTCATTTAACTGATTTCATCGTTAATTGATTTCATCGTTAACTGATTTCATCGTTAACTGATTTCATCGTTAATTGATTTCATCGTTAACTGATTTCATCTTCATTTAACTGATTTCATCGTTAACTGATTTCATCTTCATTCTTCATTTAACTGATTTCATCTTTAACTGATTTCATCGTTAACTGATTTCATCTTCATTTAACTGATTTCATCGTTAATTGATTTCATCGTTAACTGATTTCATCGTTAACTGATTTCATCGTTAACTGATTTCATCTTTAACTGATTTCATCTTCATTTAACTGATTTCATCGTTAACTGATTTCATCGTTAACTGATTTCATCGTTAACTGATTTCATCTTCATTTAACTGATTTCATCTTCATTTAACTGATTTCATCGTTAACTGATTTCATCGTTAACTGATTTCATCTTCATTTAATTGATTTCATCGTTAACTGATTTCATCGTTAACTGATTTCATCGTTAACTGATTTCATCTTCATTTAACTGATTTCATCGTTAACTGATTTCATCGTTAACTGATTTCATCTTCATTTAACTGATTTCATCGTTAACTGATTTCATCGTTAACTGATTTCATCTTCATTTAACTGATTTCATCGTTAACTGATTTCATCGTTAATTGATTTCATCGTTAACTGATTTCATCTTCATTTAACTGATTTCATCGTTAATTGATTTCATCGTTAACTGATTTCATCGTTAACTGATTTCATCGTTAACTGATTTCATCTTCATTCTTCATTTAACTGATTTCATCTTTAACTGATTTCATCGTTAACTGATTTCATCTTCATTTAACTGATTTCATCGTTAATTGATTTCATCGTTAACTGATTTCATCGTTAATTGATTTCATCGTTAACTGATTTCATCTTCATTTAACTGATTTCATCGTTAACTGATTTCATCTTCATTCTTCATTTAACTGATTTCATCTTTAACTGATTTCATCGTTAACTGATTTCATCTTCATTTAACTGATTTCATCGTTAATTGATTTCATCGTTAACTGATTTCATCGTTAACTGATTTCATCTTCATTTAACTGATTTCATCGTTAACTGATTTCATCGTTAACTGATTTCATCGTTAACTGATTTCATCGTTAACTGATTTCATCTTCATTTAACTGATTTCATCGTTAATTGATTTCATCGTTAACTGATTTCATCGTTAACTGATTTCATCGTTAACTGATTTCATCTTCATTCTTCATTTAACTGATTTCATCTTTAACTGATTTCATCGTTAACTGATTTCATCTTCATTTAACTGATTTCATCGTTAATTGATTTCATCGTTAACTGATTTCATCGTTAATTGATTTCATCGTTAACTGATTTCATCTTCATTTAACTGATTTCATCGTTAACTGATTTCATCTTCATTCTTCATTTAACTGATTTCATCTTTAACTGATTTCATCGTTAACTGATTTCATCTTCATTTAACTGATTTCATCGTTAATTGATTTCATCGTTAACTGATTTCATCGTTAACTGATTTCATCTTCATTTAACTGATTTCATCGTTAACTGATTTCATCGTTAACTGATTTCATCTTTAACTGATTTCATCTTCATTTAACTGATTTCATCGTTAACTGATTTCATCGTTAACTGATTTCATCTTCATTTAACTGATTTCATCTTCATTTAACTGATTTCATCGTTAACTGATTTCATCGTTAACTGATTTCATCTTCATTTAATTGATTTCATCGTTAACTGATTTCATCGTTAACTGATTTCATCGTTAACTGATTTCATCTTCATTTAACTGATTTCATCGTTAACTGATTTCATCGTTAACTGATTTCATCGTTAACTGATTTCATCTTCATTTAACTGATTTCATCGTTAACTGATTTCATCGTTAACTGATTTCATCTTCATTTAACTGATTTCATCGTTAACTGATTTCATCGTTAATTGATTTCATCGTTAACTGATTTCATTTTCATTCTTCATTTAACTGATTTCATCGTTAACTGATTTCATCGTTAACTGATTTCATCTTCATTTAACTGATTTCATCGTTAACTGATTTCATCGTTAATTGATTTCATCGTTAACTGATTTCATCTTCATTCTTCATTTAACTGATTTCATCGTTAACTGATTTCATCTTCATTTAACTGATTTCATCGTTAACTGATTTCATCGTTAACTGATTTCATCGTTAACTGATTTCATCTTCATTTAACTGATTTCATCGTTAACTGATTTCATCTTCATTCTTCATTTAACTGATTTCATCTTTAACTGATTTCATCGTTAACTGATTTCATCTTCATTTAACTGATTTCATCGTTAACTGATTTCATCGTTAATTGATTTCATCGTTAACTGATTTCATCGTTAACTGATTTCATCTTCATTTAACTGATTTCATCGTTAACTGATTTCATCGTTAACTGATTTCATCTTTAACTGATTTCATCTTCATTTAACTGATTTCATCGTTAACTGATTTCATCGTTAACTGATTTCATCGTTAACTGATTTCATCTTCATTTAACTGATTTCATTGTTAACTGATTTCATCGTTAACTGATTTCATCTTCATTTAACTGATTTCATCGTTAACTGATTTCATCGTTAACTGATTTCATCGTTAACTGATTTCATCTTCATTTAACTGATTTCATTTTCATTCTTCATTTAACTGATTTCATCGTTAACTGATTTCATCTTCATTTAACTGATTTCATCGTTAACTGATTTCATCGTTAACTGATTTCATCTTTAACTGATTTCATCGTTAACTGATTTCATCTTCATTTAACTGATTTCATCGTTAACTGATTTCATCTTCATTTAATTGATTTCATCGTTAACTGATTTCATCGTTAACTGATTTCATCGTTAACTGATTTCATCTTCATTTAACTGATTTCATCGTTAACTGATTTCATCGTTAACTGATTTCATCTTCATTTAACTGATTTCATTTTCATTCTTCATTTAACTGATTTCATCGTTAACTGATTTCATCTTCATTTAATTGATTTCATCGTTAACTGATTTCATCGTTAACTGATTTCATCTTCATTTAACTGATTTCATCGTTAACTGATTTCATCGTTAACTGATTTCATCTTCATTTAACTGATTTCATCGTTAACTGATTTCATCGTTAATTGATTTCATCGTTAACTGATTTCATTTTCATTCTTCATTTAACTGATTTCATCGTTAACTGATTTCATCGTTAACTGATTTCATCGTTAACTGATTTCATCGTTAACTGATTTCATCTTCATTTAACTGATTTCATTGTTAACTGATTTCATCGTTAATTGATTTCATCGTTAACTGATTTCATCTTCATTTAACTGATTTCATCGTTAACTGATTTCATCGTTAACTGATTTCATCTTTAACTGATTTCATCGTTAACTGATTTCATCGTTAACTGATTTCATCTTCATTTAACTGATTTCATTGTTAACTGATTTCATCGTTAACTGATTTCATCTTCATTTAATTGATTTCATCGTTAACTGATTTCATCTTCATTTAATTGATTTCATCGTTAACTGATTTCATCGTTAACTGATTTCATCGTTAACTGATTTCATCTTCATTTAACTGATTTCATCGTTAACTGATTTCATCGTTAACTGATTTCATCTTCATTTAACTGATTTCATCGTTAACTGATTTCATCGTTAACTGATTTCATCGTTAACTGATTTCATCGTTAACTGATTTCATCTTCATTTAACTGATTTCATTGTTAACTGATTTCATCGTTAACTGATTTCATCTTCATTTAACTGATTTCATCGTTAACTGATTTCATCGTTAACTGATTTCATCGTTAACTGATTTCATCTTCATTTAACTGATTTCATTTTCATTCTTCATTTAACTGATTTCATCGTTAACTGATTTCATCTTCATTTAACTGATTTCATCGTTAACTGATTTCATCGTTAACTGATTTCATCGTTAACTGATTTCATCGTTAACTGATTTCATCTTCATTTAACTGATTTCATCGTTAACTGATTTCATCTTCATTTAATTGATTTCATCGTTAACTGATTTCATCGTTAACTGATTTCATCGTTAACTGATTTCATCTTCATTTAACTGATTTCATCGTTAACTGATTTCATCGTTAACTGATTTCATCTTCATTTAACTGATTTCATTTTCATTCTTCATTTAACTGATTTCATCGTTAACTGATTTCATCTTCATTTAATTGATTTCATCGTTAACTGATTTCATCGTTAACTGATTTCATCGTTAACTGATTTCATCTTCATTTAACTGATTTCATCGTTAACTGATTTCATCGTTAACTGATTTCATCTTCATTTAACTGATTTCATCGTTAACTGATTTCATCGTTAACTGATTTCATCTTCATTTAACTGATTTCATCGTTAACTGATTTCATCGTTAATTGATTTCATCGTTAACTGATTTCATTTTCATTCTTCATTTAACTGATTTCATCGTTAACTGATTTCATCGTTAACTGATTTCATCTTCATTTAACTGATTTCATCGTTAATTGATTTCATCGTTAACTGATTTCATCGTTAATTGATTTCATCGTTAACTGATTTCATCTTCATTTAACTGATTTCATCGTTAACTGATTTCATCTTCATTCTTCATTTAACTGATTTCATCTTTAACTGATTTCATCGTTAACTGATTTCATCTTCATTTAACTGATTTCATCGTTAATTGATTTCATCGTTAACTGATTTCATCGTTAACTGATTTCATCTTCATTTAACTGATTTCATCGTTAACTGATTTCATCGTTAACTGATTTCATCTTTAACTGATTTCATCTTCATTTAACTGATTTCATCGTTAACTGATTTCATCGTTAACTGATTTCATCGTTAACTGATTTCATCTTTAACTGATTTCATCGTTAACTGATTTCATCGTTAACTGATTTCATCTTCATTTAACTGATTTCATTGTTAACTGATTTCATCGTTAATTGATTTCATCGTTAACTGATTTCATCTTCATTTAACTGATTTCATCGTTAACTGATTTCATCGTTAACTGATTTCATCTTTAACTGATTTCATCGTTAACTGATTTCATCGTTAACTGATTTCATCTTCATTTAACTGATTTCATTGTTAACTGATTTCATCGTTAACTGATTTCATCTTCATTTAACTGATTTCATTTTCATTCTTCATTTAACTGATTTCATCGTTAACTGATTTCATCTTCATTTAATTGATTTCATCGTTAACTGATTTCATCGTTAACTGATTTCATCGTTAACTGATTTCATTTTCATTCTTCATTTAACTGATTTCATCGTTAACTGATTTCATCGTTAACTGATTTCATCTTCATTTAACTGATTTCATCGTTAACTGATTTCATCGTTAACTGATTTCATCTTCATTTAACTGATTTCATCGTTAACTGATTTCATCGTTAACTGATTTCATCGTTAACTGATTTCATCTTCATTTAACTGATTTCATTGTTAACTGATTTCATCGTTAACTGATTTCATCTTCATTTAACTGATTTCATCGTTAACTGATTTCATCTTCATTTAACTGATTTCATCGTTAACTGATTTCATCTTCATTTAACTGATTTCATTTTCATTCTTCATTTAACTGATTTCATCGTTAACTGATTTCATCTTCATTTAACTGATTTCATCGTTAACTGATTTCATCGTTAACTGATTTCATCTTCATTTAACTGATTTCATCGTTAATTGATTTCATCGTTAACTGATTTCATCGTTAACTGATTTCATCGTTAATTGATTTCATCGTTAACTGATTTCATCTTCATTTAACTGATTTCATCGTTAACTGATTTCATCTTCATTCTTCATTTAACTGATTTCATCTTTAACTGATTTCATCGTTAACTGATTTCATCTTCATTTAACTGATTTCATCGTTAATTGATTTCATCGTTAACTGATTTCATCGTTAACTGATTTCATCGTTAACTGATTTCATCTTTAACTGATTTCATCTTCATTTAACTGATTTCATCGTTAACTGATTTCATCGTTAACTGATTTCATCGTTAACTGATTTCATCTTCATTTAACTGATTTCATCTTCATTTAACTGATTTCATCGTTAACTGATTTCATCGTTAACTGATTTCATCTTCATTTAATTGATTTCATCGTTAACTGATTTCATCGTTAACTGATTTCATCGTTAACTGATTTCATCTTCATTTAACTGATTTCATCGTTAACTGATTTCATCGTTAACTGATTTCATCTTCATTTAACTGATTTCATCGTTAACTGATTTCATCGTTAACTGATTTCATCTTCATTTAACTGATTTCATCGTTAACTGATTTCATCGTTAATTGATTTCATCGTTAACTGATTTCATCTTCATTTAACTGATTTCATCGTTAATTGATTTCATCGTTAACTGATTTCATCGTTAACTGATTTCATCGTTAACTGATTTCATCTTCATTCTTCATTTAACTGATTTCATCTTTAACTGATTTCATCGTTAACTGATTTCATCTTCATTTAACTGATTTCATCGTTAATTGATTTCATCGTTAACTGATTTCATCGTTAATTGATTTCATCGTTAACTGATTTCATCTTCATTTAACTGATTTCATCGTTAACTGATTTCATCTTCATTCTTCATTTAACTGATTTCATCTTTAACTGATTTCATCGTTAACTGATTTCATCTTCATTTAACTGATTTCATCGTTAATTGATTTCATCGTTAACTGATTTCATCGTTAACTGATTTCATCTTCATTTAACTGATTTCATCGTTAACTGATTTCATCGTTAACTGATTTCATCGTTAACTGATTTCATCGTTAACTGATTTCATCTTCATTTAACTGATTTCATCGTTAATTGATTTCATCGTTAACTGATTTCATCGTTAACTGATTTCATCGTTAACTGATTTCATCTTCATTCTTCATTTAACTGATTTCATCTTTAACTGATTTCATCGTTAACTGATTTCATCTTCATTTAACTGATTTCATCGTTAATTGATTTCATCGTTAACTGATTTCATCGTTAATTGATTTCATCGTTAACTGATTTCATCTTCATTTAACTGATTTCATCGTTAACTGATTTCATCTTCATTCTTCATTTAACTGATTTCATCTTTAACTGATTTCATCGTTAACTGATTTCATCTTCATTTAACTGATTTCATCGTTAATTGATTTCATCGTTAACTGATTTCATCGTTAACTGATTTCATCTTCATTTAACTGATTTCATCGTTAACTGATTTCATCGTTAACTGATTTCATCTTTAACTGATTTCATCTTCATTTAACTGATTTCATCGTTAACTGATTTCATCGTTAACTGATTTCATCTTCATTTAACTGATTTCATCTTCATTTAACTGATTTCATCGTTAACTGATTTCATCGTTAACTGATTTCATCTTCATTTAATTGATTTCATCGTTAACTGATTTCATCGTTAACTGATTTCATCGTTAACTGATTTCATCTTCATTTAACTGATTTCATCGTTAACTGATTTCATCGTTAACTGATTTCATCGTTAACTGATTTCATCTTCATTTAACTGATTTCATCGTTAACTGATTTCATCGTTAACTGATTTCATCTTCATTTAACTGATTTCATCGTTAACTGATTTCATCGTTAATTGATTTCATCGTTAACTGATTTCATTTTCATTCTTCATTTAACTGATTTCATCGTTAACTGATTTCATCGTTAACTGATTTCATCTTCATTTAACTGATTTCATCGTTAACTGATTTCATCGTTAATTGATTTCATCGTTAACTGATTTCATCTTCATTCTTCATTTAACTGATTTCATCGTTAACTGATTTCATCTTCATTTAACTGATTTCATCGTTAACTGATTTCATCGTTAACTGATTTCATCGTTAACTGATTTCATCTTCATTTAACTGATTTCATCGTTAACTGATTTCATCTTCATTCTTCATTTAACTGATTTCATCTTTAACTGATTTCATCGTTAACTGATTTCATCTTCATTTAACTGATTTCATCGTTAACTGATTTCATCGTTAATTGATTTCATCGTTAACTGATTTCATCGTTAACTGATTTCATCTTCATTTAACTGATTTCATCGTTAACTGATTTCATCGTTAACTGATTTCATCTTTAACTGATTTCATCTTCATTTAACTGATTTCATCGTTAACTGATTTCATCGTTAACTGATTTCATCGTTAACTGATTTCATCTTCATTTAACTGATTTCATTGTTAACTGATTTCATCGTTAACTGATTTCATCTTCATTTAACTGATTTCATCGTTAACTGATTTCATCGTTAACTGATTTCATCGTTAACTGATTTCATCTTCATTTAACTGATTTCATTTTCATTCTTCATTTAACTGATTTCATCGTTAACTGATTTCATCTTCATTTAACTGATTTCATCGTTAACTGATTTCATCGTTAACTGATTTCATCTTTAACTGATTTCATCGTTAACTGATTTCATCTTCATTTAACTGATTTCATCGTTAACTGATTTCATCTTCATTTAATTGATTTCATCGTTAACTGATTTCATCGTTAACTGATTTCATCGTTAACTGATTTCATCTTCATTTAACTGATTTCATCGTTAACTGATTTCATCGTTAACTGATTTCATCTTCATTTAACTGATTTCATTTTCATTCTTCATTTAACTGATTTCATCGTTAACTGATTTCATCTTCATTTAATTGATTTCATCGTTAACTGATTTCATCGTTAACTGATTTCATCTTCATTTAACTGATTTCATCGTTAACTGATTTCATCGTTAACTGATTTCATCTTCATTTAACTGATTTCATCGTTAACTGATTTCATCGTTAATTGATTTCATCGTTAACTGATTTCATTTTCATTCTTCATTTAACTGATTTCATCGTTAACTGATTTCATCGTTAACTGATTTCATCGTTAACTGATTTCATCGTTAACTGATTTCATCTTCATTTAACTGATTTCATTGTTAACTGATTTCATCGTTAATTGATTTCATCGTTAACTGATTTCATCTTCATTTAACTGATTTCATCGTTAACTGATTTCATCGTTAACTGATTTCATCTTTAACTGATTTCATCGTTAACTGATTTCATCGTTAACTGATTTCATCTTCATTTAACTGATTTCATTGTTAACTGATTTCATCGTTAACTGATTTCATCTTCATTTAATTGATTTCATCGTTAACTGATTTCATCTTCATTTAATTGATTTCATCGTTAACTGATTTCATCGTTAACTGATTTCATCGTTAACTGATTTCATCTTCATTTAACTGATTTCATCGTTAACTGATTTCATCGTTAACTGATTTCATCTTCATTTAACTGATTTCATCGTTAACTGATTTCATCGTTAACTGATTTCATCGTTAACTGATTTCATCTTTAACTGATTTCATCGTTAACTGATTTCATCTTCATTTAACTGATTTCATCGTTAACTGATTTCATCTTCATTTAATTGATTTCATCGTTAACTGATTTCATCGTTAACTGATTTCATCGTTAACTGATTTCATCTTCATTTAACTGATTTCATCGTTAACTGATTTCATCGTTAACTGATTTCATCTTCATTTAACTGATTTCATTTTCATTCTTCATTTAACTGATTTCATCGTTAACTGATTTCATCTTCATTTAATTGATTTCATCGTTAACTGATTTCATCGTTAACTGATTTCATCTTCATTTAACTTATTTCATCGTTAACTGATTTCATCGTTAACTGATTTCATCTTCATTTAACTGATTTCATCGTTAACTGATTTCATCGTTAATTGATTTCATCGTTAACTGATTTCATTTTCATTCTTCATTTAACTGATTTCATCGTTAACTGATTTCATCGTTAACTGATTTCATCTTTAACTGATTTCATCGTTAACTGATTTCATCGTTAACTGATTTCATCTTCATTTAACTGATTTCATTGTTAACTGATTTCATCGTTAATTGATTTCATCGTTAACTGATTTCATCTTCATTTAACTGATTTCATCGTTAACTGATTTCATCGTTAACTGATTTCATCGTTAACTGATTTCATCGTTAACTGATTTCATCTTCATTTAACTGATTTCATTGTTAACTGATTTCATCGTTAACTGATTTCATCTTCATTTAATTGATTTCATCGTTAACTGATTTCATCTTCATTTAATTGATTTCATCGTTAACTGATTTCATCGTTAACTGATTTCATCTTCATTTAACTGATTTCATCGTTAACTGATTTCATCGTTAACTGATTTCATCGTTAACTGATTTCATCTTCATTTAACTGATTTCATCGTTAACTGATTTCATCGTTAACTGATTTCATCTTCATTTAACTGATTTCATCGTTAACTGATTTCATCGTTAACTGATTTCATCGTTAACTGATTTCATCGTTAACTGATTTCATCTTCATTTAACTGATTTCATTGTTAACTGATTTCATCGTTAACTGATTTCATCTTCATTTAACTGATTTCATCGTTAACTGATTTCATCGTTAACTGATTTCATCGTTAACTGATTTCATCTTCATTTAACTGATTTCATTTTCATTCTTCATTTAACTGATTTCATCGTTAACTGATTTCATCTTCATTTAACTGATTTCATCGTTAACTGATTTCATCGTTAACTGATTTCATCTTTAACTGATTTCATCGTTAACTGATTTCATCTTCATTTAACTGATTTCATCGTTAACTGATTTCATCTTCATTTAATTGATTTCATCGTTAACTGATTTCATCGTTAACTGATTTCATCGTTAACTGATTTCATCTTCATTTAACTGATTTCATCGTTAACTGATTTCATCGTTAACTGATTTCATCTTCATTTAACTGATTTCATTTTCATTCTTCATTTAACTGATTTCATCGTTAACTGATTTCATCTTCATTTAATTGATTTCATCGTTAACTGATTTCATCTTCATTTAACTGATTTCATCGTTAACTGATTTCATCGTTAACTGATTTCATCGTTAACTGATTTCATCTTCATTTAACTGATTTCATCGTTAACTGATTTCATCGTTAACTGATTTCATCTTCATTTAACTGATTTCATCGTTAACTGATTTCATCGTTAATTGATTTCATCGTTAACTGATTTCATTTTCATTCTTCATTTAACTGATTTCATCGTTAACTGATTTCATCGTTAACTGATTTCATCTTCATTTAACTGATTTCATCGTTAACTGATTTCATCGTTAATTGATTTCATCGTTAACTGATTTCATCTTCATTCTTCATTTAACTGATTTCATCGTTAACTGATTTCATCTTCATTTAACTGATTTCATCGTTAACTGATTTCATCGTTAACTGATTTCATCGTTAACTGATTTCATCTTCATTTAACTGATTTCATCGTTAACTGATTTCATCTTCATTCTTCATTTAACTGATTTCATCTTTAACTGATTTCATCGTTAACTGATTTCATCTTCATTTAACTGATTTCATCGTTAATTGATTTCATCGTTAACTGATTTCATCGTTAATTGATTTCATCGTTAACTGATTTCATCTTCATTTAACTGATTTCATCGTTAACTGATTTCATCTTCATTCTTCATTTAACTGATTTCATCTTTAACTGATTTCATCGTTAACTGATTTCATCTTCATTTAACTGATTTCATCGTTAATTGATTTCATCGTTAACTGATTTCATCGTTAATTGATTTCATCGTTAACTGATTTCATCTTCATTTAACTGATTTCATCGTTAACTGATTTCATCTTCATTCTTCATTTAACTGATTTCATCTTTAACTGATTTCATCGTTAACTTATTTCATCTTCATTTAACTGATTTCATCGTTAATTGATTTCATCGTTAACTGATTTCATCGTTAACTGATTTCATCTTCATTTAACTGATTTCATCGTTAACTGATTTCATCGTTAACTGATTTCATCTTTAACTGATTTCATCTTCATTTAACTGATTTCATCGTTAACTGATTTCATCGTTAACTGATTTCATCTTCATTTAACTGATTTCATCTTCATTTAACTGATTTCATCGTTAACTGATTTCATCGTTAACTGATTTCATCTTCATTTAATTGATTTCATCGTTAACTGATTTCATCGTTAACTGATTTCATCGTTAACTGATTTCATCTTCATTTAACTGATTTCATCGTTAACTGATTTCATCGTTAACTGATTTCATCTTCATTTAACTGATTTCATCGTTAACTGATTTCATCGTTAATTGATTTCATCGTTAACTGATTTCATCGTTAACTGATTTCATCTTCATTTAACTGATTTCATCGTTAACTGATTTCATCGTTAACTGATTTCATCTTCATTTAACTGATTTCATCGTTAACTGATTTCATCGTTAACTGATTTCATCTTCATTTAACTGATTTCATTTTCATTCTTCATTTAACTGATTTCATCGTTAACTGATTTCATCTTCATTTAATTGATTTCATCGTTAACTGATTTCATCGTTAACTGATTTCATCGTTAACTGATTTCATCTTCATTTAACTGATTTCATCGTTAACTGATTTCATCGTTAACTGATTTCATCTTCATTTAACTGATTTCATCGTTAACTGATTTCATCGTTAATTGATTTCATCGTTAACTGATTTCATCTTCATTCTTCATTTAACTGATTTCATCGTTAACTGATTTCATCTTCATTTAACTGATTTCATCGTTAACTGATTTCATCGTTAACTGATTTCATCGTTAACTGATTTCATCTTCATTTAACTGATTTCATCGTTAACTGATTTCATCTTCATTCTTCATTTAACTGATTTCATCTTTAACTGATTTCATCGTTAACTGATTTCATCTTCATTTAACTGATTTCATCGTTAATTGATTTCATCGTTAACTGATTTCATCGTTAATTGATTTCATCGTTAACTGATTTCATCTTCATTTAACTGATTTCATCGTTAACTGATTTCATCTTCATTCTTCATTTAACTGATTTCATCTTTAACTGATTTCATCGTTAACTGATTTCATCTTCATTTAACTGATTTCATCGTTAATTGATTTCATCGTTAACTGATTTCATCGTTAATTGATTTCATCGTTAACTGATTTCATCTTCATTTAACTGATTTCATCGTTAACTGATTTCATCTTCATTCTTCATTTAACTGATTTCATCTTTAACTGATTTCATCGTTAACTTATTTCATCTTCATTTAACTGATTTCATCGTTAATTGATTTCATCGTTAACTGATTTCATCGTTAACTGATTTCATCTTCATTTAACTGATTTCATCGTTAACTGATTTCATCGTTAACTGATTTCATCTTTAACTGATTTCATCTTCATTTAACTGATTTCATCGTTAACTGATTTCATCGTTAACTGATTTCATCTTCATTTAACTGATTTCATCTTCATTTAACTGATTTCATCGTTAACTGATTTCATCGTTAACTGATTTCATCTTCATTTAATTGATTTCATCGTTAACTGATTTCATCGTTAACTGATTTCATCGTTAACTGATTTCATCTTCATTTAACTGATTTCATCGTTAACTGATTTCATCGTTAACTGATTTCATCTTCATTTAACTGATTTCATCGTTAACTGATTTCATCGTTAATTGATTTCATCGTTAACTGATTTCATCGTTAACTGATTTCATCTTCATTTAACTGATTTCATCGTTAACTGATTTCATCGTTAACTGATTTCATCTTCATTTAACTGATTTCATCGTTAACTGATTTCATCGTTAACTGATTTCATCTTCATTTAACTGATTTCATTTTCATTCTTCATTTAACTGATTTCATCGTTAACTGATTTCATCTTCATTTAATTGATTTCATCGTTAACTGATTTCATCGTTAACTGATTTCATCGTTAACTGATTTCATCTTCATTTAACTGATTTCATCGTTAACTGATTTCATCGTTAACTGATTTCATCGTTAACTGATTTCATCTTCATTTAACTGATTTCATCGTTAACTGATTTCATCGTTAACTGATTTCATCTTCATTTAACTGATTTCATCGTTAACTGATTTCATCGTTAATTGATTTCATCGTTAACTGATTTCATTTTCATTCTTCATTTAACTGATTTCATCGTTAACTGATTTCATCGTTAACTGATTTCATCTTCATTTAACTGATTTCATCGTTAACTGATTTCATCGTTAATTGATTTCATCGTTAACTGATTTCATCTTCATTCTTCATTTAACTGATTTCATCGTTAACTGATTTCATCTTCATTTAACTGATTTCATCGTTAACTGATTTCATCTTCATTTAACTGATTTCATCATTAACTGATTTCATCTTCATTCTTCATTTAACTGATTTCATCTTTAACTGATTTCATCGTTAACTGATTTCATCTTCATTTAACTGATTTCATCGTTAATTGATTTCATCGTTAACTGATTTCATCGTTAACTGATTTCATCGTTAACTGATTTCATCTTCATTTAACTGATTTCATCGTTAATTGATTTCATCGTTAACTGATTTCATCGTTAATTGATTTCATCGTTAACTGATTTCATCTTCATTTAACTGATTTCATCGTTAACTGATTTCATCTTCATTCTTCATTTAACTGATTTCATCTTTAACTGATTTCATCGTTAACTGATTTCATCTTCATTTAACTGATTTCATCGTTAATTGATTTCATCGTTAACTGATTTCATCGTTAATTGATTTCATCGTTAACTGATTTCATCTTCATTTAACTGATTTCATCGTTAACTGATTTCATCTTCATTCTTCATTTAACTGATTTCATCTTTAACTGATTTCATCGTTAACTGATTTCATCTTCATTTAACTGATTTCATCGTTAATTGATTTCATCGTTAACTGATTTCATCGTTAATTGATTTCATCGTTAACTGATTTCATCTTCATTTAACTGATTTCATCGTTAACTGATTTCATCTTCATTCTTCATTTAACTGATTTCATCTTTAACTGATTTCATCGTTAACTGATTTCATCTTCATTTAACTGATTTCATCGTTAATTGATTTCATCGTTAACTGATTTCATCGTTAACTGATTTCATCTTCATTTAACTGATTTCATCGTTAACTGATTTCATCGTTAACTGATTTCATCTTTAACTGATTTCATCTTCATTTAACTGATTTCATCGTTAACTGATTTCATCGTTAACTGATTTCATCGTTAACTGATTTCATCTTCATTTAACTGATTTCATCTTCATTTAACTGATTTCATCGTTAACTGATTTCATCGTTAACTGATTTCATCTTCATTTAATTGATTTCATCGTTAACTGATTTCATCGTTAACTGATTTCATCGTTAACTGATTTCATCTTCATTTAACTGATTTCATCGTTAACTGATTTCATCGTTAACTGATTTCATCGTTAACTGATTTCATCTTCATTTAACTGATTTCATCGTTAACTGATTTCATCGTTAACTGATTTCATCTTCATTTAACTGATTTCATCGTTAACTGATTTCATCGTTAATTGATTTCATCGTTAACTGATTTCATTTTCATTCTTCATTTAACTGATTTCATCGTTAACTGATTTCATCGTTAACTGATTTCATCTTCATTTAACTGATTTCATCGTTAACTGATTTCATCGTTAATTGATTTCATCGTTAACTGATTTCATCTTCATTCTTCATTTAACTGATTTCATCGTTAACTGATTTCATCTTCATTTAACTGATTTCATCGTTAACTGATTTCATCGTTAACTGATTTCATCGTTAACTGATTTCATCTTCATTTAACTGATTTCATCGTTAACTGATTTCATCGTTAACTGATTTCATCGTTAACTGATTTCATCGTTAACTGATTTCATCTTCATTTAACTGATTTCATTGTTAACTGATTTCATCGTTAATTGATTTCATCGTTAACTGATTTCATCTTCATTTAACTGATTTCATCGTTAACTGATTTCATCGTTAACTGATTTCATCGTTAACTGATTTCATCTTTAACTGATTTCATCGTTAACTGATTTCATCGTTAACTGATTTCATCTTCATTTAACTGATTTCATTGTTAACTGATTTCATCGTTAACTGATTTCATCTTCATTTAATTGATTTCATCGTTAACTGATTTCATCTTCATTTAATTGATTTCATCGTTAACTGATTTCATCGTTAACTGATTTCATCGTTAACTGATTTCATCTTCATTTAACTGATTTCATCGTTAACTGATTTCATCGTTAACTGATTTCATCTTCATTTAACTGATTTCATCGTTAACTGATTTCATCGTTAACTGATTTCATCGTTAACTGATTTCATCTTCATTTAACTGATTTCATTGTTAACTGATTTCATCGTTAACTGATTTCATCTTCATTTAACTGATTTCATCGTTAACTGATTTCATCGTTAACTGATTTCATCGTTAACTGATTTCATCTTCATTTAACTGATTTCATTTTCATTCTTCATTTAACTGATTTCATCGTTAACTGATTTCATCTTCATTTAACTGATTTCATCGTTAACTGATTTCATCGTTAACTGATTTCATCGTTAACTGATTTCATCTTTAACTGATTTCATCGTTAACTGATTTCATCTTCATTTAACTGATTTCATCGTTAACTGATTTCATCTTCATTTAATTGATTTCATCGTTAACTGATTTCATCGTTAACTGATTTCATCGTTAACTGATTTCATCTTCATTTAACTGATTTCATCGTTAACTGATTTCATCGTTAACTGATTTCATCTTCATTTAACTGATTTCATTTTCATTCTTCATTTAACTGATTTCATCGTTAACTGATTTCATCTTCATTTAATTGATTTCATCGTTAACTGATTTCATCGTTAACTGATTTCATCGTTAACTGATTTCATCTTCATTTAACTGATTTCATCGTTAACTGATTTCATCTTCATTTAACTGATTTCATCGTTAACTGATTTCATCGTTAACTGATTTCATCGTTAACTGATTTCATCTTCATTTAACTGATTTCATCGTTAACTGATTTCATCGTTAACTGATTTCATCTTCATTTAACTGATTTCATCGTTAACTGATTTCATCGTTAATTGATTTCATCGTTAACTGATTTCATTTTCATTCTTCATTTAACTGATTTCATCGTTAACTGATTTCATCGTTAACTGATTTCATCTTCATTTAACTGATTTCATCGTTAACTGATTTCATCGTTAATTGATTTCATCGTTAACTGATTTCATCTTCATTCTTCATTTAACTGATTTCATCGTTAACTGATTTCATCTTCATTTAACTGATTTCATCGTTAACTGATTTCATCGTTAACTGATTTCATCGTTAACTGATTTCATCTTCATTTAACTGATTTCATCGTTAACTGATTTCATCTTCATTCTTCATTTAACTGATTTCATCTTTAACTGATTTCATCGTTAACTGATTTCATCTTCATTTAACTGATTTCATCTTTAATTGATTTCATCGTTAACTGATTTCATCGTTAACTGATTTCATCGTTAACTGATTTCATCTTCATTTAACTGATTTCATCGTTAATTGATTTCATCGTTAACTGATTTCATCGTTAATTGATTTCATCGTTAACTGATTTCATCTTCATTTAACTGATTTCATCGTTAACTGATTTCATCTTCATTCTTCATTTAACTGATTTCATCTTTAACTGATTTCATCGTTAACTGATTTCATCTTCATTTAACTGATTTCATCGTTAATTGATTTCATCGTTAACTGATTTCATCGTTAATTGATTTCATCGTTAACTGATTTCATCGTTAATTGATTTCATCGTTAACTGATTTCATCTTCATTCTTCATTTAACTGATTTCATCTTTAACTGATTTCATCGTTAACTGATTTCATCTTCATTTAACTGATTTCATCGTTAACTGATTTCATCGTTAACTGATTTCATCTTCATTTAATTGATTTCATCGTTAACTGATTTCATCGTTAACTGATTTCATCGTTAACTGATTTCATCTTCATTTAACTGATTTCATCGTTAACTGATTTCATCGTTAACTGATTTCATCGTTAACTGATTTCATCTTCATTTAACTGATTTCATCGTTAACTGATTTCATCGTTAACTGATTTCATCTTCATTTAACTGATTTCATCGTTAACTGATTTCATCGTTAATTGATTTCATCGTTAACTGATTTCATTTTCATTCTTCATTTAACTGATTTCATCGTTAACTGATTTCATCGTTAACTGATTTCATCTTCATTTAACTGATTTCATCGTTAACTGATTTCATCGTTAATTGATTTCATCGTTAACTGATTTCATCTTCATTCTTCATTTAACTGATTTCATCGTTAACTGATTTCATCTTCATTTAACTGATTTCATCGTTAACTGATTTCATCGTTAACTGATTTCATCTTCATTTAACTGATTTCATCGTTAACTGATTTCATCTTCATTCTTCATTTAACTGATTTCATCTTTAACTGATTTCATCGTTAACTGATTTCATCTTCATTTAACTGATTTCATCGTTAATTGATTTCATCGTTAACTGATTTCATCTTCATTTAACTGATTTCATCGTTAACTGATTTCATCGTTAATTGATTTCATCGTTAACTGATTTCATTTTCATTCTTCATTTAACTGATTTCATCGTTAACTGATTTCATCGTTAACTGATTTCATCTTCATTTAACTGATTTCATCGTTAACTGATTTCATCGTTAATTGATTTCATCGTTAACTGATTTCATCTTCATTCTTCATTTAACTGATTTCATCGTTAACTGATTTCATCTTCATTTAACTGATTTCATCGTTAACTGATTTCATCGTTAACTGATTTCATCGTTAACTGATTTCATCTTCATTTAACTGATTTCATCATTAACTGATTTCATCTTCATTCTTCATTTAACTGATTTCATCTTTAACTGATTTCATCGTTAACTGATTTCATCTTCATTTAACTGATTTCATCGTTAATTGATTTCATCGTTAACTGATTTCATCGTTAACTGATTTCATCTTCATTTAACTGATTTCATCGTTAACTGATTTCATCGTTAACTGATTTCATCTTTAACTGATTTCATCTTCATTTAACTGATTTCATCGTTAACTGATTTCATCGTTAACTGATTTCATCGTTAACTGATTTCATCTTCATTTAACTGATTTCATCGTTAACTGATTTCATCGTTAACTGATTTCATCGTTAACTGATTTCATCTTCATTTAACTGATTTCATTTTCATTCTTCATTTAACTGATTTCATCGTTAACTGATTTCATCTTCATTTAACTGATTTCATCGTTAACTGATTTCATCGTTAACTGATTTCATCGTTAACTGATTTCATCTTTAACTGATTTCATCGTTAACTGATTTCATCTTCATTTAACTGATTTCATCGTTAACTGATTTCATCTTCATTTAATTGATTTCATCGTTAACTGATTTCATCGTTAACTGATTTCATCGTTAACTGATTTCATCTTCATTTAATTGATTTCATCGTTAACTGATTTCATCGTTAACTGATTTTATCTTCATTTAACTGATTTCATCGTTAACTGATTTCATCGTTAATTGATTTCATCGTTAACTGATTTCATTTTCATTCTTCATTTAACTGATTTCATCGTTAACTGATTTCATCGTTAACTGATTTCATCTTCATTTAACTGATTTCATCGTTAACTGATTTCATCGTTAACTGATTTCATCTTCATTTAACTGATTTCATCGTTAACTGATTTCATCGTTAATTGATTTCATCGTTAACTGATTTCATTTTCATTCTTCATTTAACTGATTTCATCGTTAACTGATTTCATCGTTAACTGATTTCATCTTCATTTAACTGATTTCATCGTTAACTGATTTCATCGTTAATTGATTTCATCGTTAACTGATTTCATCTTCATTCTTCATTTAACTGATTTCATCGTTAACTGATTTCATCTTCATTTAACTGATTTCATCGTTAACTGATTTCATCGTTAACTGATTTCATCGTTAACTGATTTCATCTTCATTTAACTGATTTCATCGTTAACTGATTTCATCTTCATTCTTCATTTAACTGATTTCATCTTTAACTGATTTCATCGTTAACTGATTTCATCTTCATTTAACTGATTTCATCGTTAATTGATTTCATCGTTAACTGATTTCATCGTTAACTGATTTCATCTTCATTTAACTGATTTCATCGTTAACTGATTTCATCGTTAACTGATTTCATCTTTAACTGATTTCATCTTCATTTAACTGATTTCATCGTTAACTGATTTCATCGTTAACTGATTTCATCGTTAACTGATTTCATCGTTAACTGATTTCATCTTCATTTAACTGATTTCATTGTTAACTGATTTCATCGTTAACTGATTTCATCGTTAACTGATTTCATCTTCATTTAACTGATTTCATCGTTAACTGATTTCATCGTTAACTGATTTCATCTTCATTTAACTGATTTCATTTTCATTCTTCATTTAACTGATTTCATCGTTAACTGATTTCATCTTCATTTAACTGATTTCATCGTTAACTGATTTCATCGTTAACTGATTTCATCGTTAACTGATTTCATCTTTAACTGATTTCATCGTTAACTGATTTCATCTTCATTTAACTGATTTCATCGTTAACTGATTTCATCTTCATTTAATTGATTTCATCGTTAACTGATTTCATCGTTAACTGATTTCATCGTTAACTGATTTCATCTTCATTTAACTGATTTCATCGTTAACTGATTTCATCGTTAACTGATTTCATCGTTAACTGATTTCATCTTTAACTGATTTCATCGTTAACTGATTTCATCTTCATTTAACTGATTTCATCGTTAACTGATTTCATCTTCATTTAATTGATTTCATCGTTAACTGATTTCATCGTTAACTGATTTCATCGTTAACTGATTTCATCTTCATTTAACTGATTTCATCGTTAACTGATTTCATCGTTAACTGATTTCATCTTCATTTAACTGATTTCATCGTTAACTGATTTCATCGTTAATTGATTTCATCGTTAACTGATTTCATTTTCATTCTTCATTTAACTGATTTCATCGTTAACTGATTTCATCGTTAACTGATTTCATCTTCATTTAACTGATTTCATCGTTAACTGATTTCATCGTTAATTGATTTCATCGTTAACTGATTTCATCTTCATTCTTCATTTAACTGATTTCATCGTTAACTGATTTCATCTTCATTTAACTGATTTCATCGTTAACTGATTTCATCGTTAACTGATTTCATCGTTAACTGATTTCATCTTCATTTAACTGATTTCATTGTTAACTGATTTCATCGTTAACTGATTTCATCTTCATTTAACTGATTTCATCGTTAACTGATTTCATCGTTAACTGATTTCATCGTTAACTGATTTCATCTTCATTTAACTGATTTCATTTTCATTCTTCATTTAACTGATTTCATCGTTAACTGATTTCATCTTCATTTAACTGATTTCATCGTTAACTGATTTCATCGTTAACTGATTTCATCGTTAACTGATTTCATCTTTAACTGATTTCATCGTTAACTGATTTCATCTTCATTTAACTGATTTCATCGTTAACTGATTTCATCTTCATTTAATTGATTTCATCGTTAACTGATTTCATCGTTAACTGATTTCATCGTTAACTGATTTCATCTTCATTTAACTGATTTCATCGTTAACTGATTTCATCGTTAACTGATTTCATCTTCATTTAACTGATTTCATTTTCATTCTTCATTTAACTGATTTCATCGTTAACTGATTTCATCTTCATTTAATTGATTTCATCGTTAACTGATTTCATCGTTAACTGATTTCATCGTTAACTGATTTCATCTTCATTTAACTGATTTCATCGTTAACTGATTTCATCGTTAACTGATTTCATCGTTAACTGATTTCATCTTCATTTAACTGATTTCATCGTTAACTGATTTCATCGTTAACTGATTTCATCTTCATTTAACTGATTTCATCGTTAACTGATTTCATCGTTAATTGATTTCATCGTTAACTGATTTCATTTTCATTCTTCATTTAACTGATTTCATCGTTAACTGATTTCATCGTTAACTGATTTCATCTTCATTTAACTGATTTCATCGTTAACTGATTTCATCGTTAATTGATTTCATCGTTAACTGATTTCATCTTCATTCTTCATTTAACTGATTTCATCGTTAACTGATTTCATCTTCATTTAACTGATTTCATCGTTAACTGATTTCATCGTTAACTGATTTCATCGTTAACTGATTTCATCTTCATTTAACTGATTTCATCGTTAACTGATTTCATCTTCATTCTTCATTTAACTGATTTCATCTTTAACTGATTTCATCGTTAACTGATTTCATCTTCATTTAACTGATTTCATCGTTAATTGATTTCATCGTTAACTGATTTCATCTTCATTTAACTGATTTCATCGTTAACTGATTTCATCTTCATTCTTCATTTAACTGATTTCATCTTTAACTGATTTCATCGTTAACTGATTTCATCGTTAACTGATTTCATCTTCATTTAACTGATTTCATCTTCATTTAACTGATTTCATCGTTAACTGATTTCATCGTTAACTGATTTCATCTTCATTTAATTGATTTCATCGTTAACTGATTTCATCGTTAACTGATTTCATCGTTAACTGATTTCATCTTCATTTAACTGATTTCATCGTTAACTGATTTCATCGTTAACTGATTTCATCGTTAACTGATTTCATCTTCATTTAACTGATTTCATCGTTAACTGATTTCATCGTTAACTGATTTCATCTTCATTTAACTGATTTCATCGTTAACTGATTTCATCGTTAATTGATTTCATCGTTAACTGATTTCATTTTCATTCTTCATTTAACTGATTTCATCGTTAACTGATTTCATCGTTAACTGATTTCATCTTCATTTAACTGATTTCATCGTTAACTGATTTCATCGTTAATTGATTTCATCGTTAACTGATTTCATCTTCATTCTTCATTTAACTGATTTCATCGTTAACTGATTTCATCTTCATTTAACTGATTTCATCGTTAACTGATTTCATCGTTAACTGATTTCATCGTTAACTGATTTCATCTTCATTTAACTGATTTCATCGTTAACTGATTTCATCTTCATTCTTCATTTAACTGATTTCATCTTTAACTGATTTCATCGTTAACTGATTTCATCTTCATTTAACTGATTTCATCGTTAATTGATTTCATCGTTAACTGATTTCATCTTCATTTAACTGATTTCATCGTTAACTGATTTCATCTTCATTCTTCATTTAACTGATTTCATCTTTAACTGATTTCATCGTTAACTGATTTCATCGTTAACTGATTTCATCTTCATTTAACTGATTTCATCTTCATTTAACTGATTTCATCGTTAACTGATTTCATCGTTAACTGATTTCATCTTCATTTAATTGATTTCATCGTTAACTGATTTCATCGTTAACTGATTTCATCGTTAACTGATTTCATCTTCATTTAACTGATTTCATCGTTAACTGATTTCATCGTTAACTGATTTCATCTTCATTTAACTGATTTCATCGTTAACTGATTTCATCGTTAACTGATTTCATCTTCATTTAACTGATTTCATCGTTAACTGATTTCATCGTTAATTGATTTCATCGTTAACTGATTTCATTTTCATTCTTCATTTAACTGATTTCATCGTTAACTGATTTCATCGTTAACTGATTTCATCTTCATTTAACTGATTTCATCGTTAACTGATTTCATCGTTAATTGATTTCATCGTTAACTGATTTCATCTTCATTCTTCATTTAACTGATTTCATCGTTAACTGATTTCATCTTCATTTAACTGATTTCATCGTTAACTGATTTCATCGTTAACTGATTTCATCGTTAACTGATTTCATCTTCATTTAACTGATTTCATCGTTAACTGATTTCATCTTTAACTGATTTCATCGTTAACTGATTTCATCGTTAACTGATTTCATCTTCATTTAACTGATTTCATTGTTAACTGATTTCATCGTTAATTGATTTCATCGTTAACTGATTTCATCTTCATTTAACTGATTTCATCGTTAACTGATTTCATCGTTAACTGATTTCATCGTTAACTGATTTCATCTTCATTTAACTGATTTCATTGTTAACTGATTTCATCGTTAACTGATTTCATCTTCATTTAATTGATTTCATCGTTAACTGATTTCATCTTCATTTAATTGATTTCATCGTTAACTGATTTCATCGTTAACTGATTTCATCGTTAACTGATTTCATCTTCATTTAACTGATTTCATCGTTAACTGATTTCATCGTTAACTGATTTCATCTTCATTTAACTGATTTCATCGTTAACTGATTTCATCGTTAACTGATTTCATCGTTAACTGATTTCATCGTTAACTGATTTCATCTTCATTTAACTGATTTCATTGTTAACTGATTTCATCGTTAACTGATTTCATCTTCATTTAACTGATTTCATCGTTAACTGATTTCATCGTTAACTGATTTCATCGTTAACTGATTTCATCTTCATTTAACTGATTTCATTTTCATTCTTCATTTAACTGATTTCATCGTTAACTGATTTCATCTTCATTTAACTGATTTCATCGTTAACTGATTTCATCGTTAACTGATTTCATCTTTAACTGATTTCATCGTTAACTGATTTCATCTTCATTTAACTGATTTCATCGTTAACTGATTTCATCTTCATTTAATTGATTTCATCGTTAACTGATTTCATCGTTAACTGATTTCATCGTTAACTGATTTCATCTTCATTTAACTGATTTCATCGTTAACTGATTTCATCGTTAACTGATTTCATCTTCATTTAACTGATTTCATTTTCATTCTTCATTTAACTGATTTCATCGTTAACTGATTTCATCTTCATTTAATTGATTTCATCGTTAACTGATTTCATCGTTAACTGATTTCATCGTTAACTGATTTCATCGTTAACTGATTTCATCTTCATTTAACTGATTTCATCGTTAACTGATTTCATCTTCATTTAACTGATTTCATCGTTAACTGATTTCATCGTTAACTGATTTCATCTTCATTTAACTGATTTCATCGTTAACTGATTTCATCGTTAACTGATTTCATCTTCATTTAACTGATTTCATCGTTAACTGATTTCATCGTTAATTGATTTCATCGTTAACTGATTTCATTTTCATTCTTCATTTAACTGATTTCATCGTTAACTGATTTCATCGTTAACTGATTTCATCTTCATTTAACTGATTTCATCGTTAACTGATTTCATCGTTAATTGATTTCATCGTTAACTGATTTCATCTTCATTTAACTGATTTCATCGTTAACTGATTTCATCGTTAACTGATTTCATCGTTAACTGATTTCATCTTCATTTAACTGATTTCATCGTTAACTGATTTCATCTTCATTCTTCATTTAACTGATTTCATCTTTAACTGATTTCATCGTTAACTGATTTCATCTTCATTTAACTGATTTCATCGTTAATTGATTTCATCGTTAACTGATTTCATCGTTAACTGATTTCATCGTTAACTGATTTCATCTTCATTTAACTGATTTCATCGTTAATTGATTTCATCGTTAACTGATTTCATCGTTAATTGATTTCATCGTTAACTGATTTCATCTTCATTTAACTGATTTCATCGTTAACTGATTTCATCTTCATTCTTCATTTAACTGATTTCATCTTTAACTGATTTCATCGTTAACTGATTTCATCTTCATTTAACTGATTTCATCGTTAACTGATTTCATCGTTAACTGATTTCATCTTCATTTAATTGATTTCATCGTTAACTGATTTCATCTTCATTTAACTGATTTCATCGTTAATTGATTTCATCGTTAACTGATTTCATCGTTAATTGATTTCATCGTTAACTGATTTCATCTTCATTTAACTGATTTCATCGTTAACTGATTTCATCTTCATTCTTCATTTAACTGATTTCATCTTTAACTGATTTCATCGTTAACTGATTTCATCTTCATTTAACTGATTTCATCGTTAATTGATTTCATCGTTAACTGATTTCATCGTTAATTGATTTCATCGTTAACTGATTTCATCTTCATTTAACTGATTTCATCGTTAACTGATTTCATCTTCATTCTTCATTTAACTGATTTCATCTTTAACTGATTTCATCGTTAACTGATTTCATCTTCATTTAACTGATTTCATCGTTAACTGATTTCATCGTTAACTGATTTCATCTTCATTTAATTGATTTCATCGTTAACTGATTTCATCGTTAACTGATTTCATCGTTAACTGATTTCATCTTCATTTAACTGATTTCATCGTTAACTGATTTCATCGTTAACTGATTTCATCGTTAACTGATTTCATCTTCATTTAACTGATTTCATCGTTAACTGATTTCATCGTTAACTGATTTCATCTTCATTTAACTGATTTCATCGTTAACTGATTTCATCGTTAATTGATTTCATCGTTAACTGATTTCATTTTCATTCTTCATTTAACTGATTTCATCGTTAACTGATTTCATCGTTAACTGATTTCATCTTCATTTAACTGATTTCATCGTTAACTGATTTCATCGTTAATTGATTTCATCGTTAACTGATTTCATCTTCATTCTTCATTTAACTGATTTCATCGTTAACTGATTTCATCTTCATTTAACTGATTTCATCGTTAACTGATTTCATCGTTAACTGATTTCATCGTTAACTGATTTCATCTTCATTTAACTGATTTCATCGTTAACTGATTTCATCTTCATTCTTCATTTAACTGATTTCATCTTTAACTGATTTCATCGTTAACTGATTTCATCTTCATTTAACTGATTTCATCGTTAATTGATTTCATCGTTAACTGATTTCATCGTTAACTGATTTCATCTTCATTTAACTGATTTCATCGTTAACTGATTTCATCGTTAACTGATTTCATCTTTAACTGATTTCATCTTCATTTAACTGATTTCATCGTTAACTGATTTCATCGTTAACTGATTTCATCGTTAACTGATTTCATCGTTAACTGATTTCATCTTCATTTAACTGATTTCATTGTTAACTGATTTCATCGTTAACTGATTTCATCGTTAACTGATTTCATCTTCATTTAACTGATTTCATCGTTAACTGATTTCATCGTTAACTGATTTCATCTTCATTTAACTGATTTCATTTTCATTCTTCATTTAACTGATTTCATCGTTAACTGATTTCATCTTCATTTAACTGATTTCATCGTTAACTGATTTCATCGTTAACTGATTTCATCGTTAACTGATTTCATCTTTAACTGATTTCATCGTTAACTGATTTCATCTTCATTTAACTGATTTCATCGTTAACTGATTTCATCTTCATTTAATTGATTTCATCGTTAACTGATTTCATCGTTAACTGATTTCATCGTTAACTGATTTCATCTTCATTTAACTGATTTCATCGTTAACTGATTTCATCGTTAACTGATTTCATCGTTAACTGATTTCATCTTTAACTGATTTCATCGTTAACTGATTTCATCTTCATTTAACTGATTTCATCGTTAACTGATTTCATCTTCATTTAATTGATTTCATCGTTAACTGATTTCATCGTTAACTGATTTCATCGTTAACTGATTTCATCTTCATTTAACTGATTTCATCGTTAACTGATTTCATCGTTAACTGATTTCATCTTCATTTAACTGATTTCATCGTTAACTGATTTCATCGTTAATTGATTTCATCGTTAACTGATTTCATTTTCATTCTTCATTTAACTGATTTCATCGTTAACTGATTTCATCGTTAACTGATTTCATCTTCATTTAACTGATTTCATCGTTAACTGATTTCATCGTTAACTGATTTCATCTTCATTTAACTGATTTCATCGTTAACTGATTTCATCGTTAATTGATTTCATCGTTAACTGATTTCATTTTCATTCTTCATTTAACTGATTTCATCGTTAACTGATTTCATCGTTAACTGATTTCATCTTCATTTAACTGATTTCATCGTTAACTGATTTCATCGTTAATTGATTTCATCGTTAACTGATTTCATCTTCATTCTTCATTTAACTGATTTCATCGTTAACTGATTTCATCTTCATTTAACTGATTTCATCGTTAACTGATTTCATCGTTAACTGATTTCATCGTTAACTGATTTCATCTTCATTTAACTGATTTCATTGTTAACTGATTTCATCGTTAACTGATTTCATCTTCATTTAACTGATTTCATCGTTAACTGATTTCATCGTTAACTGATTTCATCGTTAACTGATTTCATCTTCATTTAACTGATTTCATTTTCATTCTTCATTTAACTGATTTCATCGTTAACTGATTTCATCTTCATTTAACTGATTTCATCGTTAACTGATTTCATCGTTAACTGATTTCATCGTTAACTGATTTCATCTTTAACTGATTTCATCGTTAACTGATTTCATCTTCATTTAACTGATTTCATCGTTAACTGATTTCATCTTCATTTAATTGATTTCATCGTTAACTGATTTCATCGTTAACTGATTTCATCGTTAACTGATTTCATCTTCATTTAACTGATTTCATCGTTAACTGATTTCATCGTTAACTGATTTCATCTTCATTTAACTGATTTCATTTTCATTCTTCATTTAACTGATTTCATCGTTAACTGATTTCATCTTCATTTAATTGATTTCATCGTTAACTGATTTCATCGTTAACTGATTTCATCGTTAACTGATTTCATCTTCATTTAACTGATTTCATCGTTAACTGATTTCATCGTTAACTGATTTCATCGTTAACTGATTTCATCTTCATTTAACTGATTTCATCGTTAACTGATTTCATCGTTAACTGATTTCATCTTCATTTAACTGATTTCATCGTTAACTGATTTCATCGTTAATTGATTTCATCGTTAACTGATTTCATTTTCATTCTTCATTTAACTGATTTCATCGTTAACTGATTTCATCGTTAACTGATTTCATCTTCATTTAACTGATTTCATCGTTAACTGATTTCATCGTTAATTGATTTCATCGTTAACTGATTTCATCTTCATTCTTCATTTAACTGATTTCATCGTTAACTGATTTCATCTTCATTTAACTGATTTCATCGTTAACTGATTTCATCGTTAACTGATTTCATCGTTAACTGATTTCATCTTCATTTAACTGATTTCATCGTTAACTGATTTCATCGTTAACTGATTTCATCGTTAACTGATTTCATCTTCATTTAACTGATTTCATTGTTAACTGATTTCATCGTTAACTGATTTCATCTTCATTTAACTGATTTCATCGTTAACTGATTTCATCGTTAACTGATTTCATCGTTAACTGATTTCATCTTCATTTAACTGATTTCATTTTCATTCTTCATTTAACTGATTTCATCGTTAACTGATTTCATCTTCATTTAACTGATTTCATCGTTAACTGATTTCATCGTTAACTGATTTCATCGTTAACTGATTCCATCTTCATTTAACTGATTTCATCGTTAACTGATTTCATCTTCATTTAATTGATTTCATCGTTAACTGATTTCATCGTTAACTGATTTCATCGTTAACTGATTTCATCTTCATTTAACTGATTTCATCGTTAACTGATTTCATCGTTAACTGATTTCATCGTTAACTGATTTCATCTTCATTTAACTGATTTCATCTTCATTTAACTGATTTCATCGTTAACTGATTTCATCGTTAACTGATTTCATCTTCATTTAATTGATTTCATCGTTAACTGATTTCATCGTTAACTGATTTCATCGTTAACTGATTTCATCTTCATTTAACTGATTTCATCGTTAACTGATTTCATCGTTAACTGATTTCATCTTCATTTAATTGATTTCATCGTTAACTGATTTCATCGTTAACTGATTTCATCGTTAACTGATTTCATCTTCATTTAACTGATTTCATCGTTAACTGATTTCATCGTTAACTGATTTCATCTTCATTTAACTGATTTCATCGTTAACTGATTTCATCGTTAATTGATTTCATCGTTAACTGATTTCATTTTCATTCTTCATTTAACTGATTTCATCGTTAACTGATTTCATCGTTAACTGATTTCATCTTCATTTAACTGATTTCATCGTTAACTGATTTCATCGTTAATTGATTTCATCGTTAACTGATTTCATCTTCATTCTTCATTTAACTGATTTCATCGTTAACTGATTTCATCTTCATTTAACTGATTTCATCGTTAACTGATTTCATCTTCATTTAACTGATTTCATCGTTAACTGATTTCATCTTCATTCTTCATTTAACTGATTTCATCTTTAACTGATTTCATCGTTAACTGATTTCATCTTCATTTAACTGATTTCATCGTTAATTGATTTCATCGTTAACTGATTTCATCGTTAACTGATTTCATCTTCATTTAACTGATTTCATCGTTAACTGATTTCATCGTTAACTGATTTCATCGTTAACTGATTTCATCGTTAACTGATTTCATCGTTAACTGATTTCATCGTTAACTGATTTCATCTTCATTTAACTGATTTCATTGTTAACTGATTTCATCGTTAACTGATTTCATCTTCATTTAACTGATTTCATCGTTAACTGATTTCATCGTTAACTGATTTCATCGTTAACTGATTTCATATTCATTTAACTGATTTCATTTTCATTCTTCATTTAACTGATTTCATCGTTAACTGATTTCATCTTCATTTAACTGATTTCATCGTTAACTGATTTCATCGTTAACTGATTTCATCTTCATTTAACTGATTTCATTTTCATTCTTCATTTAACTGATTTCATCGTTAACTGATTTCATCTTCATTTAACTGATTTCATCGTTAACTGATTTCATCGTTAACTGATTTCATCGTTAACTGATTCCATCTTCATTTAACTGATTTCATCGTTAACTGATTTCATCTTCATTTAATTGATTTCATCGTTAACTGATTTCATCGTTAACTGATTTCATCGTTAACTGATTTCATCTTCATTTAACTGATTTCATCGTTAACTGATTTCATCGTTAACTGATTTCATCTTCATTTAACTGATTTCATCTTCATTTAACTGATTTCATCGTTAACTGATTTCATCTTCATTTAATTGATTTCATCGTTAACTGATTTCATCGTTAACTGATTTCATCGTTAACTGATTTCATCTTCATTTAACTGATTTCATCGTTAACTGATTTCATCGTTAACTGATTTCATCTTCATTTAATTGATTTCATCGTTAACTGATTTCATCGTTAACTGATTTCATCGTTAACTGATTTCATCGTTAACTGATTTCATCTTCATTTAACTGATTTCATCGTTAACTGATTTCATCGTTAACTGATTTCATCTTCATTTAACTGATTTCATCGTTAACTGATTTCATCGTTAATTGATTTCATCGTTAACTGATTTCATTTTCATTCTTCATTTAACTGATTTCATCGTTAACTGATTTCATCGTTAACTGATTTCATCTTCATTTAACTGATTTCATCGTTAACTGATTTCATCGTTAATTGATTTCATCGTTAACTGATTTCATCTTCATTCTTCATTTAACTGATTTCATCGTTAACTGATTTCATCTTCATTTAACTGATTTCATCGTTAACTGATTTCATCGTTAACTGATTTCATCGTTAACTGATTTCATCTTCATTTAACTGATTTCATCGTTAACTGATTTCATCTTCATTCTTCATTTAACTGATTTCATCTTTAACTGATTTCATCGTTAACTGATTTCATCTTCATTTAACTGATTTCATCGTTAATTGATTTCATCGTTAACTGATTTCATCGTTAACTGATTTCATCTTCATTTAACTGATTTCATCGTTAACTGATTTCATCGTTAACTGATTTCATCGTTAACTGATTTCATCGTTAACTGATGTCATCTTCATTTAACTGATTTCATTGTTAACTGATTTCATCGTTAACTGATTTCATCTTCATTTAACTGATTTCATCGTTAACTGATTTCATCGTTAACTGATTTCATCGTTAACTGATTTCATATTCATTTAACTGATTTCATTTTCATTCTTCATTTAACTGATTTCATCGTTAACTGATTTCATCTTCATTTAACTGATTTCATCGTTAACTGATTTCATCGTTAACTGATTTCATCTTTAACTGATTTCATCGTTAACTGATTTCATCTTCATTTAACTGATTTCATCGTTAACTGATTTCATCTTCATTTAATTGATTTCATCGTTAACTGATTTCATCGTTAACTGATTTCATCGTTAACTGATTTCATCTTCATTTAACTGATTTCATCGTTAACTGATTTCATCGTTAACTGATTTCATCGTTAACTGATTTCATCTTTAACTGATTTCATCGTTAACTGATTTCATCTTCATTTAACTGATTTCATCGTTAACTGATTTCATCTTCATTTAATTGATTTCATCGTTAACTGATTTCATCGTTAACTGATTTCATCGTTAACTGATTTCATCTTCATTTAACTGATTTCATCGTTAACTGATTTCATCGTTAACTGATTTCATCTTCATTTAACTGATTTCATCGTTAACTGATTTCATCTTCATTTAATTGATTTCATCGTTAACTGATTTCATCGTTAACTGATTTCATCGTTAACTGATTTCATCTTCATTTAACTGATTTCATCGTTAACTGATTTCATCGTTAACTGATTTCATCGTTAACTGATTTCATCTTCATTTAACTGATTTCATTGTTAACTGATTTCATCGTTAACTGATTTCATCTTCATTTAACTGATTTCATCGTTAACTGATTTCATCGTTAACTGATTTCATCGTTAACTGATTTCATCTTCATTTAACTGATTTCATTTTCATTCTTCATTTAACTGATTTCATCGTTAACTGATTTCATCTTCATTTAACTGATTTCATCGTTAACTGATTTCATCGTTAACTGATTTCATCGTTAACTGATTTCATCTTTAACTGATTTCATCGTTAACTGATTTCATCTTCATTTAACTGATTTCATCGTTAACTGATTTCATCTTCATTTAATTGATTTCATCGTTAACTGATTTCATCGTTAACTGATTTCATCATTAACTGATTTCATCTTCATTTAACTGATTTCATCGTTAACTGATTTCATCGTTAACTGATTTCATCTTCATTTAACTGATTTCATTTTCATTCTTCATTTAACTGATTTCATCGTTAACTGATTTCATCTTCATTTAATTGATTTCATCGTTAACTGATTTCATCGTTAACTGATTTCATCGTTAACTGATTTCATCTTCATTTAACTGATTTCATCGTTAACTGATTTCATCGTTAACTGATTTCATCGTTAACTGATTTCATCTTCATTTAACTGATTTCATCGTTAACTGATTTCATCGTTAACTGATTTCATCTTCATTTAACTGATTTCATCGTTAACTGATTTCATCGTTAATTGATTTCATCGTTAACTGATTTCATTTTCATTCTTCATTTAACTGATTTCATCGTTAACTGATTTCATCGTTAACTGATTTCATCTTCATTTAACTGATTTCATCGTTAACTGATTTCATCGTTAATTGATTTCATCGTTAACTGATTTCATCTTCATTCTTCATTTAACTGATTTCATCGTTAACTGATTTCATCTTCATTTAACTGATTTCATTTTCATTCTTCATTTAACTGATTTCATCGTTAACTGATTTCATCTTCATTTAATTGATTTCATCGTTAACTGATTTCATCGTTAACTGATTTCATCTTCATTTAACTGATTTCATCGTTAACTGATTTCATCGTTAACTGATTTCATCTTCATTTAACTGATTTCATCGTTAACTGATTTCATCGTTAATTGATTTCATCGTTAACTGATTTCATTTTCATTCTTCATTTAACTGATTTCATCGTTAACTGAATTCATCGTTAACTGATTTCATCTTCATTTAACTGATTTCATCGTTAACTGATTTCATCGTTAACTGATTTCATCTTCATTTAACTGATTTCATCGTTAACTGATTTCATCGTTAACTGATTTCATCGTTAACTGATTTCATCGTTAACTGATTTCATCGTTAACTGATTTCATCGTTAACTGATTTCATCTTCATTTAACTGATTTCATTGTTAACTGATTTCATCGTTAACGGATTTCATCTTCATTTAACTGATTTCATCGTTAACTGATTTCATCGTTAACTGATTTCATCGTTAACTGATTTCATCTTCATTTAACTGATTTCATTTTCATTCTTCATTTAACTGATTTCATCGTTAACTGATTTCATCTTCATTTAACTGATTTCATCGTTAACTGATTTCATCGTTAACTGATTTCATCTTTAACTGATTTCATCGTTAACTGATTTCATCTTCATTTAACTGATTTCATCGTTAACTGATTTCATCTTCATTTAATTGATTTCATCGTTAACTGATTTCATCGTTAACTGATTTCATCGTTAACTGATTTCATCTTCATTTAACTGATTTCATCGTTAACTGATTTCATCGTTAACTGATTTCATCTTCATTTAACTGATTTCATTTTCATTCTTCATTTAACTGATTTCATCGTTAACTGATTTCATCTTCATTTAATTGATTTCATCGTTAACTGATTTCATCGTTAACTGATTTCATCGTTAACTGATTTCATCTTCATTTAACTGATTTCATCGTTAACTGATTTCATCGTTAACTGATTTCATCGTTAACTGATTTCATCTTCATTTAACTGATTTCATCGTTAACTGATTTCATCGTTAACTGATTTCATCTTCATTTAACTGATTTCATCGTTAACTGATTTCATCGTTAATTGATTTCATCGTTAACTGATTTCATCTTCATTCTTCATTTAACTGATTTCATCGTTAACTGATTTCATCTTCATTTAACTGATTTCATCGTTAACTGATTTCATCGTTAACTGATTTCATCGTTAACTGATTTCATCTTCATTTAACTGATTTCATCGTTAACTGATTTCATCTTCATTCTTCATTTAACTGATTTCATCTTTAACTGATTTCATCGTTAACTGATTTCATCTTCATTTAACTGATTTCATCGTTAATTGATTTCATCGTTAACTGATTTCATCGTTAACTGATTTCATCTTCATTTAACTGATTTCATCGTTAACTGATTTCATCGTTAACTGATTTCATCGTTAACTGATTTCATCTTCATTTAACTGATTTCATTGTTAACTGATTTCATTGTTAACTGATTTCATCGTTAACTGATTTCATCTTCATTTAACTGATTTCATCGTTAACTGATTTCATCGTTAACTGATTTCATCGTTAACTGATTTCATATTCATTTAACTGATTTCATTTTCATTCTTCATTTAACTGATTTCATCGTTAACTGATTTCATCTTCATTTAACTGATTTCATCGTTAACTGATTTCATCGTTAACTGATTTCATCTTTAACTGATTTCATCGTTAACTGATTTCATCTTCATTTAACTGATTTCATCGTTAACTGATTTCATCTTCATTTAATTGATTTCATCGTTAACTGATTTCATCGTTAACTGATTTCATCGTTAACTGATTTCATCTTCATTTAACTGATTTCATCGTTAACTGATTTCATCGTTAACTGATTTCATCGTTAACTGATTTCATCTTTAACTGATTTCATCGTTAACTGATTTCATCTTCATTTAACTGATTTCATCGTTAACTGATTTCATCTTCATTTAATTGATTTCATCGTTAACTGATTTCATCGTTAACTGATTTCATCGTTAACTGATTTCATCTTCATTTAACTGATTTCATCGTTAACTGATTTCATCGTTAACTGATTTCATCTTCATTTAACTGATTTCATCGTTAACTGATTTCATCTTCATTTAATTGATTTCATCGTTAACTGATTTCATCGTTAACTGATTTCATCGTTAACTGATTTCATCTTCATTTAACTGATTTCATCGTTAACTGATTTCATCGTTAACTGATTTCATCGTTAACTGATTTCATCTTCATTTAACTGATTTCATTGTTAACTGATTTCATCGTTAACTGATTTCATCTTCATTTAACTGATTTCATCGTTAACTGATTTCATCGTTAACTGATTTCATCGTTAACTGATTTCATCTTCATTTAACTGATTTCATTTTCATTCTTCATTTAACTGATTTCATCGTTAACTGATTTCATCTTCATTTAACTGATTTCATCGTTAACTGATTTCATCGTTAACTGATTTCATCGTTAACTGATTTCATCTTTAACTGATTTCATCGTTAACTGATTTCATCTTCATTTAACTGATTTCATCGTTAACTGATTTCATCTTCATTTAATTGATTTCATCGTTAACTGATTTCATCGTTAACTGATTTCATCATTAACTGATTTCATCTTCATTTAACTGATTTCATCGTTAACTGATTTCATCGTTAACTGATTTCATCTTCATTTAACTGATTTCATTTTCATTCTTCATTTAACTGATTTCATCGTTAACTGATTTCATCGTTAACTGATTTCATCGTTAACTGATTTCATCTTCATTTAACTGATTTCATCGTTAACTGATTTCATCGTTAACTGATTTCATCGTTAACTGATTTCATCTTCATTTAACTGATTTCATCGTTAACTGATTTCATCGTTAACTGATTTCATCTTCATTTAACTGATTTCATCGTTAACTGATTTCATCGTTAATTGATTTCATCGTTAACTGATTTCATTTTCATTCTTCATTTAACTGATTTCATCGTTAACTGATTTCATCGTTAACTGATTTCATCTTCATTTAACTGATTTCATCGTTAACTGATTTCATCGTTAATTGATTTCATCGTTAACTGATTTCATCTTCATTCTTCATTTAACTGATTTCATCGTTAACTGATTTCATCTTCATTTAACTGATTTCATTTTCATTCTTCATTTAACTGATTTCATCGTTAACTGATTTCATCTTCATTTAATTGATTTCATCGTTAACTGATTTCATCGTTAACTGATTTCATCTTCATTTAACTGATTTCATCGTTAACTGATTTCATCGTTAACTGATTTCATCTTCATTTAACTGATTTCATCGTTAACTGATTTCATCGTTAATTGATTTCATCGTTAACTGATTTCATTTTCATTCTTCATTTAACTGATTTCATCGTTAACTGAATTCATCGTTAACTGATTTCATCTTCATTTAACTGATTTCATCGTTAACTGATTTCATCGTTAACTGATTTCATCTTCATTTAACTGATTTCATCGTTAACTGATTTCATCGTTAACTGATTTCATCGTTAACTGATTTCATCGTTAACTGATTTCATCGTTAACTGATTTCATCTTCATTTAACTGATTTCATTGTTAACTGATTTCATCGTTAACGGATTTCATCTTCATTTAACTGATTTCATCGTTAACTGATTTCATCGTTAACTGATTTCATCGTTAACTGATTTCATCTTCATTTAACTGATTTCATTTTCATTCTTCATTTAACTGATTTCATCGTTAACTGATTTCATCTTCATTTAACTGATTTCATCGTTAACTGATTTCATCGTTAACTGATTTCATCTTTAACTGATTTCATCGTTAACTGATTTCATCTTCATTTAACTGATTTCATCGTTAACTGATTTCATCTTCATTTAATTGATTTCATCGTTAACTGATTTCATCGTTAACTGATTTCATCTTCATTTAACTGATTTCATCGTTAACTGATTTCATCGTTAACTGATTTCATCTTCATTTAACTGATTTCATTTTCATTCTTCATTTAACTGATTTCATCGTTAACTGATTTCATCTTCATTTAATTGATTTCATCGTTAACTGATTTCATCGTTAACTGATTTCATCGTTAACTGATTTCATCTTCATTTAACTGATTTCATCGTTAACTGATTTCATCGTTAACTGATTTCATCGTTAACTGATTTCATCGTTAACTGATTTCATCTTCATTTAACTGATTTCATCGTTAACTGATTTCATCGTTAATTGATTTCATCGTTAACTGATTTCATTTTCATTCTTCATTTAACTGATTTCATCGTTAACTGATTTCATCGTTAACTGATTTCATCTTCATTTAACTGATTTCATCGTTAACTGATTTCATCGTTAATTGATTTCATCGTTAACTGATTTCATCTTCATTCTTCATTTAACTGATTTCATCGTTAACTGATTTCATCTTCATTTAACTGATTTCATCGTTAACTGATTTCATCGTTAACTGATTTCATCGTTAACTGATTTCATCGTTAACTGATTTCATCTTCATTTAACTGATTTCATCGTTAACTGATTTCATCTTCATTCTTCATTTAACTGATTTCATCTTTAACTGATTTCATCGTTAACTGATTTCATCTTCATTTAACTGATTTCATCGTTAATTGATTTCATCGTTAACTGATTTCATCGTTAACTGATTTCATCGTTAACTGATTTCATCTTCATTTAACTGATTTCATCGTTAATTGATTTCATCGTTAACTGATTTCATCGTTAATTGATTTCATCGTTAACTGATTTCATCTTCATTTAACTGATTTCATCGTTAACTGATTTCATCTTCATTCTTCATTTAACTGATTTCATCTTTAACTGATTTCATCGTTAACTGATTTCATCTTCATTTAACTGATTTCATCGTTAATTGATTTCATCGTTAACTGATTTCATCGTTAATTGATTTCATCGTTAACTGATTTCATCTTCATTTAACTGATTTCATCGTTAACTGATTTCATCTTCATTCTTCATTTAACTGATTTCATCTTTAACTGATTTCATCGTTAACTGATTTCATCTTCATTTAACTGATTTCATCGTTAATTGATTTCATCGTTAACTGATTTCATCGTTAATTGATTTCATCGTTAACTGATTTCATCTTCATTTAACTGATTTCATCGTTAACTGATTTCATCTTCATTCTTCATTTAACTGATTTCATCTTTAACTGATTTCATCGTTAACTGATTTCATCTTCATTTAACTGATTTCATCGTTAATTGATTTCATCGTTAACTGATTTCATCGTTAACTGATTTCATCTTCATTTAACTGATTTCATCGTTAACTGATTTCATCGTTAACTGATTTCATCTTTAACTGATTTCATCTTCATTTAACTGATTTCATCTTCATTTAACTGATTTCATCGTTAACTGATTTCATCGTTAACTGATTTCATCTTCATTTAACTGATTTCATCTTCATTTAACTGATTTCATCGTTAACTGATTTCATCGTTAACTGATTTCATCTTCATTTAACTGATTTCATTTTCATTCTTCATTTAACTGATTTCATCGTTAACTGATTTCATCTTCATTTAATTGATTTCATCGTTAACTGATTTCATCGTTAACTGATTTCATCGTTAACTGATTTCATCTTCATTTAACTGATTTCATCGTTAACTGATTTCATCGTTAACTGATTTCATCGTTAACTGATTTCATCTTCATTTAACTGATTTCATCGTTAACTGATTTCATCGTTAACTGATTTCATCTTCATTTAACTGATTTCATCGTTAACTGATTTCATCGTTAATTGATTTCATCGTTAACTGATTTCATTTTCATTCTTCATTTAACTGATTTCATCGTTAACTGATTTCATCGTTAACTGATTTCATCTTCATTTAACTGATTTCATCGTTAACTGATTTCATCGTTAATTGATTTCATCGTTAACTGATTTCATCTTCATTCTTCATTTAACTGATTTCATCGTTAACTGATTTCATCTTCATTTAACTGATTTCATTTTCATTCTTCATTTAACTGATTTCATCGTTAACTGATTTCATCTTCATTTAATTGATTTCATCGTTAACTGATTTCATCGTTAACTGATTTCATCTTCATTTAACTGATTTCATCGTTAACTGATTTCATCGTTAACTGATTTCATCTTCATTTAACTGATTTCATCGTTAACTGATTTCATCGTTAATTGATTTCATCGTTAACTGATTTCATTTTCATTCTTCATTTAACTGATTTCATCGTTAACTGAATTCATCGTTAACTGATTTCATCTTCATTTAACTGATTTCATCGTTAACTGATTTCATCGTTAACTGATTTCATCTTCATTTAACTGATTTCATCGTTAACTGATTTCATCGTTAACTGATTTCATCGTTAACTGATTTCATCGTTAACTGATTTCATCGTTAACTGATTTCATCTTCATTTAACTGATTTCATTGTTAACTGATTTCATCGTTAACGGATTTCATCTTCATTTAACTGATTTCATCGTTAACTGATTTCATCGTTAACTGATTTCATCGTTAACTGATTTCATCTTCATTTAACTGATTTCATTTTCATTCTTCATTTAACTGATTTCATCGTTAACTGATTTCATCTTCATTTAACTGATTTCATCGTTAACTGATTTCATCGTTAACTGATTTCATCGTTAACTGATTTCATCTTCATTTAACTGATTTCATCGTTAACTGATTTCATCTTCATTTAATTGATTTCATCGTTAACTGATTTCATCGTTAACTGATTTCATCGTTAACTGATTTCATCTTCATTTAACTGATTTCATCGTTAACTGATTTCATCGTTAACTGATTTCATCTTCATTTAACTGATTTCATTTTCATTCTTCATTTAACTGATTTCATCGTTAACTGATTTCATCTTCATTTAATTGATTTCATCGTTAACTGATTTCATCGTTAACTGATTTCATCGTTAACTGATTTCATCTTCATTTAACTGATTTCATCGTTAACTGATTTCATCGTTAACTGATTTCATCGTTAACTGATTTCATCTTCATTTAACTGATTTCATCGTTAACTGATTTCATCGTTAACTGATTTCATCTTCATTTAACTGATTTCATCGTTAACTGATTTCATCGTTAATTGATTTCATCGTTAACTGATTTCATTTTCATTCTTCATTTAACTGATTTCATCGTTAACTGATTTCATCGTTAACTGATTTCATCTTCATTTAACTGATTTCATCGTTAACTGATTTCATCGTTAATTGATTTCATCGTTAACTGATTTCATCTTCATTCTTCATTTAACTGATTTCATCGTTAACTGATTTCATCTTCATTTAACTGATTTCATCGTTAACTGATTTCATCGTTAACTGATTTCATCGTTAACTGATTTCATCGTTAACTGATTTCATCTTCATTTAACTGATTTCATCGTTAACTGATTTCATCTTCATTCTTCATTTAACTGATTTCATCTTTAACTGATTTCATCGTTAACTGATTTCATCTTCATTTAACTGATTTCATCGTTAATTGATTTCATCGTTAACTGATTTCATCGTTAACTGATTTCATCGTTAACTGATTTCATCTTCATTTAACTGATTTCATCGTTAATTGATTTCATCGTTAACTGATTTCATCGTTAATTGATTTCATCGTTAACTGATTTCATCTTCATTTAACTGATTTCATCGTTAACTGATTTCATCTTCATTCTTCATTTAACTGATTTCATCTTTAACTGATTTCATCGTTAACTGATTTCATCTTCATTTAACTGATTTCATCGTTAATTGATTTCATCGTTAACTGATTTCATCGTTAATTGATTTCATCGTTAACTGATTTCATCTTCATTTAACTGATTTCATCGTTAACTGATTTCATCTTCATTCTTCATTTAACTGATTTCATCTTTAACTGATTTCATCGTTAACTGATTTCATCTTCATTTAACTGATTTCATCGTTAATTGATTTCATCGTTAACTGATTTCATCGTTAATTGATTTCATCGTTAACTGATTTCATCTTCATTTAACTGATTTCATCGTTAACTGATTTCATCTTCATTCTTCATTTAACTGATTTCATCTTTAACTGATTTCATCGTTAACTGATTTCATCTTCATTTAACTGATTTCATCGTTAATTGATTTCATCGTTAACTGATTTCATCGTTAACTGATTTCATCTTCATTTAACTGATTTCATCGTTAACTGATTTCATCGTTAACTGATTTCATCTTTAACTGATTTCATCTTCATTTAACTGATTTCATCTTCATTTAACTGATTTCATCGTTAACTGATTTCATCGTTAACTGATTTCATCTTCATTTAACTGATTTCATCTTCATTTAACTGATTTCATCGTTAACTGATTTCATCGTTAACTGATTTCATCTTCATTTAATTGATTTCATCGTTAACTGATTTCATCGTTAACTGATTTCATCGTTAACTGATTTCATCTTCATTTAACTGATTTCATCGTTAACTGATTTCATCGTTAACTGATTTCATCTTCATTTAACTGATTTCATTTTCATTCTTCATTTAACTGATTTCATCGTTAACTGATTTCATCTTCATTTAATTGATTTCATCGTTAACTGATTTCATCGTTAACTGATTTCATCGTTAACTGATTTCATCTTCATTTAACTGATTTCATCGTTAACTGATTTCATCGTTAACTGATTTCATCGTTAACTGATTTCATCTTCATTTAACTGATTTCATCGTTAACTGATTTCATCGTTAACTGATTTCATCTTCATTTAACTGATTTCATCGTTAACTGATTTCATCGTTAATTGATTTCATCGTTAACTGATTTCATTTTCATTCTTCATTTAACTGATTTCATCGTTAACTGATTTCATCGTTAACTGATTTCATCTTCATTTAACTGATTTCATCGTTAACTGATTTCATCGTTAATTGATTTCATCGTTAACTGATTTCATCTTCATTCTTCATTTAACTGATTTCATCGTTAACTGATTTCATCTTCATTTAACTGATTTCATCGTTAACTGATTTCATCGTTAACTGATTTCATCGTTAACTGATTTCATCTTCATTTAACTGATTTCATCGTTAATTGATTTCATCGTTAACTGATTTCATCGTTAATTGATTTCATCGTTAACTGATTTCATCTTCATTTAACTGATTTCATCGTTAACTGATTTCATCTTCATTCTTCATTTAACTGATTTCATCTTTAACTGATTTCATCGTTAACTGATTTCATCTTCATTTAACTGATTTCATCGTTAATTGATTTCATCGTTAACTGATTTCATCGTTAATTGATTTCATCGTTAACTGATTTCATCTTCATTTAACTGATTTCATCGTTAACTGATTTCATCTTCATTCTTCATTTAACTGATTTCATCTTTAACTGATTTCATCGTTAACTGATTTCATCTTCATTTAACTGATTTCATCGTTAATTGATTTCATCGTTAACTGATTTCATCGTTAATTGATTTCATCGTCAACTGATTTCATCTTCATTTAACTGATTTCATCGTTAACTGATTTCATCTTCATTCTTCATTTAACTGATTTCATCTTTAACTGATTTCATCGTTAACTGATTTCATCTTCATTTAACTGATTTCATCGTTAATTGATTTCATCGTTAACTGATTTCATCGTTAACTGATTTCATCGTTAACTGATTTCATCTTCATTTAACTGATTTCATCGTTAACTGATTTCATCGTTAACTGATTTCATCGTTAACTGATTTCATCTTCATTTAACTGATTTCATCGTTAACTGATTTCATCGTTAACTGATTTCATCTTCATTTAACTGATTTCATCGTTAACTGATTTCATCGTTAATTGATTTCATCGTTAACTGATTTCATTTTCATTCTTCATTTAACTGATTTCATCGTTAACTGATTTCATCGTTAACTGATTTCATCTTCATTTAACTGATTTCATCGTTAACTGATTTCATCGTTAACTGATTTCATCGTTAATTGATTTCATCGTTAACTGATTTCATCTTCATTCTTCATTTAACTGATTTCATCGTTAACTGATTTCATCTTCATTTAACTGATTTCATCGTTAACTGATTTCATCGTTAACTGATTTCATCGTTAACTGATTTCATCTTTAACTGATTTCATCGTTAACTGATTTCATCTTCATTTAACTGATTTCATCGTTAACTGATTTCATCGTTAACTGATTTCATCGTTAACTGATTTCATCGTTAACTGATTTCATCTTCATTTAACTGATTTCATCGTTAACTGATTTCATCGTTAACTGATTTCATCTTCATTTAACTGATTTCATTTTCATTCTTCATTTAACTGATTTCATCGTTAACTGATTTCATCTTCATTTAATTGATTTCATCGTTAACTGATTTCATCGTTAACTGATTTCATCTTCATTTAACTGATTTCATCGTTAACTGATTTCATCGTTAACTGATTTCATCGTTAACTGATTTCATCTTCATTTAACTGATTTCATCGTTAACTGATTTCATCGTTAACTGATTTCATCTTCATTTAACTGATTTCATCGTTAACTGATTTCATCGTTAATTGATTTCATCGTTAACTGATTTCATTTTCATTCTTCATTTAACTGATTTCATCGTTAACTGATTTCATCGTTAACTGATTTCATCTTCATTTAACTGATTTCATCGTTAACTGATTTCATCGTTAATTGATTTCATCGTTAACTGATTTCATCTTCATTCTTCATTTAACTGATTTCATCGTTAACTGATTTCATCTTCATTTAACTGATTTCATCGTTAACTGATTTCATCTTTAACTGATTTCATCGTTAACTGATTTCATCTTCATTTAACTGATTTCATCGTTAACTGATTTCATCTTCATTCTTCATTTAACTGATTTCATCTTTAACTGATTTCATCGTTAACTGATTTCATCTTCATTTAACTGATTTCATCGTTAATTGATTTCATCGTTAACTGATTTCATCGTTAATTGATTTCATCGTTAACTGATTTCATCTTCATTTAACTGATTTCATCGTTAACTGATTTCATCTTCATTCTTCATTTAACTGATTTCATCTTTAACTGATTTCATCGTTAACTGATTTCATCTTCATTTAACTGATTTCATCGTTAATTGATTTCATCGTTAACTGATTTCATCGTTAATTGATTTCATCGTTAACTGATTTCATCTTCATTTAACTGATTTCATCGTTAACTGATTTCATCTTCATTCTTCATTTAACTGATTTCATCTTTAACTGATTTCATCGTTAACTGATTTCATCTTCATTTAACTGATTTCATCGTTAATTGATTTCATCGTTAACTGATTTCATCGTTAATTGATTTCATCGTTAACTGATTTCATCTTCATTTAACTGATTTCATCGTTAACTGATTTCATCTTCATTCTTCATTTAACTGATTTCATCTTTAACTGATTTCATCGTTAACTGATTTCATCTTCATTTAACTGATTTCATCGTTAATTGATTTCATCGTTAACTGATTTCATCGTTAACTGATTTCATCTTCATTTAACTGATTTCATCGTTAACTGATTTCATCGTTAACTGATTTCATCTTTAACTGATTTCATCTTCATTTAACTGATTTCATCGTTAACTGATTTCATCGTTAACTGATTTCATCTTCATTTAACTGATTTCATCTTCATTTAACTGATTTCATCGTTAACTGATTTCATCGTTAACTGATTTCATCTTCATTTAATTGATTTCATCGTTAACTGATTTCATCGTTAACTGATTTCATCGTTAACTGATTTCATCTTCATTTAACTGATTTCATCGTTAACTGATTTCATCGTTAACTGATTTCATCTTCATTTAACTGATTTCATCGTTAACTGATTTCATCGTTAACTGATTTCATCTTCATTTAACTGATTTCATCGTTAACTGATTTCATCGTTAATTGATTTCATCGTTAACTGATTTCATTTTCATTCTTCATTTAACTGATTTCATCGTTAACTGATTTCATCGTTAACTGATTTCATCTTCATTTAACTGATTTCATCGTTAACTGATTTCATCGTTAATTGATTTCATCGTTAACTGATTTCATCTTCATTCTTCATTTAACTGATTTCATCGTTAACTGATTTCATCTTCATTTAACTGATTTCATCGTTAACTGATTTCATCGTTAACTGATTTCATCGTTAACTGATTTCATCTTCATTTAACTGATTTCATCGTTAACTGATTTCATCTTCATTCTTCATTTAACTGATTTCATCTTTAACTGATTTCATCGTTAACTGATTTCATCTTCATTTAACTGATTTCATCGTTAATTGATTTCATCGTTAACTGATTTCATCGTTAACTGATTTCATCGTTAACTGATTTCATCTTTAACTGATTTCATCGTTAACTGATTTCATCTTCATTTAACTGATTTCATCGTTAACTGATTTCATCTTCATTTAATTGATTTCATCGTTAACTGATTTCATCGTTAACTGATTTCATCGTTAACTGATTTCATCTTCATTTAACTGATTTCATCGTTAACTGATTTCATCGTTAACTGATTTCATCTTCATTTAACTGATTTCATCGTTAACTGATTTCATCGTTAACTGATTTCATCTTCATTTAACTGATTTCATTGTTAACTGATTTCATCGTTAACTGATTTCATCTTCATTTAACTGATTTCATCGTTAACTGATTTCATCGTTAACTGATTTCATCTTCATTTAACTGATTTCATTTTCATTCTTCATTTAACTGATTTCATCGTTAACTGATTTCATCTTCATTTAACTGATTTCATCGTTAACTGATTTCATCGTTAACTGATTTCATCGTTAACTGATTTCATCTTTAACTGATTTCATCGTTAACTGATTTCATCTTCATTTAACTGATTTCATCGTTAACTGATTTCATCGTTAACTGATTTCATCGTTAACTGATTTCATCGTTAACTGATTTCATCTTCATTTAACTGATTTCATCGTTAACTGATTTCATCGTTAACTGATTTCATCTTCATTTAACTGATTTCATTTTCATTCTTCATTTAACTGATTTCATCGTTAACTGATTTCATCTTCATTTAATTGATTTCATCGTTAACTGATTTCATCGTTAACTGATTTCATCGTTAACTGATTTCATCTTCATTTAACTGATTTCATCGTTAACTGATTTCATCGTTAACTGATTTCATCGTTAACTGATTTCATCTTCATTTAACTGATTTCATCGTTAACTGATTTCATCGTTAACTGATTTCATCTTCATTTAACTGATTTCATCGTTAACTGATTTCATCGTTAATTGATTTCATCGTTAACTGATTTCATTTTCATTCTTCATTTAACTGATTTCATCGTTAACTGATTTCATCGTTAACTGATTTCATCTTCATTTAACTGATTTCATCGTTAACTGATTTCATCGTTAATTGATTTCATCGTTAACTGATTTCATCTTCATTCTTCATTTAACTGATTTCATCGTTAACTGATTTCATCTTCATTTAACTGATTTCATCGTTAACTGATTTCATCTTTAACTGATTTCATCGTTAACTGATTTCATCTTCATTTAACTGATTTCATCGTTAACTGATTTCATCTTCATTCTTCATTTAACTGATTTCATCTTTAACTGATTTCATCGTTAACTGATTTCATCTTCATTTAACTGATTTCATCGTTAATTGATTTCATCGTTAACTGATTTCATCGTTAATTGATTTCATCGTTAACTGATTTCATCTTCATTTAACTGATTTCATCGTTAACTGATTTCATCTTCATTCTTCATTTAACTGATTTCATCTTTAACTGATTTCATCGTTAACTGATTTCATCTTCATTTAACTGATTTCATCGTTAATTGATTTCATCGTTAACTGATTTCATCGTTAATTGATTTCATCGTTAACTGATTTCATCTTCATTTAACTGATTTCATCGTTAACTGATTTCATCTTCATTCTTCATTTAACTGATTTCATCTTTAACTGATTTCATCGTTAACTGATTTCATCTTCATTTAACTGATTTCATCGTTAATTGATTTCATCGTTAACTGATTTCATCGTTAATTGATTTCATCGTTAACTGATTTCATCTTCATTTAACTGATTTCATCGTTAACTGATTTCATCTTCATTCTTCATTTAACTGATTTCATCTTTAACTGATTTCATCGTTAACTGATTTCATCTTCATTTAACTGATTTCATCGTTAATTGATTTCATCGTTAACTGATTTCATCGTTAATTGATTTCATCGTTAACTGATTTCATCTTCATTTAACTGATTTCATCGTTAACTGATTTCATCTTCATTCTTCATTTAACTGATTTCATCTTTAACTGATTTCATCGTTAACTGATTTCATCTTCATTTAACTGATTTCATCGTTAATTGATTTCATCGTTAACTGATTTCATCGTTAATTGATTTCATCGTTAACTGATTTCATCTTCATTTAACTGATTTCATCGTTAACTGATTTCATCTTCATTCTTCATTTAACTGATTTCATCTTTAACTGATTTCATCGTTAACTGATTTCATCTTCATTTAACTGATTTCATCGTTAATTGATTTCATCGTTAACTGATTTCATCGTTAACTGATTTCATCTTCATTTAACTGATTTCATCGTTAACTGATTTCATCGTTAACTGATTTCATCTTTAACTGATTTCATCTTCATTTAACTGATTTCATCGTTAACTGATTTCATCGTTAACTGATTTCATCGTTAACTGATTTCATCTTCATTTAACTGATTTCATCTTCATTTAACTGATTTCATCGTTAACTGATTTCATCGTTAACTGATTTCATCTTCATTTAATTGATTTCATCGTTAACTGATTTCATTTTCATTCTTCATTTAACTGATTTCATCGTTAACTGATTTCATCGTTAACTGATTTCATCTTCATTTAACTGATTTCATCGTTAACTGATTTCATCGTTAATTGATTTCATCGTTAACTGATTTCATCTTCATTCTTCATTTAACTGATTTCATCGTTAACTGATTTCATCTTCATTTAACTGATTTCATCGTTAACTGATTTCATCGTTAACTGATTTCATCGTTAACTGATTTCATCTTCATTTAACTGATTTCATCGTTAACTGATTTCATCTTCATTCTTCATTTAACTGATTTCATCTTTAACTGATTTCATCGTTAACTGATTTCATCGTTAACTGATTTCATCTTCATTTAACTGATTTCATCGTTAATTGATTTCATCGTTAACTGATTTCATCGTTAACTGATTTCATCTTCATTTAACTGATTTCATCGTTAACTGATTTCATCGTTAACTGATTTCATCTTCATTTAACTGATTTCATCGTTAACTGATTTCATCATTAACTGATTTCATCTTCATTTAACTGATTTCATCGTTAACTGATTTCATCGTTAACTGATTTCATCTTCATTTAACTGATTTCATCGTTAACTGATTTCATCGTTAACTGATTTCATCGTTAACTGATTTCATCTTCATTTAACTGATTTCATTTTCATTCTTCATTTAACTGATTTCATCGTTAACTGATTTCATCTTCATTTAACTGATTTCATCGTTAACTGATTTCATCGTTAACTGATTTCATCGTTAACTGATTTCATCTTTAACTGATTTCATCGTTAACTGATTTCATCTTCATTTAACTGATTTCATCGTTAACTGATTTCATCTTCATTTAATTGATTTCATCGTTAACTGATTTCATCGTTAACTGATTTCATCGTTAACTGATTTCATCTTCATTTAACTGATTTCATCGTTAACTGATTTCATCGTTAACTGATTTCATCTTCATTTAACTGATTTCATTTTCATTCTTCATTTAACTGATTTCATCGTTAACTGATTTCATCTTCATTTAATTGATTTCATCGTTAACTGATTTCATCGTTAACTGATTTCATCTTCATTTAACTGATTTCATCGTTAACTGATTTCATCGTTAACTGATTTCATCGTTAACTGATTTCATCTTCATTTAACTGATTTCATTTTCATTCTTCATTTAACTGATTTCATCGTTAACTGATTTCATCTTCATTTAATTGATTTCATCGTTAACTGATTTCATCGTTAACTGATTTCATCGTTAACTGATTTCATCTTCATTTAACTGATTTCATCGTTAACTGATTTCATCGTTAACTGATTTCATCTTCATTTAACTGATTTCATCGTTAACTGATTTCATCGTTAACTGATTTCATCTTCATTTAACTGATTTCATCGTTAACTGATTTCATCGTTAATTGATTTCATCGTTAACTGATTTCATTTTCATTCTTCATTTAACTGATTTCATCTTCATTTAACTGATTTCATCGTTAACTGATTTCATCGTTAATTGATTTCATCGTTAACTGATTTCATCTTCATTCTTCATTTAACTGATTTCATCGTTAACTGATTTCATCTTCATTTAACTGATTTCATCGTTAACTGATTTCATCGTTAACTGATTTCATCGTTAACTGATTTCATCTTCATTTAACTGATTTCATCGTTAACTGATTTCATCTTCATTCTTCATTTAACTGATTTCATCTTTAACTGATTTCATCGTTAACTGATTTCATCTTCATTTAACTGATTTCATCGTTAATTGATTTCATCGTTAACTGATTTCATCGTTAACTGATTTCATCGTTAACTGATTTCATCTTCATTTAACTGATTTCATCGTTAACTGATTTCATCGTTAACTGATTTCATCTTTAACTGATTTCATCTTCATTTAACTGATTTCATCGTTAACTGATTTCATCGTTAACTGATTTCATCGTTAACTGATTTCATCTTCATTTAACTGATTTCATTGTTAACTGATTTCATCGTTAACTGATTTCATCTTCATTTAACTGATTTCATCGTTAACTGATTTCATCGTTAACTGATTTCATCTTCATTTAACTGATTTCATTTTCATTCTTCATTTAACTGATTTCATCGTTAACTGATTTCATCTTCATTTAACTGATTTCATCGTTAACTGATTTCATCGTTAACTGATTTCATCGTTAACTGATTTCATCTTTAACTGATTTCATCGTTAACTGATTTCATCTTCATTTAACTGATTTCATCGTTAACTGATTTCATCTTCATTTAATTGATTTCATCGTTAACTGATTTCATCGTTAACTGATTTCATCTTCATTTAACTGATTTCATCGTTAACTGATTTCATCGTTAACTGATTTCATCTTCATTTAACTGATTTCATTTTCATTCTTCATTTAACTGATTTCATCGTTAACTGATTTCATCTTCATTTAATTGATTTCATCGTTAACTGATTTCATCGTTAACTGATTTCATCTTCATTTAACTGATTTCATCGTTAACTGATTTCATCGTTAATTGATTTCATCGTTAACTGATTTCATTTTCATTCTTCATTTAACTGATTTCATCGTTAACTGATTTCATCGTTAACTGATTTCATCTTCATTTAACTGATTTCATCGTTAACTGATTTCATCGTTAACTGATTTCATCTTCATTTAACTGATTTCATCGTTAACTGATTTCATCGTTAACTGATTTCATCGTTAACTGATTTCATCTTCATTTAACTGATTTCATCGTTAACTGATTTCATCGTTAACTGATTTCATCTTCATTTAACTGATTTCATTTTCATTCTTCATTTAACTGATTTCATCGTTAACTGATTTCATCTTCATTTAACTGATTTCATCGTTAACTGATTTCATCGTTAACTGATTTCATCTTCATTTAACTGATTTCATTGTTAACTGATTTCATCGTTAACTGATTTCATCTTCATTTAACTGATTTCATCGTTAACTGATTTCATCGTTAACTGATTTCATCGTTAACTGATTTCATCTTCATTTAACTGATTTCATCGTTAACTGATTTCATCGTTAATTGATTTCATCGTTAACTGATTTCATCTTCATTTAACTGATTTCATCGTTAATTGATTTCATCGTTAACTGATTTCATCGTTAACTGATTTCATCGTTAACTGATTTCATCTTCATTTAACTGATTTCATCGTTAACTGATTTCATCGTTAATTGATTTCATCGTTAACTGATTTCATCTTCATTTAACTGATTTCATCGTTAATTGATTTCATCGTTAACTGATTTCATCGTTAACTGATTTCATCGTTAACTGATTTCATCTTCATTCTTCATTTAACTGATTTCATCTTTAACTGATTTCATCGTTAACTGATTTCATCTTCATTTAACTGATTTCATCGTTAATTGATTTCATCGTTAACTGATTTCATCGTTAATTGATTTCATCGTTAACTGATTTCATCTTCATTTAACTGATTTCATCGTTAACTGATTTCATCTTCATTCTTCATTTAACTGATTTCATCTTTAACTGATTTCATCGTTAACTGATTTCATCTTCATTTAACTGATTTCATCGTTAATTGATTTCATCGTTAACTGATTTCATCGTTAACTGATTTCATCTTCATTTAACTGATTTCATCGTTAACTGATTTCATCGTTAACTGATTTCATCTTTAACTGATTTCATCTTCATTTAACTGATTTCATCGTTAACTGATTTCATCGTTAACTGATTTCATCGTTAACTGATTTCATCTTCATTTAACTGATTTCATCTTCATTTAACTGATTTCATCGTTAACTGATTTCATCGTTAACTGATTTCATCTTCATTTAATTGATTTCATCGTTAACTGATTTCATCGTTAACTGATTTCATCGTTAACTGATTTCATCTTCATTTAACTGATTTCATCGTTAACTGATTTCATCGTTAACTGATTTCATCGTTAACTGATTTCATCTTCATTTAACTGATTTCATCGTTAACTGATTTCATCGTTAACTGATTTCATCTTCATTTAACTGATTTCATCGTTAACTGATTTCATCGTTAATTGATTTCATCGTTAACTGATTTCATTTTCATTCTTCATTTAACTGATTTCATCGTTAACTGATTTCATCGTTAACTGATTTCATCTTCATTTAACTGATTTCATCGTTAACTGATTTCATCGTTAATTGATTTCATCGTTAACTGATTTCATCGTTAACTGATTTCATCGTTAACTGATTTCATCTTCATTTAACTGATTTCATCGTTAACTGATTTCATCGTTAACTGATTTCATCTTCATTTAACTGATTTCATTTTCATTCTTCATTTAACTGATTTCATCGTTAACTGATTTCATCTTCATTTAATTGATTTCATCGTTAACTGATTTCATCGTTAACTGATTTCATCTTCATTTAACTGATTTCATCGTTAACTGATTTCATCGTTAACTGATTTCATCTTCATTTAACTGATTTCATCGTTAACTGATTTCATCGTTAATTGATTTCATCGTTAACTGATTTCATTTTCATTCTTCATTTAACTGATTTCATCGTTAACTGATTTCATCGTTAACTGATTTCATCGTTAACTGATTTCATCTTCATTTAACTGATTTCATTTTCATTCTTCATTTAACTGATTTCATCGTTAACTGATTTCATCTTCATTTAACTGATTTCATCGTTAACTGATTTCATCTTCATTTAATTGATTTCATCGTTAACTGATTTCATCGTTAACTGATTTCATCTTCATTTAACTGATTTCATCGTTAACTGATTTCATCGTTAACTGATTTCATCGTTAACTGATTTCATCTTCATTTAACTGATTTCATCGTTAACTGATTTCATCGTTAACTGATTTCATCTTCATTTAACTGATTTCATCGTTAACTGATTTCATCGTTAACTGATTTCATCGTTAACTGATTTCATCTTCATTTAACTGATTTCATTGTTAACTGATTTCATCGTTAACTGATTTCAACTTCATTTAACTGATTTCATCGTTAACTGATTTCATCGTTAACTGATTTCATCGTTAACTGATTTCATCTTCATTTAACTGATTTCATTTTCATTCTTCATTTAACTGATTTCATCGTTAACTGATTTCATCTTCATTTAACTGATTTCATCGTTAACTGATTTCATCGTTAACTGATTTCATCGTTAACTGATTTCATCTTTAACTGATTTCATCGTTAACTGATTTCATCTTCATTTAACTGATTTCATCGTTAACTGATTTCATCTTCATTTAATTGATTTCATCGTTAACTGATTTCATCGTTAACTGATTTCATCGTTAACTGATTTCATCTTCATTTAACTGATTTCATCGTTAACTGATTTCATCGTTAACTGATTTCATCTTCATTTAACTGATTTCATTTTCATTCTTCATTTAACTGATTTCATCGTTAACTGATTTCATCTTCATTTAATTGATTTCATCGTTAACTGATTTCATCGTTAACTGATTTCATCGTTAACTGATTTCATCTTCATTTAACTGATTTCATCGTTAACTGATTTCATCGTTAACTGAATTCATCGTTAACTGATTTCATCTTCATTTAACTGATTTCATCGTTAACTGATTTCATCGTTAACTGATTTCATCTTCATTTAACTGATTTCATCGTTAACTGATTTCATCGTTAATTGATTTCATCGTTAACTGATTTCATTTTCATTCTTCATTTAACTGATTTCATCGTTAACTGATTTCATCGTTAACTGATTTCATCTTCATTTAACTGATTTCATCGTTAACTGATTTCATCGTTAATTGATTTCATCGTTAACTGATTTCATCTTCATTCTTCATTTAACTGATTTCATCGTTAACTGATTTCATCTTCATTTAACTGATTTCATCGTTAACTGATTTCATCGTTAACTGATTTCATCGTTAACTGATTTCATCTTCATTTAACTGATTTCATCGTTAACTGATTTCATCTTCATTCTTCATTTAACTGATTTCATCTTTAACTGATTTCATCGTTAACTGATTTCATCTTCATTTAACTGATTTCATCGTTAATTGATTTCATCGTTAACTGATTTCATCGTTAATTGATTTCATCGTTAACTGATTTCATCTTCATTTAACTGATTTCATCGTTAACTGATTTCATCTTCATTTAACTGATTTCATCTTTAACTGATTTCATCGTTAACTGATTTCATCTTCATTTAACTGATTTCATCGTTAATTGATTTCATCGTTAACTGATTTCATCGTTAATTGATTTCATCGTTAACTGATTTCATCTTCATTTAACTGATTTCATCGTTAACTGATTTCATCTTCATTCTTCATTTAACTGATTTCATCTTTAACTGATTTCATCGTTAACTGATTTCATCTTCATTTAACTGATTTCATCGTTAATTGATTTCATCGTTAACTGATTTCATCGTTAATTGATTTCATCGTTAACTGATTTCATCTTCATTTAACTGATTTCATCGTTAACTGATTTCATCTTCATTCTTCATTTAACTGATTTCATCTTTAACTGATTTCATCGTTAACTGATTTCATCTTCATTTAACTGATTTCATCGTTAATTGATTTCATCGTTAACTGATTTCATCGTTAACTGATTTCATCTTCATTTAACTGATTTCATCGTTAACTGATTTCATCGTTAACTGATTTCATCTTTAACTGATTTCATCTTCATTTAACTGATTTCATCGTTAACTGATTTCATCGTTAACTGATTTCATCTTCATTTAACTGATTTCATCTTCATTTAACTGATTTCATCGTTAACTGATTTCATCGTTAACTGATTTCATCTTCATTTAATTGATTTCATCGTTAACTGATTTCATCGTTAACTGATTTCATCGTTAACTGATTTCATCTTCATTTAACTGATTTCATCGTTAACTGATTTCATCGTTAACTGATTTCATCGTTAACTGATTTCATCGTTAACTGATTTCATCGTTAACTGATTTCATCTTCATTTAACTGATTTCATCGTTAACTGATTTCATCGTTAATTGATTTCATCGTTAACTGATTTCATTTCATTCTTCATTTAACTGATTTCATCGTTAACTGATTTCATCGTTAACTGATTTCATCTTCATTTAACTGATTTCATCGTTAACTGATTTCATCGTTAACTGATTTCATCGTTAACTGATTTCATCTTCATTTAACTGATTTCATCGTTAACTGATTTCATCGTTAATTGATTTCATCGTTAACTGATTTCATTTTCATTCTTCATTTAACTGATTTCATCGTTAACTGATTTCATCGTTAACTGATTTCATCTTCATTTAACTGATTTCATCGTTAACTGATTTCATCGTTAATTGATTTCATCGTTAACTGATTTCATCTTCATTCTTCATTTAACTGATTTCATCGTTAACTGATTTCATCTTCATTTAACTGATTTCATCGTTAACTGATTTCATCGTTAACTGATTTCATCGTTAACTGATTTCATCTTCATTTAACTGATTTCATCGTTAACTGATTTCATCTTCATTCTTCATTTAACTGATTTCATCGTTAACTGATTTCATCGTTAACTGATTTCATCTTCATTTAACTGATTTCATCGTTAATTGATTTCATCGTTAACTGATTTCATCGTTAACTGATTTCATCTTCATTTAACTGATTTCATCGTTAACTGATTTCATCGTTAACTGATTTCATCTTTAACTGATTTCATCTTCATTTAACTGATTTCATCGTTAACTGATTTCATCGTTAACTGATTTCATCGTTAACTGATTTCATCGTTAACTGATTTCATCTTCATTTAACTGATTTCATTGTTAACTGATTTCATCGTTAACTGATTTCATCTTCATTTAACTGATTTCATCGTTAACTGATTTCATCGTTAACTGATTTCATCGTTAACTGATTTCATCTTCATTTAACTGATTTCATTTTCATTCTTCATTTAACTGATTTCATCGTTAACTGATTTCATCTTCATTTAACTGATTTCATCGTTAACTGATTTCATCGTTAACTGATTTCATCGTTAACTGATTTCATCTTTAACTGATTTCATCGTTAACTGATTTCATCTTCATTTAACTGATTTCATCGTTAACTGATTTCATCTTCATTTAATTGATTTCATCGTTAACTGATTTCATCGTTAACTGATTTCATCTTCATTTAACTGATTTCATCGTTAACTGATTTCATCTTCATTTAACTGATTTCATCGTTAACTGATTTCATCTTCATTTAACTGATTTCATCGTTAACTGATTTCATCGTTAACTGATTTCATCTTCATTTAACTGATTTCATTTTCATTCTTCATTTAACTGATTTCATCGTTAACTGATTTCATCTTCATTTAATTGATTTCATCGTTAACTGATTTCATCGTTAACTGATTTCATCTTCATTTAACTGATTTCATCGTTAACTGATTTCATCTTCATTTAACTGATTTCATTTTCATTCTTCATTTAACTGATTTCATCGTTAACTGATTTCATCTTCATTTAACTGATTTCATTTTCATTCTTCATTTAACTGATTTCATCGTGAACTGATTTCATCTTCATTTAACTGATTTCATCGTTAACTGATTTCATCGTTAATTGATTTCATCGTTAACTGATTTCATTTTCATTCTTCATTTAACTGATTTCATCGTTAACTGATTTCATCGTTAACTGATTTCATCTTCATTTAACTGATTTCATCGTTAATTGATTTCATCGTTAACTGATTTCATCTTCATTTAACTGATTTCATCGTTAACTGATTTCATCGTTAACTGATTTCATCGTTAACTGATTTCATCGTTAACTGATTTCATCTTCATTTAACTGATTTCATTGTTAACTGATTTCATCGTTAACTGATTTCATCTTCATTTAATTGATTTCATCGTTAACTGATTTCATCTTCATTTAATTGATTTCATCGTTAACTGATTTCATCGTTAACTGATTTCATCGTTAACTGATTTCATCTTCATTTAACTGATTTCATCGTTAACTGATTTCATCGTTAACTGATTTCATCTTCATTTAACTGATTTCATCGTTAACTGATTTCATCGTTAACTGATTTCATCTTCATTTAACTGATTTCATCGTTAACTGATTTCATCGTTAACTGATTTCATCGTTAACTGATTTCATCGTTAACTGATTTCATCTTCATTTAACTGATTTCATTGTTAACTGATTTCATCGTTAACTGATTTCATCTTCATTTAACTGATTTCATCGTTAACTGATTTCATCGTTAACTGATTTCATCTTCATTTAACTGATTTCATTTTCATTCTTCATTTAACTGATTTCATCGTTAACTGATTTCATCTTCATTTAACTGATTTCATCGTTAACTGATTTCATCGTTAACTGATTTCATCGTTAACTGATTTCATCGTTAACTGATTTCATCTTCATTTAACTGATTTCATCGTTAACTGATTTCATCTTCATTTAATTGATTTCATCGTTAACTGATTTCATCGTTAACTGATTTCATCGTTAACTGATTTCATCTTCATTTAACTGATTTCATCGTTAACTGATTTCATCGTTAACTGATTTCATCTTCATTTAACTGATTTCATTTTCATTCTTCATTTAACTGATTTCATCGTTAACTGATTTCATCTTCATTTAATTGATTTCATCGTTAACTGATTTCATCGTTAACTGATTTCATCGTTAACTGATTTCATCTTCATTTAACTGATTTCATCGTTAACTGATTTCATCGTTAACTGATTTCATCGTTAACTGATTTCATCTTCATTTAACTGATTTCATCGTTAACTGATTTCATCGTTAACTGATTTCATCTTCATTTAACTGATTTCATCGTTAACTGATTTCATCGTTAATTGATTTCATCGTTAACTGATTTCATCTTCATTCTTCATTTAACTGATTTTATCGTTAACTGATTTCATCTTCATTTAACTGATTTCATCGTTAACTGATTTCATCGTTAACTGATTTCATCGTTAACTGATTTCATCTTCATTTAACTGATTTCATCGTTAACTGATTTCATCTTCATTCTTCATTTAACTGATTTCATCTTTAACTGATTTCATCGTTAACTGATTTCATCTTCATTTAACTGATTTCATCGTTAATTGATTTCATCGTTAACTGATTTCATCGTTAATTGATTTCATCGTTAACTGATTTCATCTTCATTTAACTGATTTCATCGTTAACTGATTTCATCTTCATTCTTCATTTAACTGATTTCATCTTTAACTGATTTCATCGTTAACTGATTTCATCTTCATTTAACTGATTTCATCGTTAATTGATTTCATCGTTAACTGATTTCATCGTTAATTGATTTCATCGTTAACTGATTTCATCTTCATTTAACTGATTTCATCGTTAACTGATTTCATCTTCATTCTTCATTTAACTGATTTCATCTTTAACTGATTTCATCGTTAACTGATTTCATCTTCATTTAACTGATTTCATCGTTAATTGATTTCATCGTTAACTGATTTCATCGTTAATTGATTTCATCGTTAACTGATTTCATCTTCATTTAACTGATTTCATCGTTAACTGATTTCATCTTCATTCTTCATTTAACTGATTTCATCTTTAACTGATTTCATCGTTAACTGATTTCATCTTCATTTAACTGATTTCATCGTTAATTGATTTCATCGTTAACTGATTTCATCGTTAACTGATTTCATCTTCATTTAACTGATTTCATCGTTAACTGATTTCATCGTTAACTGATTTCATCGTTAACTGATTTCATCGTTAACTGATTTCATCTTCATTTAACTGATTTCATCTTCATTTAACTGATTTCATCGTTAACTGATTTCATCGTTAACTGATTTCATCTTCATTTAATTGATTTCATCGTTAACTGATTTCATCGTTAACTGATTTCATCGTTAACTGATTTCATCTTCATTTAACTGATTTCATCGTTAACTGATTTCATCGTTAACTGATTTCATCTTCATTTAACTGATTTCATCGTTAACTGATTTCATCGTTAACTGATTTCATCTTCATTTAACTGATTTCATCGTTAACTGATTTCATCGTTAATTGATTTCATCGTTAACTGATTTCATCTTCATTCTTCATTTAACTGATTTCATCGTTAACTGATTTCATCTTCATTTAACTGATTTCATCGTTAACTGATTTCATCGTTAACTGATTTCATCGTTAACTGATTTCATCTTCATTTAACTGATTTCATCGTTAACTGATTTCATCTTCATTCTTCATTTAACTGATTTCATCTTTAACTGATTTCATCGTTAACTGATTTCATCTTCATTTAACTGATTTCATCGTTAATTGATTTCATCGTTAACTGATTTCATCGTTAATTGATTTCATCGTTAACTGATTTCATCTTCATTTAACTGATTTCATCGTTAACTGATTTCATCTTCATTCTTCATTTAACTGATTTCATCTTTAACTGATTTCATCGTTAACTGATTTCATCTTCATTTAACTGATTTCATCGTTAATTGATTTCATCGTTAACTGATTTCATCGTTAATTGATTTCATCGTTAACTGATTTCATCTTCATTTAACTGATTTCATCGTTAACTGATTTCATCTTCATTCTTCATTTAACTGATTTCATCTTTAACTGATTTCATCGTTAACTGATTTCATCTTCATTTAACTGATTTCATCGTTAATTGATTTCATCGTTAACTGATTTCATCGTTAACTGATTTCATCTTCATTTAACTGATTTCATCGTTAACTGATTTCATCGTTAACTGATTTCATCTTTAACTGATTTCATCTTCATTTAACTGATTTCATCGTTAACTGATTTCATTGTTAACTGATTTCATCGTTAACTGATTTCATCTTCATTTAACTGATTTCATCGTTAACTGATTTCATCTTCATTTAATTGATTTCATCGTTAACTGATTTCATCGTTAACTGATTTCATCGTTAACTGATTTCATCTTCATTTAACTGATTTCATCGTTAACTGATTTCATCGTTAACTGATTTCATCGTTAACTGATTTCATCTTCATTTAACTGATTTCATCGTTAACTGATTTCATCGTTAACTGATTTCATCTTCATTTAACTGATTTCATCGTTAACTGATTTCATCGTTAATTGATTTCATCGTTAACTGATTTCATTTTCATTCTTCATTTAACTGATTTCATCGTTAACTGATTTCATCGTTAACTGATTTCATCTTCATTTAACTGATTTCATCGTTAACTGATTTCATCGTTAATTGATTTCATCGTTAACTGATTTCATCTTCATTCTTCATTTAACTGATTTCATCGTTAACTGATTTCATCTTCATTTAACTGATTTCATCGTTAACTGATTTCATCGTTAACTGATTTCATCGTTAACTGATTTCATCTTCATTTAACTGATTTCATCGTTAACTGATTTCATCTTCATTCTTCATTTAACTGATTTCATCTTTAACTGATTTCATCGTTAACTGATTTCATCTTCATTTAACTGATTTCATCGTTAATTGATTTCATCGTTAACTGATTTCATCTTCATTTAACTGATTTCATCGTTAACTGATTTCATCTTCATTTAACTGATTTCATCGTTAACTGATTTCATCGTTAACTGATTTCATCTTCATTTAACTGATTTCATCGTTAACTGATTTCATCGTTAACTGATTTCATCTTCATTTAACTGATTTCATCGTTAACTGATTTCATCGTTAATTGATTTCATCGTTAACTGATTTCATTTTCATTCTTCATTTAACTGATTTCATCGTTAACTGATTTCATCGTTAACTGATTTCATCTTCATTTAACTGATTTCATCGTTAACTGATTTCATCGTTAACTGATTTCATCTTCATTTAACTGATTTCATCGTTAACTGATTTCATCGTTAATTGATTTCATCGTTAACTGATTTCATTTTCATTCTTCATTTAACTGATTTCATCGTTAACTGATTTCATCGTTAACTGATTTCATCTTCATTTAACTGATTTCATCGTTAACTGATTTCATCGTTAATTGATTTCATCGTTAACTGATTTCATCTTCATTCTTCATTTAACTGATTTCATCGTTAACTGATTTCATCTTCATTTAACTGATTTCATCGTTAACTGATTTCATCGTTAACTGATTTCATCGTTAACTGATTTCATCTTCATTTAACTGATTTCATTGTTAACTGATTTCATCGTTAACTGATTTCATCTTCATTTAACTGATTTCATCGTTAACTGATTTCATCGTTAACTGATTTCATCGTTAACTGATTTCATCTTCATTTAACTGATTTAATTTTCATTCTTCATTTAACTGATTTCATCGTTAACTGATTTCATCTTCATTTAACTGATTTCATCGTTAACTGATTTCATCGTTAACTGATTTCATCTTTAACTGATTTCATCGTTAACTGATTTCATCTTCATTTAACTGATTTCATCGTTAACTGATTTCATCTTCATTTAATTGATTTCATCGTTAACTGATTTCATCGTTAACTGATTTCATCGTTAACTGATTTCATCTTCATTTAACTGATTTCATCGTTAACTGATTTCATCGTTAACTGATTTCATCTTCATTTAACTGATTTCATTTTCATTCTTCATTTAACTGATTTCATCGTTAACTGATTTCATCTTCATTTAATTGATTTCATCGTTAACTGATTTCATCGTTAACTGATTTCATCGTTAACTGATTTCATCTTCATTTAACTGATTTCATCGTTAACTGATTTCATCGTTAACTGATTTCATCGTTAACTGATTTCATCTTCATTTAACTGATTTCATCGTTAACTGATTTCATCGTTAACTGATTTCATCTTCATTTAACTGATTTCATCGTTAACTGATTTCATCGTTAATTGATTTCATCGTTAACTGATTTCATTTTCATTCTTCATTTAACTGATTTCATCGTTAACTGATTTCATCGTTAACTGATTTCATCTTCATTTAACTGATTTCATCGTTAACTGATTTCATCGTTAACTGATTTCATCGTTAATTGATTTCATCGTTAACTGATTTCATCTTCATTCTTCATTTAACTGATTTCATCGTTAACTGATTTCATCTTCATTTAACTGATTTCATCGTTAACTGATTTCATCGTTAACTGATTTCATCGTTAACTGATTTCATCTTCATTTAACTGATTTCATCGTTAACTGATTTCATCTTCATTCTTCATTTAACTGATTTCATCTTTAACTGATTTCATCGTTAACTGATTTCATCTTCATTTAACTGATTTCATCGTTAATTGATTTCATCGTTAACTGATTTCATCGTTAACTGATTTCATCGTTAACTGATTTCATCTTCATTTAACTGATTTCATCGTTAATTGATTTCATCGTTAACTGATTTCATCGTTAATTGATTTCATCGTTAACTGATTTCATCTTCATTTAACTGATTTCATCGTTAACTGATTTCATCTTCATTCTTCATTTAACTGATTTCATCTTTAACTGATTTCATCGTTAACTGATTTCATCTTCATTTAACTGATTTCATCGTTAATTGATTTCATCGTTAACTGATTTCATCGTTAATTGATTTCATCGTTAACTGATTTCATCTTCATTTAACTGATTTCATCGTTAACTGATTTCATCTTCATTCTTCATTTAACTGATTTCATCTTTAACTGATTTCATCGTTAACTGATTTCATCTTCATTTAACTGATTTCATCGTTAATTGATTTCATCGTTAACTGATTTCATCGTTAATTGATTTCATCGTTAACTGATTTCATCTTCATTTAACTGATTTCATCGTTAACTGATTTCATCTTCATTCTTCATTTAACTGATTTCATCTTTAACTGATTTCATCGTTAACTGATTTCATCTTCATTTAACTGATTTCATCGTTAATTGATTTCATCGTTAACTGATTTCATCGTTAACTGATTTCATCTTCATTTAACTGATTTCATCGTTAACTGATTTCATCGTTAACTGATTTCATCTTTAACTGATTTCATCTTCATTTAACTGATTTCATCGTTAATTGATTTCATCGTTAACTGATTTCATCGTTAACTGATTTCATCGTTAACTGATTTCATCTTCATTTAACTGATTTCATCGTTAATTGATTTCATCGTTAACTGATTTCATCGTTAATTGATTTCATCGTTAACTGATTTCATCTTCATTTAACTGATTTCATCGTTAACTGATTTCATCTTCATTCTTCATTTAACTGATTTCATCTTTAACTGATTTCATCGTTAACTGATTTCATCTTCATTTAACTGATTTCATCGTTAATTGATTTCATCGTTAACTGATTTCATCGTTAATTGATTTCATCGTTAACTGATTTCATCTTCATTTAACTGATTTCATCGTTAACTGATTTCATCTTCATTCTTCATTTAACTGATTTCATCTTTAACTGATTTCATCGTTAACTGATTTCATCTTCATTTAACTGATTTCATCGTTAATTGATTTCATCGTTAACTGATTTCATCGTTAACTGATTTCATCTTCATTTAACTGATTTCATCGTTAACTGATTTCATCGTTAACTGATTTCATCTTTAACTGATTTCATCTTCATTTAACTGATTTCATCGTTAACTGATTTCATCGTTAACTGATTTCATCGTTAACTGATTTCATCTTCATTTAACTGATTTCATCTTCATTTAACTGATTTCATCGTTAACTGATTTCATCGTTAACTGATTTCATCTTCATTTAATTGATTTCATCGTTAACTGATTTCATCGTTAACTGATTTCATCGTTAACTGATTTCATCTTCATTTAACTGATTTCATCGTTAACTGATTTCATCGTTAACTGATTTCATCGTTAACTGATTTCATCTTCATTTAACTGATTTCATCGTTAACTGATTTCATCGTTAATTGATTTCATCGTTAACTGATTTCATCTTCATTCTTCATTTAACTGATTTCATCTTTAACTGATTTCATCGTTAACTGATTTCATCTTCATTTAACTGATTTCATCGTTAATTGATTTCATCGTTAACTGATTTCATCGTTAACTGATTTCATCTTCATTTAACTGATTTCATCGTTAACTGATTTCATCGTTAACTGATTTCATCTTTAACTGATTTCATCTTCATTTAACTGATTTCATCGTTAACTGATTTCATCGTTAACTGATTTCATCGTTAACTGATTTCATCTTCATTTAACTGATTTCATTGTTAACTGATTTCATCGTTAACTGATTTCATCTTCATTTAACTGATTTCCTCGTTAACTGATTTCATCGTTAACTGATTTCATCGTTAACTGATTTCATCTTCATTTAACTGATTTCATTTTCATTCTTCATTTAACTGATTTCATCGTTAACTGATTTCATCTTCATTTAACTGATTTCATCGTTAACTGATTTCATCGTTAACTGATTTCATCTTTAACTGATTTCATCGTTAACTGATTTCATCTTCATTTAACTGATTTCATCGTTAACTGATTTCATCTTCATTTAATTGATTTCATCGTTAACTGATTTCATCGTTAACTGATTTCATCGTTAACTGATTTCATCTTCATTTAACTGATTTCATCGTTAACTGATTTCATCGTTAACTGATTTCATCTTCATTTAACTGATTTCATTTTCATTCTTCATTTAACTGATTTCATCGTTAACTGATTTCATCTTCATTTAATTGATTTCATCGTTAACTGATTTCATCGTTAACTGATTTCATCGTTAACTGATTTCATCTTCATTTAACTGATTTCATCGTTAACTGATTTCATCTTCATTTAACTGATTTCATCGTTAACTGATTTCATCGTTAATTGATTTCATCGTTAACTGATTTCATTTTCATTCTTCATTTAACTGATTTCATCGTTAACTGATTTCATCGTTAACTGATTTCATCTTCATTTAACTGATTTCATCGTTAACTGATTTCATCGTTAATTGATTTCATCGTTAACTGATTTCATCTTCATTCTTCATTTAACTGATTTCATCGTTAACTGATTTCATCTTCATTTAACTGATTTCATCGTTAACTGATTTCATCGTTAACTGATTTCATCGTTAACTGATTTCATCTTCATTTAACTGATTTCATTGTTAACTGATTTCATCGTTAACTGATTTCATCTTCATTTAACTGATTTCATCGTTAACTGATTTCATCGTTAACTGATTTCATCGTTAACTGATTTCATCTTCATTTAACTGATTTCATTTTCATTCTTCATTTAACTGATTTCATCGTTAACTGATTTCATCTTCATTTAACTGATTTCATCGTTAACTGATTTCATCGTTAACTGATTTCATCTTTAACTGATTCCATCGTTAACTGATTTCATCTTCATTTAACTGATTTCATCGTTAACTGATTTCATCTTCATTTAATTGATTTCATCGTTAACTGATTTCATCGTTAACTGATTTCATCGTTAACTGATTTCATCTTCATTTAACTGATTTCATCGTTAACTGATTTCATCGTTAACTGATTTCATCTTCATTTAACTGATTTCATTTTCATTCTTCATTTAACTGATTTCATCGTTAACTGATTTCATCTTCATTTAATTGATTTCATCGTTAACTGATTTCATCGTTAACTGATTTCATCTTCATTTAACTGATTTCATCGTTAACTGATTTCATCGTTAACTGATTTCATCGTTAACTGATTTCATCTTCATTTAACTGATTTCATCGTTAACTGATTTCATCGTTAACTGATTTCATCTTCATTTAACTGATTTCATCGTTAACTGATTTCATCGTTAATTGATTTCATCGTTAACTGATTTCATTTTCATTCTTCATTTAACTGATTTCATCGTTAACTGATTTCATCGTTAACTGATTTCATCTTCATTTAACTGATTTCATCGTTAACTGATTTCATCGTTAATTGATTTCATCGTTAACTGATTTCATCTTCATTCTTCATTTAACTGATTTCATCGTTAACTGATTTCATCTTCATTTAACTGATTTCATCGTTAACTGATTTCATCGTTAACTGATTTCATCGTTAACTGATTTCATCTTCATTTCACTGATTTCATCGTTAACTGATTTCATCGTTAACTGATTTCATCGTTAACTGATTTCATCTTCATTTAACTGATTTCATCGTTAATTGATTTCATCGTTAACTGATTTCATCGTTAATTGATTTCATCGTTAACTGATTTCATCTTCATTTAACTGATTTCATCGTTAACTGATTTCATCTTCATTCTTCATTTAACTGATTTCATCTTTAACTGATTTCATCGTTAACTGATTTCATCTTCATTTAACTGATTTCATCGTTAATTGATTTCATCGTTAACTGATTTCATCGTTAATTGATTTCATCGTTAACTGATTTCATCTTCATTTAACTGATTTCATCGTTAACTGATTTCATCTTCATTCTTCATTTAACTGATTTCATCTTTAACTGATTTCATCGTTAACTGATTTCATCTTCATTTAACTGATTTCATCGTTAATTGATTTCATCGTTAACTGATTTCATCGTTAATTGATTTCATCGTTAACTGATTTCATCTTCATTTAACTGATTTCATCGTTAACTGATTTCATCTTCATTCTTCATTTAACTGATTTCATCTTTAACTGATTTCATCGTTAACTGATTTCATCTTCATTTAACTGATTTCATCGTTAATTGATTTCATCGTTAACTGATTTCATCGTTAACTGATTTCATCTTCATTTAACTGATTTCATCGTTAACTGATTTCATCGTTAACTGATTTCATCTTTAACTGATTTCATCTTCATTTAACTGATTTCATCGTTAATTGATTTCATCGTTAACTGATTTCATCGTTAACTGATTTCATCGTTAACTGATTTCATCTTCATTTAACTGATTTCATCGTTAATTGATTTCATCGTTAACTGATTTCATCGTTAATTGATTTCATCGTTAACTGATTTCATCTTCATTTAACTGATTTCATCGTTAACTGATTTCATCTTCATTCTTCATTTAATTGATTTCATCTTTAACTGATTTCATCGTTAACTGATTTCATCTTCATTTAACTGATTTCATCGTTAATTGATTTCATCGTTAACTGATTTCATCGTTAATTGATTTCATCGTTAACTGATTTCATCTTCATTTAACTGATTTCATCGTTAACTGATTTCATCTTCATTCTTCATTTAACTGATTTCATCTTTAACTGATTTCATCGTTAACTGATTTCATCTTCATTTAACTGATTTCATCGTTAATTGATTTCATCGTTAACTGATTTCATCGTTAACTGATTTCATCTTCATTTAACTGATTTCATCGTTAACTGATTTCATGGTTAACTGATTTCATCTTTAACTGATTTCATCTTCATTTAACTGATTTCATCGTTAACTGATTTCATCGTTAACTGATTTCATCGTTAACTGATTTCATCTTCATTTAACTGATTTCATCTTCATTTAACTGATTTCATCGTTAACTGATTTCATCGTTAACTGATTTCATCTTCATTTAATTGATTTCATCGTTAACTGATTTCATCGTTAACTGATTTCATCGTTAACTGATTTCATCTTCATTTAACTGATTTCATCGTTAACTGATTTCATCGTTAACTGATTTCATCGTTAACTGATTTCATCTTCATTTAACTGATTTCATCGTTAACTGATTTCATCGTTAACTGATTTCATCTTCATTTAACTGATTTCATCGTTAACTGATTTCATCGTTAATTGATTTCATCGTTAACTGATTTCATTTTCATTCTTCATTTAACTGATTTCATCGTTAACTGATTTCATCGTTAACTGATTTCATCTTCATTTAACTGATTTCATCGTTAACTGATTTCATCGTTAATTGATTTCATCGTTAACTGATTTCATCTTCATTCTTCATTTAACTGATTTCATCTTTAACTGATTTCATCGTTAACTGATTTCATCTTCATTTAACTGATTTCATCGTTAATTGATTTCATCGTTAACTGATTTCATCGTTAACTGATTTCATCTTCATTTAACTGATTTCATCGTTAACTGATTTCATCGTTAACTGATTTCATCTTTAACTGATTTCATCTTCATTTAACTGATTTCATCGTTAACTGATTTCATCGTTAACTGATTTCATCGTTAACTGATTTCATCTTCATTTAACTGATTTCATTGTTAACTGATTTCATCGTTAACTGATTTCATCTTCATTTAACTGATTTCCTCGTTAACTGATTTCATCGTTAACTGATTTCATCGTTAACTGATTTCATCTTCATTTAACTGATTTCATTTTCATTCTTCATTTAACTGATTTCATCGTTAACTGATTTCATCTTCATTTAACTGATTTCATCGTTAACTGATTTCATCGTTAACTGATTTCATCGTTAACTGATTTCATCTTTAACTGATTTCATCGTTAACTGATTTCATCTTCATTTAACTGATTTCATCGTTAACTGATTTCATCTTCATTTAATTGATTTCATCGTTAACTGATTTCATCGTTAACTGATTTCATCGTTAACTGATTTCATCTTCATTTAACTGATTTCATCGTTAACTGATTTCATCGTTAACTGATTTCATCTTCATTTAACTGATTTCATTTTCATTCTTCATTTAACTGATTTCATCGTTAACTGATTTCATCTTCATTTAATTGATTTCATCGTTAACTGATTTCATCGTTAACTGATTTCATCGTTAACTGATTTCATCTTCATTTAACTGATTTCATCGTTAACTGATTTCATCGTTAACTGATTTCATCGTTAACTGATTTCATCTTCATTTAACTGATTTCATCGTTAACTGATTTCATCGTTAACTGATTTCATCTTCATTTAACTGATTTCATCGTTAACTGATTTCATCGTTAATTGATTTCATCGTTAACTGATTTCATTTTCATTCTTCATTTAACTGATTTCATCGTTAACTGATTTCATCGTTAACTGATTTCATCTTCATTTAACTGATTTCATCGTTAACTGATTTCATCGTTAATTGATTTCATCGTTAACTGATTTCATCTTCATTCTTCATTTAACTGATTTCATCGTTAACTGATTTCATCTTCATTTAACTGATTTCATCGTTAACTGATTTCATCGTTAACTGATTTCATCGTTAACTGATTCCATCGTTAACTGATTTCATCTTCATTTAACTGATTTCATTGTTAACTGATTTCATCGTTAACTGATTTCATCTTCATTTAACTGATTTCATCGTTAACTGATTTCATCGTTAACTGATTTCATCGTTAACTGATTTCATCTTCATTTAACTGATTTCATTTTCATTCTTCATTTAACTGATTTCATCGTTAACTGATTTCATCTTCATTTAACTGATTTCATCGTTAACTGATTTCATCGTTAACTGATTTCATCGTTAACTGATTTCATCTTTAACTGATTTCATCGTTAACTGATTTCATCTTCATTTAACTGATTTCATCGTTAACTGATTTCATCTTCATTTAATTGATTTCATCGTTAACTGATTTCATCGTTAACTGATTTCATCGTTAACTGATTTCATCGTTAACTGATTTCATCTTCATTTAACTGATTTCATCGTTAACTGATTTCATCTTCATTCTTCATTTAACTGATTTCATCTTTAACTGATTTCATCGTTAACTGATTTCATCTTCATTTAACTGATTTCATCGTTAATTGATTTCATCGTTAACTGATTTCATCGTTAACTGATTTCATCGTTAACTGATTTCATCTTCATTCTTCATTTAACTGATTTCATCTTTAACTGATTTCATCGTTAACTGATTTCATCTTCATTTAACTGATTTCATCGTTAATTGATTTCATCGTTAACTGATTTCATCGTTAATTGATTTCATCGTTAACTGATTTCATCTTCATTTAACTGATTTCATCGTTAACTGATTTCATCTTCATTCTTCATTTAACTGATTTCATCTTTAACTGATTTCATCGTTAACTGATTTCATCTTCATTTAACTGATTTCATCGTTAATTGATTTCATCGTTAACTGATTTCATCGTTAACTGATTTCATCTTCATTTAACTGATTTCATCGTTAACTGATTTCATCGTTAACTGATTTCATCTTCATTTAACTGATTTCATCTTCATTTAACTGATTTCATCGTTAACTGATTTCATCGTTAACTGATTTCATCTTCATTTAATTGATTTCATCGTTAACTGATTTCATCGTTAACTGATTTCATCGTTAACTGATTTCATCTTCATTTAACTGATTTCATCGTTAACTGATTTCATCGTTAACTGATTTCATCGTTAACTGATTTCATCTTCATTTAACTGATTTCATCGTTAACTGATTTCATCGTTAACTGATTTCATCTTCATTTAACTGATTTCATCGTTAACTGATTTCATCGTTAATTGATTTCATCGTTAACTGATTTCATTTTCATTCTTCATTTAACTGATTTCATCGTTAACTGATTTCATCGTTAACTGATTTCATCTTCATTTAACTGATTTCATCGTTAACTGATTTCATCGTTAATTGATTTCATCGTTAACTGATTTCATCTTCATTCTTCATTTAACTGATTTCATCGTTAACTGATTTCATCTTCATTTAACTGATTTCATCGTTAACTGATTTCATCGTTAACTGATTTCATCGTTAACTGATTTCATCTTCATTTAACTGATTTCATCGTTAACTGATTTCATCTTCATTCTTCATTTAACTGATTTCATCTTTAACTGATTTCATCGTTAACTGATTTCATCTTCATTTAACTGATTTCATCGTTAATTGATTTCATCGTTAACTGATTTCATCGTTAACTGATTTCATCTTCATTTAACTGATTTCATCGTTAACTGATTTCATCGTTAACTGATTTCATCTTTAACTGATTTCATCTTCATTTAACTGATTTCATCGTTAACTGATTTCATCGTTAACTGATTTCATCGTTAACTGATTTCATCTTCATTTAACTGATTTCATTGTTAACTGATTCCATCGTTAACTGATTTCATCTTCATTTAACTGATTTCATCGTTAACTGATTTCATCGTTAACTGATTTCATCGTTAACTGATTTCATCTTCATTTAACTGATTTCATTTTCATTCTTCATTTAACTGATTTCATCGTTAACTGATTTCATCTTCATTTAACTGATTTCATCGTTAACTGATTTCATCGTTAACTGATTTCATCGTTAACTGATTTCATCTTTAACTGATTTCATCGTTAACTGATTTCATCTTCATTTAACTGATTTCATCGTTAACTGATTTCATCTTCATTTAATTGATTTCATCGTTAACTGATTTCATCGTTAACTGATTTCATCGTTAACTGATTTCATCTTCATTTAACTGATTTCATTGTTAACTGATTTCATCGTTAACTGATTTCATCTTCATTTAACTGATTTCATCTTCATTTAACTGATTTCATCGTTAACTGATTTCATCGTTAACTGATTTCATCTTCATTTAACTGATTTCATTTTCATTCTTCATTTAACTGATTTCATCGTTAACTGATTTCATCTTCATTTAACTGATTTCATCGTTAACTGATTTCATCGTTAACTGATTTCATCGTTAACTGATTTCATCTTTAACTGATTTCATCGTTAACTGATTTCATCGTCATTTAACTGATTTCATCGTTAACTGATTTCATCTTCATTTAATTGATTTCATCGTTAACTGATTTCATCGTTAACTGATTTCATCGTTAACTGATTTCATCTTCATTTAACTGATTTCATCGTTAACTGATTTCATCGTTAACTGATTTCATCTTCATTTAACTGATTTCATTTTCATTCTTCATTTAACTGATTTCATCGTTAACTGATTTCATCTTCATTTAACTGATTTCATTTTCATTCTTCATTTAACTGATTTCATCGTTAACTGATTTCATCTTCATTTAATTGATTTCATCGTTAACTGATTTCATCGTTAACTGATTTCATCGTTAACTGATTTCATCTTCATTTAACTGATTTCATCGTTAACTGATTTCATCGTTAACTGATTTCATCGTTAACTGATTTCATCTTCATTTAACTGATTTCATCGTTAACTGATTTCATCGTTAACTGATTTCATCTTCATTTAACTGATTTCATCGTTAACTGATTTCATCGTTAATTGATTTCATCGTTAACTGATTTCATTTTCATTCTTCATTTAACTGATTTCATCGTTAACTGATTTCATCGTTAACTGATTTCATCTTCATTTAACTGATTTCATCGTTAACTGATTTCATCGTTAATTGATTTCATCGTTAACTGATTTCATCTTCATTCTTCATTTAACTGATTTCATCGTTAACTGATTTCATCTTCATTTAACTGATTTCATCGTTAACTGATTTCATCGTTAACTGATTTCATCGTTAACTGATTTCATCTTCATTTAACTGATTTCATCGTTAACTGATTTCATCTTCATTCTTCATTTAACTGATTTCATCTTTAACTGATTTCATCGTTAACTGATTTCATCTTCATTTAACTGATTTCATCGTTAATTGATTTCATCGTTAACTGATTTCATCGTTAACTGATTTCATCGTTAACTGATTTCATCTTCATTTAACTGATTTCATCGTTAATTGATTTCATCGTTAACTGATTTCATCGTTAATTGATTTCATCGTTAACTGATTTCATCGTTAACTGATTTCATCGTTAACTGATTTCATCGTTAACTGATTTCATCGTTAACTGATTTCATCTTCATTTAATTGATTTCATCGTTAACTGATTTCATCGTTAACTGATTTCATCTTCATTTAACTGATTTCATCGTTAACTGATTTCATCGTTAACTGATTTCATCGTTAACTGATTTCATCTTCATTTAACTGATTTCATCGTTAACTGATTTCATCGTTAACTGATTTCATCTTCATTTAACTGATTTCATCGTTAACTGATTTCATCGTTAATTGATTTCATCGTTAACTGATTTCATTTTCATTCTTCATTTAACTGATTTCATCGTTAACTGATTTCATCGTTAACTGATTTCATCTTCATTTAACTGATTTCATCGTTAACTGATTTCATCGTTAATTGATTTCATCGTTAACTGATTTCATCTTCATTCTTCATTTAACTGATTTCATCGTTAACTGATTTCATCTTCATTTAACTGATTTCATCGTTAACTGATTTCATCGTTAACTGATTTCATCTTCATTTAACTGATTTCATCGTTAACTGATTTCATCTTCATTCTTCATTTAACTGATTTCATCTTTAACTGATTTCATCGTTAACTGATTTCATCTTCATTTAACTGATTTCATCGTTAATTGATTTCATCGTTAACTGATTTCATCGTTAACTGATTTCATCTTCATTTAACTGATTTCATCGTTAACTGATTTCATCGTTAACTGATTTCATCTTTAACTGATTTCATCTTCATTTAACTGATTTCATCGTTAACTGATTTCATCGTTAACTGATTTCATCGTTAACTGATTTCATCGTTAACTGATTTCATCTTCATTTAACTGATTTCATTGTTAACTGATTTCATCGTTAACTGATTTCATCTTCATTTAACTGATTTCATCGTTAACTGATTTCATCGTTAACTGATTTCATCTTCATTTAACTGATTTCATTTTCATTCTTCATTTAACTGATTTCATCGTTAACTGATTTCATCTTCATTTAACTGATTTCATCGTTAACTGATTTCATCGTTAACTGATTTCATCGTTAACTGATTTCATCTTTAACTGATTTCATCGTTAACTGATTTCATCTTCATTTAACTGATTTCATCGTTAACTGATTTCATCTTCATTTAATTGATTTCATCGTTAACTGATTTCATCGTTAACTGATTTCATCGTTAACTGATTTCATCTTCATTTAACTGATTTCATCGTTAACTGATTTCATCGTTAACTGATTTCATCTTCATTTAACTGATTTCATCGTTAACTGATTTCATCGTTAATTGATTTCATCGTTAACTGATTTCATTTTCATTCTTCATTTAACTGATTTCATCGTTAACTGATTTCATCGTTAACTGATTTCATCTTCATTTAACTGATTTCATCGTTAATTGATTTCATCGTTAACTGATTTCATCGTTAACTGATTTCATCGTTAACTGATTTCATCTTCATTTAACTGATTTCATCGTTAATTGATTTCATCGTTAACTGATTTCATCGTTAACTGATTTCATCGTTAACTGATTTCATCTTTAACTGATTTCATCGTTAACTGATTTCATCTTCATTTAACTGATTTCATCGTTAACTGATTTCATCTTCATTTAATTGATTTCATCGTTAACTGATTTCATCGTTAACTGATTTCATCGTTAACTGATTTCATCTTCATTTAACTGATTTCATCGTTAACTGATTTCATCGTTAACTGATTTCATCTTCATTTAACTGATTTCATTTTCATTCTTCATTTAACTGATTTCATCGTTAACTGATTTCATCTTCATTTAATTGATTTCATCGTTAACTGATTTCATCGTTAACTGATTTCATCGTTAACTGATTTCATCTTCATTTAACTGATTTCATCGTTAACTGATTTCATCGTTAACTGATTTCATCGTTAACTGATTTCATCTTCATTTAACTGATTTCATCGTTAACTGATTTCATCGTTAACTGATTTCATCTTCATTTAACTGATTTCATCGTTAACTGATTTCATCGTTAATTGATTTCATCGTTAACTGATTTCATTTTCATTCTTCATTTAACTGATTTCATCGTTAACTGATTTCATCGTTAACTGATTTCATCTTCATTTAACTGATTTCATCGTTAACTGATTTCATCGTTAAATGATTTCATCGTTAACTGATTTCATCTTCATTCTTCATTTAACTGATTTCATCGTTAACTGATTTCATCTTCATTTAACTGATTTCATCGTTAACTGATTTCATCGTTAACTGATTTCATCGTTAACTGATTTCATCTTCATTTAACTGATTTCATCGTTAACTGATTTCATCTTCATTCTTCATTTAACTGATTTCATCTTTAACTGATTTCATCGTTAACTGATTTCATCTTCATTTAACTGATTTCATCGTTAATTGATTTCATCGTTAACTGATTTCATCGTTAACTGATTTCATCGTTAACTGATTTCATCTTCATTTAACTGATTTCATCGTTAATTGATTTCATCGTTAACTGATTTCATCGTTAATTGATTTCATCGTTAACTGATTTCATCGTTAACTGATTTCATCGTTAACTGATTTCATCTTCATTTAATTGATTTCATCGTTAACTGATTTCATCGTTAACTGATTTCATCGTTAACTGATTTCATCTTCATTTAACTGATTTCATCGTTAACTGATTTCATCGTTAACTGATTTCATCGTTAACTGATTTCATCTTCATTTAACTGATTTCATCGTTAACTGATTTCATCGTTAACTGATTTCATCTTCATTTAACTGATTTCATCGTTAACTGATTTCATCGTTAATTGATTTCATCGTTAACTGATTTCATTTTCATTCTTCATTTAACTGATTTCATCGTTAACTGATTTCATCGTTAACTGATTTCATCTTCATTTAACTGATTTCATCGTTAACTGATTTCATCGTTAATTGATTTCATCGTTAACTGATTTCATCTTCATTCTTCATTTAACTGATTTCATCGTTAACTGATTTCATCTTCATTTAACTGATTTCATCGTTAACTGATTTCATCGTTAACTGATTTCATCGTTAACTGATTTCATCTTCATTTAACTGATTTCATCGTTAACTGATTTCATCTTCATTCTTCATTTAACTGATTTCATCGTTAACTGATTTCATCGTTAACTGATTTCATCTTCATTTAACTGATTTCATCGTTAATTGATTTCATCGTTAACTGATTTCATCGTTAACTGATTTCATCGTTAACTGATTTCATCGTTAACTGATTTCATCTTTAACTGATTTCATCTTCATTTAACTGATTTCATCGTTAACTGATTTCATCGTTAACTGATTTCATCTTCATTTAACTGATTTCATTGTTAACTGATTTCATCGTTAACTGATTTCATCTTCATTTAACTGATTTCATCGTTAACTGATTTCATCGTTAACTGATTTCATCTTCATTTAACTGATTTCATTTTCATTCTTCATTTAACTGATTTCATCGTTAACTGATTTCATCTTCATTTAACTGATTTCATCGTTAACTGATTTCATCGTTAACTGATTTCATCTTTAACTGATTTCATCGTTAACTGATTTCATCTTCATTTAACTGATTTCATCGTTAACTGATTTCATCTTCATTTAATTGATTTCATCGTTAACTGATTTCATCGTTAACTGATTTCATCGTTAACTGATTTCATCTTCATTTAACTGATTTCATCTTCATTTAACTGATTTCATCGTTAACTGATTTCATCTTCATTTAACTGATTTCATCGTTAACTGATTTCATCGTTAATTGATTTCATCGTTAACTGATTTCATTTTCATTCTTCATTTAACTGATTTCATCGTTAACTGATTTCATCGTTAACTGATTTCATCTTCATTTAACTGATTTCATCGTTAACTGATTTCATCGTTAACTGATTTCATCGTTAACTGATTTCATCGTTAACTGATTTCATCGTTAACTGATTTCATCTTCATTTAACTGATTTCATTGTTAACTGATTTCATCGTTAACTGATTTCATCTTCATTTAACTGATTTCATCGTTAACTGATTTCATCGTTAACTGATTTCATCGTTAACTGATTTCATCGTTAACTGATTTCATCTTCATTTAACTGATTTCATTTTCATTCTTCATTTAACTGATTTCATCGTTAACTGATTTCATCTTCATTTAACTGATTTCATCGTTAACTGATTTCATCGTTAACTGATTTCATCGTTAACTGATTTCATCTTTAACTGATTTCATCGTTAACTGATTTCATCTTCATTTAACTGATTTCATCGTTAACTGATTTAATCTTCATTTAATTGATTTCATCGTTAACTGATTTCATCGTTAACTGATTTCATCGTTAACTGATTTCATCTTCATTTAACTGATTTCATCGTTAACTGATTTCATCGTTAACTGATTTCATCTTCATTTAACTGATTTCATTTTCATTCTTCATTTAACTGATTTCATCGTTAACTGATTTCATCTTCATTTAATTGATTTCATCGTTAACTGATTTCATCGTTAACTGATTTCATCGTTAACTGATTTCATCTTCATTTAACTGATTTCATCGTTAACTGATTTCATCGTTAACTGATTTCATCGTTAACTGATTTCATCTTCATTTAACTGATTTCATCGTTAACTGATTTCATCGTTAACTGATTTCATCTTCATTTAACTGATTTCATCGTTAACTGATTTCATCGTTAATTGATTTCATCGTTAACTGATTTCATTTTCATTCTTCATTTAACTGATTTCATCGTTAACTGATTTCATCGTTAACTGATTTCATCTTCATTTAACTGATTTCATCGTTAATTGATTTCATCGTTAACTGATTTCATCGTTAATTGATTTCATCGTTAACTGATTTCATCTTCATTTAACTGATTTCATCGTTAACTGATTTCATCTTCATTCTTCATTTAACTGATTTCATCTTTAACTGATTTCATCGTTAACTGATTTCATCTTCATTTAACTGATTTCATCGTTAATTGATTTCATCGTTAACTGATTTCATCGTTAACTGATTTCATCTTCATTTAACTGATTTCATCGTTAACTGATTTCATCGTTAACTGATTTCATCTTTTACTGATTTCATCTTCATTTAACTGATTTCATCGTTAACTGATTTCATCGTTAACTGATTTCATCTTCATTTAACTGATTTCATCTTCATTTAACTGATTTCATCGTTAACTGATTTCATCGTTAACTGATTTCATCTTCATTTAATTGATTTCATCGTTAACTGATTTCATCGTTAACTGATTTCATCGTTAACTGATTTCATCTTCATTTAACTGATTTCATCGTTAACTGATTTCATCGTTAACTGATTTCATCGTTAACTGATTTCATCTTCATTTAACTGATTTCATCGTTAACTGATTTCATCGTTAACTGATTTCATCTTCATTTAACTGATTTCATCGTTAACTGATTTCATCGTTAATTGATTTCATCGTTAACTGATTTCATTTTCATTCTTCATTTAACTGATTTCATCGTTAACTGATTTCATCGTTAACTGATTTCATCTTCATTTAACTGATTTCATCGTTAACTGATTTCATCGTTAATTGATTTCATCGTTAACTGATTTCATCTTCATTTAACTGATTTCATCGTTAATTGATTTCATCGTTAACTGATTTCATCGTTAACTGATTTCATCGTTAACTGATTTCATCTTCATTCTTCATTTAACTGATTTCATCTTTAACTGATTTCATCGTTAACTGATTTCATCTTCATTTAACTGATTTCATCGTTAATTGATTTCATCGTTAACTGATTTCATCGTTAATTGATTTCATCGTTAACTGATTTCATCTTCATTTAACTGATTTCATCGTTAACTGATTTCATCTTCATTCTTCATTTAACTGATTTCATCTTTAACTGATTTCATCGTTAACTGATTTCATCTTCATTTAACTGATTTCATCGTTAATTGATTTCATCGTTAACTGATTTCATCGTTAACTGATTTCATCTTCATTTAACTGATTTCATCGTTAACTGATTTCATCGTTAACTGATTTCATCTTTAACTGATTTCATCTTCATTTAACTGATTTCATCGTTAACTGATTTCATCGTTAACTGATTTCATCGTTAACTGATTTCATCTTCATTTAACTGATTTCATCGTTAACTGATTTCATCGTTAACTGATTTCATCTTCATTTAACTGATTTCATCGTTAACTGATTTCATCGTTAATTGATTTCATCGTTAACTGATTTCATTTTCATTCTTCATTTAACTGATTTCATCGTTAACTGATTTCATCGTTAACTGATTTCATCTTCATTTAACTGATTTCATCGTTAACTGATTTCATCGTTAATTGATTTCATCGTTAACTGATTTCATCTTCATTCTTCATTTAACTGATTTCATCGTTAACTGATTTCATCTTCATTTAACTGATTTCATCGTTAACTGATTTCATCGTTAACTGATTTCATCTTCATTTAACTGATTTCATCGTTAACTGATTTCATCTTCATTCTTCATTTAACTGATTTCATCTTTAACTGATTTCATCGTTAACTGATTTCATCTTCATTTAACTGATTTCATCGTTAATTGATTTCATCGTTAACTGATTTCATCGTTAACTGATTTCATCTTCATTTAACTGATTTCATCGTTAACTGATTTCATCGTTAACTGATTTCATCTTTAACTGATTTCATCTTCATTTAACTGATTTCATCGTTAACTGATTTCATCGTTAACTGATTTCATCGTTAACTGATTTCATCTTCATTTAACTGATTTCATTGTTAACTGATTTCATCGTTAACTGATGTCATCGTTAACTGATTTCATCTTCATTTAACTGATTTCATTGTTAACTGATTTCATCGTTAACTGATTTCATCGTTAACTGATTTCATCTTCATTTAACTGATTTCATTGTTAACTGATTTCATCGTTAACTGATTTCATCTTCATTTAACTGATTTCATCGTTAACTGATTTCATCGTTAACTGATTTCATCGTTAACTGATTTCATCTTCATTTAACTGATTTCATTTTCATTCTTCATTTAACTGATTTCATCGTTAACTGATTTCATCTTCATTTAACTGATTTCATCTTCATTTAACTGATTTCATCGTTAACTGATTTCATCGTTAACTGATTTCATCGTTAACTGATTTCATCTTCATTTAACTGATTTCATCGTTAACTGATTTCATCGTTAACTGATTTCATCGTTAACTGATTTCATCTTCATTTAACTAATTTCATCGTTAACTGATTTCATCGTTAACTGATTTCATCTTCATTTAACTGATTTCATCGTTAACTGATTTCATCGTTAACTGATTTCATCGTTAACTGATTTCATCTTCATTTAACTGATTTCATTGTTAACTGATTTCATCGTTAACTGATTTCATCTTCATTTAACTGATTTCATCGTTAACTGATTTCATCGTTAACTGATTTCATCTTCATTTAACTGATTTCATTTTCATTCTTCATTTAACTGATTTCATCGTTAACTGATTTCATCTTCATTTAACTGATTTCATCGTTAACTGATTTCATCGTTAACTGATTTCATCGTTAACTGATTTCATCTTTAACTGATTTCATCGTTAACTGATTTCATCTTCATTTAACTGATTTCATCGTTAACTGATTTCATCTTCATTTAATTGATTTCATCGTTAACTGATTTCATCGTTAACTGATTTCATCGTTAACTGATTTCATCGTTAACTGATTTCATCTTCATTTAACTGATTTCATCGTTAACTGATTTCATCGTTAACTGATTTCATCTTCATTTAACTGATTTCATTTTCATTCTTCATTTAACTGATTTCATCGTTAACTGATTTCATCTTCATTTAATTGATTTCATCGTTAACTGATTTCATCGTTAACTGATTTCATCGTTAACTGATTTCATCTTCATTTAACTGATTTCATCGTTAACTGATTTCATCGTTAACTGATTTCATCGTTAACTGATTTCATCTTCATTTAACTGATTTCATCGTTAACTGATTTCATCGTTAACTGATTTCATCTTCATTTAACTGATTTCATCGTTAACTGATTTCATCGTTAATTGATTTCATCGTTAACTGATTTCATTTTCATTCTTCATTTAACTGATTTCATCGTTAACTGATTTCATCGTTAACTGATTTCATCTTCATTTAACTGATTTCATCGTTAATTGATTTCATCGTTAACTGATTTCATCGTTAATTGATTTCATCGTTAACTGATTTCATCGTTAACTGATTTCATCTTCATTTAACTGATTTCATCGTTAACTGATTTCATCGTTAACTGATTTCATCTTTAACTGATTTCATCTTCATTTAACTGATTTCATCGTTAACTGATTTCATCGTTAACTGATTTCATCTTCATTTAACTGATTTCATCTTCATTTAACTGATTTCATCGTTAACTGATTTCATCGTTAACTGATTTCATCTTCATTTAATTGATTTCATCGTTAACTGATTTCATCGTTAACTGATTTCATCTTCATTTAACTGATTTCATCGTTAACTGATTTCATCGTTAACTGATTTCATCGTTAACTGATTTCATCTTCATTTAACTGATTTCATCGTTAACTGATTTCATCGTTAACTGATTTCATCTTCATTTAACTGATTTCATCGTTAACTGATTTCATCGTTAATTGATTTCATCGTTAACTGATTTCATTTTCATTCTTCATTTAACTGATTTCATCGTTAACTGATTTCATCGTTAACTGATTTCATCTTCATTTAACTGATTTCATCGTTAACTGATTTCATCGTTAATTGATTTCATCGTTAACTGATTTCATCTTCATTTAACTGATTTCATCTTCATTTAACTGATTTCATCGTTAACTGATTTCATCGTTAATTGATTTCATCGTTAACTGATTTCATCTTCATTCTTCATTTAACTGATTTCATCGTTAACTGATTTCATCTTCATTTAACTGATTTCATCGTTAACTGATTTCATCTTCATTCTTCATTTAACTGATTTCATCGTTAACTGATTTCATCTTCATTTAACTGATTTCATCGTTAACTGATTTCATCGTTAACTGATTTCATCGTTAACTGATTTCATCTTCATTTAACTGATTTCATCGTTAACTGATTTCATCTTCATTCTTCATTTAACTGATTTCATCTTTAACTGATTTCATCGTTAACTGATTTCATCTTCATTTAACTGATTTCATCGTTAATTGATTTCATCGTTAACTGATTTCATCGTTAACTGATTTCATCTTCATTTAACTGATTTCATCGTTAACTGATTTCATCGTTAACTGATTTCATCTTTAACTGATTTCATCTTCATTTAACTGATTTCATCGTTAACTGATTTCATCGTTAACTGATTTCATCGTTAACTGATTTCATCTTCATTTAACTGATTTCATTGTTAACTGATTTCATCGTTAACTGATTTCATCTTCATTTAACTGATTTCATCGTTAACTGATTTCATCGTTAACTGATTTCATCTTCATTTAACTGATTTCATTTTCATTCTTCATTTAACTGATTTCATCGTTAACTGATTTCATCTTCATTTAACTGATTTCATCGTTAACTGATTTCATCGTTAACTGATTTCATCGTTAACTGATTTCATCTTTAACTGATTTCATCGTTAACTGATTTCATCTTCATTTAACTGATTTCATCGTTAACTGATTTCATCTTCATTTAATTGATTTCATCGTTAACTGATTTCATCGTTAACTGATTTCATCGTTAACTGATTTCATCTTCATTTAACTGATTTCATCGTTAACTGATTTCATCGTTAACTGATTTCATCTTCATTTAACTGATTTCATTTTCATTCTTCATTTAACTGATTTCATCGTTAACTGATTTCATCTTCATTTAATTGATTTCATCGTTAACTGATTTCATCGTTAACTGATTTCATCTTCATTTAACTGATTTCATCGTTAACTGATTTCATCGTTAACTGATTTCATCGTTAATTGATTTCATCGTTAACTGATTTCATTTTCATTCTTCATTTAACTGATTTCATCGTTAACTGATTTCATCGTTAACTGATTTCATCGTTAACTGATTTCATCGTTAACTGATTTCATCTTCATTTAACTGATTTCATTGTTAACTGATTTCATCGTTAATTGATTTCATCGTTAACTGATTTCATCTTCATTTAACTGATTTCATCGTTAACTGATTTCATCGTTAACTGATTTCATCTTTAACTGATTTCATCGTTAACTGATTTCATCGTTAACTGATTTCATCTTCATTTAACTGATTTCATTGTTAACTGATTTCATCGTTAACTGATTTCATCTTCATTTAATTGATTTCATCGTTAACTGATTTCATCTTCATTTAATTGATTTCATCGTTAACTGATTTCATCGTTAACTGATTTCATCGTTAACTGATTTCATCTTCATTTAACTGATTTCATCGTTAACTGATTTCATCGTTAACTGATTTCATCTTCATTTAACTGATTTCATCGTTAACTGATTTCATCGTTAACTGATTTCATCTTCATTTAACTGATTTCATCGTTAACTGATTTCATCGTTAACTGATTTCATCGTTAACTGATTTCATCGTTAACTGATTTCATCGTTAACTGATTTCATCTTCATTTAACTGATTTCATTGTTAACTGATTTCATCGTTAACTGATTTCATCTTCATTTAACTGATTTCATCGTTAACTGATTTCATCGTTAACTGATTTCATCTTCATTTAACTGATTTCATTTTCATTCTTCATTTAACTGATTTCATCGTTAACTGATTTCATCTTCATTTAACTGATTTCATCGTTAACTGATTTCATCGTTAACTGATTTCATCGTTAACTGATTTCATCTTTAACTGATTTCATCGTTAACTGATTTCATCTTCATTTAACTGATTTCATCGTTAACTGATTTCATCTTCATTTAATTGATTTCATCGTTAACTGATTTCATCGTTAACTGATTTCATCGTTAACTGATTTCATCTTCATTTAACTGATTTCATCGTTAACTGATTTCAATCGTTAACTGATTTCATCTTCATTTAACTGATTTCATTTTCATTCTTCATTTAACTGATTTCATCGTTAACTGATTTCATCTTCATTTAATTGATTTCATCGTTAACTGATTTCATCGTTAACTGATTTCATCGTTAACTGATTTCATTTTCATTCTTCATTTAACTGATTTCATCGTTAACTGATTTCATCGTTAACTGATTTCATCTTCATTTAACTGATTTCATCGTTAACTGATTTCATCGTTAACTGATTTCATCTTCATTTAACTGATTTCATCGTTAACTGATTTCATCGTTAACTGATTTCATCGTTAACTGATTTCATCTTCATTTAACTGATTTCATTGTTAACTGATTTCATCGTTAACTGATTTCATCTTCATTTAACTGATTTCATCGTTAACTGATTTCATCGTTAACTGATTTCATCGTTAACTGATTTCATCTTCATTTAACTGATTTCATTTTCATTCTTCATTTAACTGATTTCATCGTTAACTGATTTCATCTTCATTTAACTGATTTCATCGTTAACTGATTTCATCGTTAACTGATTTCATCGTTAACTGATTTCATCTTTAACTGATTTCATCGTTAACTGATTTCATCGTTAACTGATTTCATCTTCATTTAACTGATTTCATTGTTAACTGATTTCATCGTTAATTGATTTCATCGTTAACTGATTTCATCTTCATTTAACTGATTTCATCGTTAACTGATTTCATCGTTAACTGATTTCATCGTTAACTGATTTCATCTTTAACTGATTTCATCGTTAACTGATTTCATCGTTAACTGATTTCATCTTCATTTAACTGATTTCATTGTTAACTGATTTCATCGTTAACTGATTTCATCTTCATTTAATTGATTTCATCGTTAACTGATTTCATCTTCATTTAATTGATTTCATCGTTAACTGATTTCATCGTTAACTGATTTCATCGTTAACTGATTTCATCTTCATTTAACTGATTTCATCGTTAACTGATTTCATCGTTAACTGATTTCATCTTCATTTAACTGATTTCATCGTTAACTGATTTCATCGTTAACTGATTTCATCTTCATTTAACTGATTTCATCGTTAACTGATTTCATCGTTAACTGATTTCATCTTCATTTAACTGATTTCATTGTTAACTGATTTCATCGTTAACTGATTTCATCTTCATTTAACTGATTTCATCGTTAACTGATTTCATCGTTAACTGATTTCATCGTTAACTGATTTCATCTTCATTTAACTGATTTCATTTTCATTCTTCATTTAACTGATTTCATCGTTAACTGATTTCATCTTCATTTAACTGATTTCATCGTTAACTGATTTCATCGTTAACTGATTTCATCGTTAACTGATTTCATCTTTAACTGATTTCATCGTTAACTGATTTCATCTTCATTTAACTGATTTCATCGTTAACTGATTTCATCTTCATTTAATTGATTTCATCGTTAACTGATTTCATCGTTAACTGATTTCATCGTTAACTGATTTCATCTTCATTTAACTGATTTCATCGTTAACTGATTTCATCGTTAACTGATTTCATCTTCATTTAACTGATTTCATTTTCATTCTTCATTTAACTGATTTCATCGTTAACTGATTTCATCTTCATTTAATTGATTTCATCGTTAACTGATTTCATCGTTAACTGATTTCATCGTTAACTGATTTCATCTTCATTTAACTGATTTCATCGTTAACTGATTTCATCGTTAACTGATTTCATCGTTAACTGATTTCATCTTCATTTAACTGATTTCATCGTTAACTGATTTCATCGTTAACTGATTTCATCTTCATTTAACTGATTTCATCGTTAACTGATTTCATCGTTAACTGATTTCATTTTCATTCTTCATTTAACTGATTTCATCGTTAACTGATTTCATCGTTAACTGATTTCATCTTCATTTAACTGATTTCATCGTTAATTGATTTCATCGTTAACTGATTTCATCGTTAATTGATTTCATCGTTAACTGATTTCATCTTCATTTAACTGATTTCATCGTTAACTGATTTCATCTTCATTCTTCATTTAACTGATTTCATCTTTAACTGATTTCATCGTTAACTGATTTCATCTTCATTTAACTGATTTCATCGTTAATTGATTTCATCGTTAACTGATTTCATCGTTAACTGATTTCATCGTTAACTGATTTCATCGTTAACTGATTTCATCTTTAACTGATTTCATCTTCATTTAACTGATTTCATCGTTAACTGATTTCATCGTTAACTGATTCCATCGTTAACTGATTTCATCTTCATTTAACTGATTTCATCTTCATTTAACTGATTTCATCTTTAACTGATTTCATCGTTAACTGATTTCATCTTCATTTAATTGATTTCATCGTTAACTGATTTCATCGTTAACTGATTTCATCGTTAACTGATTTCATCTTCATTTAACTGATTTCATCGTTAACTGATTTCATCGTTAACTGATTTCATCGTTAACTGATTTCATCTTCATTTAACTGATTTCATCGTTAACTGATTTCATCGTTAACTGATTTCATCTTCATTTAACTGATTTCATCGTTAACTGATTTCATCGTTAATTGATTTCATCGTTAACTGATTTCATTTTCATTCTTCATTTAACTGATTTCATCGTTAACTGATTTCATCGTTAACTGATTTCATCTTCATTTAACTGATTTCATCGTTAACTGATTTCATCGTTAATTGATTTCATCGTTAACTGATTTCATCTTCATTTAACTGATTTCATCGTTAATTGATTTCATCGTTAACTGATTTCATCGTTAACTGATTTCATCGTTAACTGATTTCATCGTTAACTGATTTCATCTTCATTCTTCATTTAACTGATTTCATCTTTAACTGATTTCATCGTTAACTGATTTCATCTTCATTTAACTGATTTCATCGTTAATTGATTTCATCGTTAACTGATTTCATTTTCATTCTTCATTTAACTGATTTCATCGTTAACTGATTTCATCGTTAACTGATTTCATCTTCATTTAACTGATTTCATCGTTAACTGATTTCATCGTTAATTGATTTCATCGTTAACTGATTTCATCTTCATTCTTCATTTAACTGATTTCATCGTTAACTGATTTCATCTTCATTTAACTGATTTCATCGTTAACTGATTTCATCGTTAACTGATTTCATCGTTAACTGATTTCATCGTTAACTGATTTCATCTTCATTTAACTGATTTCATCGTTAACTGATTTCATCTTCATTCTTCATTTAACTGATTTCATCTTTAACTGATTTCATCGTTAACTGATTTCATCTTCATTTAACTGATTTCATCGTTAATTGATTTCATCGTTAACTGATTTCATCGTTAACTGATTTCATCTTCATTTAACTGATTTCATCGTTAACTGATTTCATCGTTAACTGATTTCATTTTTAACTGATTTCATCTTCATTTAACTGATTTCATCGTTAACTGATTTCATCGTTAACTGATTTCATCTTCATTTAACTGATTTCATTGTTAACTGATTTCATCGTTAACTGATTTCATCTTCATTTAACTGATTTCATCGTTAACTGATTTCATCGTTAACTGATTTCATCGTTAACTGATTTCATCTTCATTTAACTGATTTCATTTTCATTCTTCATTTAACTGATTTCATCGTTAACTGATTTCATCTTCATTTAACTGATTTCATCGTTAACTGATTTCATCGTTAACTGATTTCATCGTTAACTGATTTCATCTTTAACTGATTTCATCGTTAACTGATTTCATCTTCATTTAACTGATTTCATCGTTAACTGATTTCATCTTCATTTAATTGATTTCATCGTTAACTGATTTCATCGTTAACTGATTTCATCGTTAACTGATTTCATCTTCATTTAACTGATTTCATCGTTAACTGATTTCATCGTTAACTGATTTCATCGTTAACTGATTTCATCTTTAACTGATTTCATCTTCATTTAACTGATTTCATCGTTAACTGATTTCATCTTCATTTAATTGATTTCATCGTTAACTGATTTCATCGTTAACTGATTTCATCGTTAACTGATTTCATCTTCATTTAACTGATTTCATCGTTAACTGATTTCATCGTTAACTGATTTCATCTTCATTTAACTGATTTCATCGTTAACTGATTTCATCGTTAATTGATTTCATCGTTAACTGATTTCATTTTCATTCTTCATTTAACTGATTTCATCGTTAACTGATTTCATCTTCATTTAACTGATTTCATCGTTAACTGATTTCATCGTTAACTGATTTCATCTTCATTTAACTGATTTCATCGTTAACTGATTTCATCGTTAATTGATTTCATCGTTAACTGATTTCATTTTCATTCTTCATTTAACTGATTTCATCGTTAACTGATTTCATCGTTAACTGATTTCATCTTCATTTAACTGATTTCATCGTTAACTGATTTCATCGTTAATTGATTTCATCGTTAACTGATTTCATCTTCATTCTTCATTTAACTGATTTCATCGTTAACTGATTTCATCTTCATTTAACTGATTTCATCGTTAACTGATTTCATCGTTAACTGATTTCATCGTTAACTGATTTCATCTTCATTTAACTGATTTCATTGTTAACTGATTTCATCGTTAACTGATTTCATCTTCATTTAACTGATTTCATCGTTAACTGATTTCATCGTTAACTGATTTCATCTTCATTTAACTGATTTCATTTTCATTCTTCATTTAACTGATTTCATCGTTAACTGATTTCATCTTCATTTAACTGATTTCATCGTTAACTGATTTCATCGTTAACTGATTTCATCGTTAACTGATTTCATCTTTAACTGATTTCATCGTTAACTGATTTCATCTTCATTTAACTGATTTCATCGTTAACTGATTTCATCTTCATTTAATTGATTTCATCGTTAACTGATTTCATCGTTAACTGATTTCATCGTTAACTGATTTCATCTTCATTTAACTGATTTCATCGTTAACTGATTTCATCGTTAACTGATTTCATCTTCATTTAACTGATTTCATTTTCATTCTTCATTTAACTGATTTCATCGTTAACTGATTTCATCTTCATTTAATTGATTTCATCGTTAACTGATTTCATCGTTAACTGATTTCATCGTTAACTGATTTCATCTTCATTTAACTGATTTCATCGTTAACTGATTTCATCGTTAACTGATTTCATCGTTAACTGATTTCATCTTTAACTGATTTCATCGTTAACTGATTTCATCTTCATTTAACTGATTTCATCGTTAACTGATTTCATCTTCATTCAATTGATTTCATCGTTAACTGATTTCATCGTTAACTGATTTCATCGTTAACTGATTTCATCTTCATTTAACTGATTTCATCGTTAACTGATTTCATCGTTAACTGATTTCATCTTCATTTAACTGATTTCATCGTTAACTGATTTCATCGTTAATTGATTTCATCGTTAACTGATTTCATTTTCATTCTTCATTTAACTGATTTCATCGTTAACTGATTTCATCGTTAACTGATTTCATCTTCATTTAACTGATTTCATCGTTAACTGATTTCATCGTTAACTGATTTCATCTTCATTTAACTGATTTCATCGTTAACTGATTTCATCGTTAATTGATTTCATCGTTAACTGATTTCATTTTCATTCTTCATTTAACTGATTTCATCGTTAACTGATTTCATCGTTAACTGATTTCATCGTTAACTGATTTCATCTTCATTTAACTGATTTCATCGTTAACTGATTTCATCGTTAACTGATTTCATCTTCATTTAACTGATTTCATCGTTAACTGATTTCATCGTTAATTGATTTCATCGTTAACTGATTTCATTTTCATTCTTCATTTAACTGATTTCATCGTTAACTGATTTCATCGTTAACTGATTTCATCTTCATTTAACTGATTTCATCGTTAACTGATTTCATCGTTAATTGATTTCATCGTTAACTGATTTCATCTTCATTCTTCATTTAACTGATTTCATCGTTAACTGATTTCATCTTCATTTAACTGATTTCATCGTTAACTGATTTCATCGTTAACTGATTTCATCGTTAACTGATTTCATCTTCATTTAACTGATTTCATCGTTAACTGATTTCATCTTCATTCTTCATTTAACTGATTTCATCTTTAACTGATTTCATCGTTAACTGATTTCATCTTCATTTAACTGATTTCATCGTTAATTGATTTCATCGTTAACTGATTTCATCGTTAACTGATTTCATCGTTAACTGATTTCATCTTCATTTAACTGATTTCATTGTTAATTGATTTCATCGTTAACTGATTTCATCGTTAATTGATTTCATCGTTAACTGATTTCATCTTCATTTAACTGATTTCATCGTTAACTGATTTCATCTTCATTCTTCATTTAACTGATTTCATCTTTAACTGATTTCATCGTTAACTGATTTCATCTTCATTTAACTGATTTCATCGTTAATTGATTTCATCGTTAACTGATTTCATCGTTAATTGATTTCATCGTTAACTGATTTCATCTTCATTTAACTGATTTCATCGTTAACTGATTTCATCTTCATTCTTCATTTAACTGATTTCATCTTTAACTGATTTCATCGTTAACTGATTTCATCTTCATTTAACTGATTTCATCGTTAACTGATTTCATCGTTAACTGATTTCATCTTCATTTAATTGATTTCATCGTTAACTGATTTCATCGTTAACTGATTTCATCGTTAACTGATTTCATCTTCATTTAACTGATTTCATCGTTAACTGATTTCATCGTTAACTGATTTCATCGTTAACTGATTTCATCTTCATTTAACTGATTTCATCGTTAACTGATTTCATCGTTAACTGATTTCATCTTCATTTAACTGATTTCATCGTTAACTGATTTCATCGTTAATTGATTTCATCGTTAACTGATTTCATTTTCATTCTTCATTTAACTGATTTCATCGTTAACTGATTTCATCGTTAACTGATTTCATCTTCATTTAACTGATTTCATCGTTAACTGATTTCATCGTTAATTGATTTCATCGTTAACTGATTTCATCTTCATTCTTCATTTAACTGATTTCATCGTTAACTGATTTCATCTTCATTTAACTGATTTCATCGTTAACTGATTTCATCGTTAACTGATTTCATCGTTAACTGATTTCATCTTCATTTAACTGATTTCATCGTTAACTGATTTCATCTTCATTCTTCATTTAACTGATTTCATCTTTAACTGATTTCATCGTTAACTGATTTCATCTTCATTTAACTGATTTCATCGTTAATTGATTTCATCGTTAACTGATTTCATCGTTAACTGATTTCATCTTCATTTAACTGATTTCATCGTTAACTGATTTCATCGTTAACTGATTTCATCTTTAACTGATTTCATCTTCATTTAACTGATTTCATCGTTAACTGATTTCATCGTTAACTGATTTCATCGTTAACTGATTTCATCTTCATTTAACTGATTTCATTGTTAACTGATTTCATCGTTAACTGATTTCATCTTCATTTAACTGATTTCATCGTTAACTGATTTCATCGTTAACTGATTTCATCTTCATTTAACTGATTTCATTTTCATTCTTCATTTAACTGATTTCATCGTTAACTGATTTCATCTTCATTTAACTGATTTCATCGTTAACTGATTTCATCGTTAACTGATTTCATCGTTAACTGATTTCATCGTTAACTGATTTCATCTTTAACTGATTTCATCGTTAACTGATTTCATCTTCATTTAACTGATTTCATCGTTAACTGATTTCATCTTCATTTAATTGATTTCATCGTTAACTGATTTCATCGTTAACTGATTTCATCGTTAACTGATTTCATCTTCATTTAACTGATTTCATCGTTAACTGATTTCATCGTTAACTGATTTCATCGTTAACTGATTTCATCTTTAACTGATTTCATCGTTAACTGATTTCATCTTCATTTAACTGATTTCATCGTTAACTGATTTCATCTTCATTTAATTGATTTCATCGTTAACTGATTTCATCGTTAACTGATTTCATCGTTAACTGATTTCATCTTCATTTAACTGATTTCATCGTTAACTGATTTCATCGTTAACTGATTTCATCTTCATTTAACTGATTTCATCGTTAACTGATTTCATCGTTAATTGATTTCATCGTTAACTGATTTCATTTTCATTCTTCATTTAACTGATTTCATCGTTAACTGATTTCATCGTTAACTGATTTCATCTTCATTTAACTGATTTCATCGTTAACTGATTTCATCGTTAACTGATTTCATCTTCATTTAACTGATTTCATCGTTAACTGATTTCATCGTTAATTGATTTCATCGTTAACTGATTTCATTTTCATTCTTCATTTAACTGATTTCATCGTTAACTGATTTCATCGTTAACTGATTTCATCTTCATTTAACTGATTTCATCGTTAACTGATTTCATCGTTAATTGATTTCATCGTTAACTGATTTCATCTTCATTCTTCATTTAACTGATTTCATCGTTAACTGATTTCATCTTCATTTAACTGATTTCATCGTTAACTGATTTCATCGTTAACTGATTTCATCGTTAACTGATTTCATCTTCATTTAACTGATTTCATTGTTAACTGATTTCATCGTTAACTGATTTCATCTTCATTTAACTGATTTCATCGTTAACTGATTTCATCGTTAACTGATTTCATCGTTAACTGATTTCATCTTCATTTAACTGATTTCATTTTCATTCTTCATTTAACTGATTTCATCGTTAACTGATTTCATCTTCATTTAACTGATTTCATCGTTAACTGATTTCATCGTTAACTGATTTCATCGTTAACTGATTTCATCGTTAACTGATTTCATCTTCATTTAACTGATTTCATCGTTAACTGATTTCATCTTCATTTAATTGATTTCATCGTTAACTGATTTCATCGTTAACTGATTTCATCGTTAACTGATTTCATCTTCATTTAACTGATTTCATCGTTAACTGATTTCATCGTTAACTGATTTCATCTTCATTTAACTGATTTCATTTTCATTCTTCATTTAACTGATTTCATCGTTAACTGATTTCATCTTCATTTAATTGATTTCATCGTTAACTGATTTCATCGTTAACTGATTTCATCGTTAACTGATTTCATCTTCATTTAACTGATTTCATCGTTAACTGATTTCATCGTTAACTGATTTCATCGTTAACTGATTTCATCTTCATTTAACTGATTTCATCGTTAACTGATTTCATCGTTAACTGATTTCATCTTCATTTAACTGATTTCATCGTTAACTGATTTCATCGTTAATTGATTTCATCGTTAACTGATTTCATTTTCATTCTTCATTTAACTGATTTCATCGTTAACTGATTTCATCGTTAACTGATTTCATCTTCATTTAACTGATTTCATCGTTAACTGATTTCATCGTTAATTGATTTCATCGTTAACTGATTTCATCTTCATTCTTCATTTAACTGATTTCATCGTTAACTGATTTCATCTTCATTTAACTGATTTCATCGTTAACTGATTTCATCGTTAACTGATTTCATCGTTAACTGATTTCATCTTCATTTAACTGATTTCATCGTTAACTGATTTCATCTTCATTCTTCATTTAACTGATTTCATCTTTAACTGATTTCATCGTTAACTGATTTCATCTTCATTTAACTGATTTCATCGTTAATTGATTTCATCGTTAACTGATTTCATCTTCATTTAACTGATTTCATCGTTAACTGATTTCATCTTCATTCTTCATTTAACTGATTTCATCTTTAACTGATTTCATCGTTAACTGATTTCATCGTTAACTGATTTCATCTTCATTTAACTGATTTCATCTTCATTTAACTGATTTCATCGTTAACTGATTTCATCGTTAACTGATTTCATCTTCATTTAATTGATTTCATCGTTAACTGATTTCATCGTTAACTGATTTCATCGTTAACTGATTTCATCTTCATTTAACTGATTTCATCGTTAACTGATTTCATCGTTAACTGATTTCATCGTTAACTGATTTCATCTTCATTTAACTGATTTCATCGTTAACTGATTTCATCGTTAACTGATTTCATCTTCATTTAACTGATTTCATCGTTAACTGATTTCATCGTTAATTGATTTCATCGTTAACTGATTTCATTTTCATTCTTCATTTAACTGATTTCATCGTTAACTGATTTCATCGTTAACTGATTTCATCTTCATTTAACTGATTTCATCGTTAACTGATTTCATCGTTAATTGATTTCATCGTTAACTGATTTCATCTTCATTCTTCATTTAACTGATTTCATCGTTAACTGATTTCATCTTCATTTAACTGATTTCATCGTTAACTGATTTCATCGTTAACTGATTTCATCTTCATTTAACTGATTTCATCGTTAACTGATTTCATCTTCATTCTTCATTTAACTGATTTCATCTTTAACTGATTTCATCGTTAACTGATTTCATCTTCATTTAACTGATTTCATCGTTAATTGATTTCATCGTTAACTGATTTCATCGTTAACTGATTTCATCTTCATTTAACTGATTTCATCGTTAACTGATTTCATCGTTAACTGATTTCATCTTTAACTGATTTCATCTTCATTTAACTGATTTCATCGTTAACTGATTTCATCGTTAACTGATTTCATCGTTAACTGATTTCATCTTCATTTAACTGATTTCATCTTCATTTAACTGATTTCATCGTTAACTGATTTCATCGTTAACTGATTTCATCTTCATTTAATTGATTTCATCGTTAACTGATTTCATCGTTAACTGATTTCATCGTTAACTGATTTCATCTTCATTTAACTGATTTCATCGTTAACTGATTTCATCGTTAACTGATTTCATCTTCATTTAATTGATTTCATCGTTAACTGATTTCATCGTTAACTGATTTCATCGTTAACTGATTTCATCTTCATTTAACTGATTTCATCGTTAACTGATTTCATCGTTAACTGATTTCATCGTTAACTGATTTCATCTTCATTTAACTGATTTCATCGTTAACTGATTTCATCGTTAACTGATTTCATCTTCATTTAACTGATTTCATCGTTAACTGATTTCATCGTTAATTGATTTCATCGTTAACTGATTTCATTTTCATTCTTCATTTAACTGATTTCATCGTTAACTGATTTCATCGTTAACTGATTTCATCTTCATTTAACTGATTTCATCGTTAACTGATTTCATCGTTAATTGATTTCATCGTTAACTGATTTCATCTTCATTCTTCATTTAACTGATTTCATCGTTAACTGATTTCATCTTCATTTAACTGATTTCATCGTTAACTGATTTCATCGTTAACTGATTTCATCGTTAACTGATTTCATCTTCATTTAACTGATTTCATCGTTAACTGATTTCATCTTCATTCTTCATTTAACTGATTTCATCTTTAACTGATTTCATCGTTAACTGATTTCATCTTCATTTAACTGATTTCATCGTTAATTGATTTCATCGTTAACTGATTTCATCGTTAACTGATTTCATCTTCATTTAACTGATTTCATCGTTAACTGATTTCATCGTTAACTGATTTCATCTTTAACTGATTTCATCTTCATTTAACTGATTTCATCGTTAACTGATTTCATCGTTAACTGATTTCATCGTTAACTGATTTCATCTTCATTTAACTGATTTCATTGTTAACTGATTTCATCGTTAACTGATTTCATCTTCATTTAACTGATTTCATCGTTAACTGATTTCATCGTTAACTGATTTCATCTTCATTTAACTGATTTCATCGTTAACTGATTTCATCGTTAACTGATTTCATCTTTAACTGATTTCATCTTCATTTAACTGATTTCATCGTTAACTGATTTCATCGTTAACTGATTTCATCGTTAACTGATTTCATCTTTAACTGATTTCATCGTTAACTGATTTCATCTTCATTTAACTGATTTCATCGTTAACTGATTTCATCTTCATTTAATTGATTTCATCGTTAACTGATTTCATCGTTAACTGATTTCATCGTTAACTGATTTCATCGTTAACTGATTTCATCTTCATTTAACTGATTTCATCGTTAACTGATTTCATCGTTAACTGATTTCATCTTCATTTAACTGATTTCATCGTTAACTGATTTCATCTTCATTTAACTGATTCCATCGTTAACTGATTTCATCGTTAACTGATTTCATCTTCATTTAACTGATTTCATCGTTAACTGATTTCATCGTTAACTGATCTCATCGTTAACTGATTCCATCGTTAACTGATTTCACCGTGAACTGATTTCATCTTCATTTAACTGATTCCATCGTTAACTGATTTCATCGTTAACTGATTTCATCGTTAACTGATTTCATCTTCATTTAACTGATTTCATTTTCATTCTTCATTTAACTGATTTCATCGTTAACTGATTTCATCGTTAACTGATTTCATCGTTAACTGATTTCATCTTCATTCTTCATTTAACTGATTTCATCTTTAACTGATTTCATCGTTGACTGATTTCATCTTCATTTAACTGATTTCATCGTTAATTGATTTCATCGTTAACTGATTTCATCTTTAACTGATTTCATCTTCATTTAACTGATTTCATCGTTAATTGATTTCATCGTTAACTGATTTCATCTTCATTTAACTGATTTCATCGTTAACTGATTTCATCGTTAACTGATTTCATCTTTAACTGATTTCATCTTCATTTAACTGATTTCATCGTTAACTGATTTCATCTTCATTTAACTGATTTCATCTTCATTTAACTGATTTCATCGTTAACTGATTTCATCGTTAACTGATTTCATCTTTAACTGATTTCATCGTTAACTGATTTAATCTTCATTTAACTGATTCCATCGTTAACTGATTTCATCGTTAACTGATTTCATCGTTAACTGATTTCATCTTCATTTAACTGATTTCATCGTTAACTGATTTCATCGTTAACTGATTTCATCTTTAACTGATTTCATCGTTAACTGATTTCATCTTCATTTAACTGATTTCATCGTTAACTGATTCCATCGTTAACTGATTTCATCGTTAACTGATTTCATCGTTAACTGATTTCATCTTTAACTGATTTCATCGTTAACTGATTTCATCTTCATTTAACTGATTTCATCGTTAACTGATTTCATCTTCATTTAATTGATTTCATCGTTAACTGATTTCATCGTTAATTGATTTCATCGTTAACTGATTTCATCTTCATTTAACTGATTTCATCGTTAACTGATTTCATCGTTAACTGATTCCATCGTTAACTGATTTCATCGTTAACTGATTTCATCGTTAACTGATTTCATCTTCATTTAACTGATTTCATCGTTAACTGATTTCATCGTTAACTGATTTCATCTTCATTTAACTGATTTCATCGTTAACTGATTTCATCGTTAACTGATTTCATCGTTAACTGATTTCATCTTCATTTAACTGATTTCATCGTTAACTGATTTCATCTTCATTTAACTGATTTCATCGTTAAGTGATTTCATCGTTAACTGATTTCATCGTTAACTGATTTCATCTTCATTTAACTGATTTCATCGTTAACTGATTTCATCGTTAACTGATTTCATCTTCATTTAACTGATTTCATCGTTAACTGATTTCATCTTCATTTAACTGATTTCATCGTTAACTGATTTCATCGTTAACTGATTTCATCTTCATTCTTCATTTAACTGATTTCATCGTTAACTGATTTCATCTTCATTCTTCATTTAACTGATTTCATCGTTAACTGATTTCATCGTTAACTGATTTCATCTTCATTTAACTGATTTCATCGTTAATTGATTTCATCGTTAACTGATTTCATCGTTAACTGATTTCATCTTCATTTAACTGATTTCATCGTTAACTGATTTCATCTTTAACTGATTTCATCTTTAACTGATTTCATCTTCATTTAACTGATTTCATCGTTAACTGATTTCATCGTTAACTGATTTCATCTTCATTTAACTGATTTCATCGTTAACTGATTTCATCTTCATTTAACTGATTTCATCGTTAACTGATTTCATCGTTAACTGATTTCATCGTTAACTGATTTCATCTTCATTTAACTGATTTCATCGTTAACTGATTTCATCGTTAACTGATTCCATCGTTAACTGATTTCATCTTCATTTAACTGATTTCATCGTTAACTGATTTCATCTTCATTTAACTGATTCCATCGTTAACTGATTCCATCGTTAACTGATTTCATCGTTAACTGATTTCATCTTCATTTAACTGATTTCATTTTCATTCTTCATTTAACTGATTTCATCGTTAACTGATTTCATCTTCATTTAACTGATTTCATCGTTAACTGATTTCATCGTTAACTGATTTCATCTTCATTTAACTGATTTCATCGTTAACTGATTTCATCGTTAACTGATTTCATCTTTAACTGATTTCATCGTTAACTGATTTCATCTTCATTTAACTGATTTCATCGTTAACTGATTTCATCTTCATTTAACTGATTCCATCGTTAACTGATTCCATCGTTAACTGATTTCATCGTTAACTGATTTCATCGTTAACTGATTTCATCGTTAACTGATTTCATCTTCATTTAACTGATTTCATCGTTAACTGATCTCATCGTTAACTGATTCCATCGTTAACTGATTCCATCGTTAACTGATTTCACCGTGAACTGATTTCATCTTCATTGAACTGATTCCATCGTTAACTGATTTCATCGTTAACTGATTTCATCGTTAACTGATTTCATCTTTAACTGATTTCATCGTTAACTGATTTCATCTTCATTTAACTGATTTCATTTTCATTCTTCATTTAACTGATTTCATCGTTAACTGATTTCATCGTTAACTGATTTCATCTTCATTTAACTGATTTCATCGTTAACTGATTTCATCGTTAATTGATTTCATCGTTAACTGATTTCATCTTCATTCTTCATTTAACTGATTTCATCTTCATTCTTCATTTAACTGATTTCATCTTTAACTGATTTCATCGTTAACTGATTTCATCTTCATTTAACTGATTTCATCGTTAACTGATTTCATCGTTAACTGATTTCATCGTTAACTGATTTCATCTTCATTTAACTGATTTCATCGTTAACTGATTTCATCTTCATTCTTCATTTAACTGATTTCATCTTTAACTGATTTCATCGTTAACTGATTTCATCTTCATTTAACTGATTTCATCGTTAATTGATTTCATCGTTACCTGATTTCATCGTTAACTGATTTCATCGTTAACTGATTTCATCTTCATTTAACTGATTTCATCGTTAACTGATTTCATCGTTAACTGATTTCATCTTTAACTGATTTCATCTTCATTTAACTGATTTCATCTTCATTTAACTGATTTCATCGTTAACTGATTTCATCGTTAACTGATTTCATCTTAATTTAACTGATTTCATCTTCATTTAACTGATTTCATCGTTAACTGATTTCATCGTTAACTGATTTCATCTTCATTTAACTGATTTCATCGTTAACTGATTTCATCGTTAACTGATTTCATCTTTAACTGATTTCATCGTTAACTGATTTCATCTTCATTTAACTGATTTCATCGTTAACTGATTTCATCTTCATTTAACTGATTCCATCGTTAACTGATTCCATCGTTAACTGATTTCATCGTTAACTGATTTCATCTTCATTTAACTGATTTCATTTTCTTTCTTCATTTAACTGATTTCATCGTTAACTGATTTCATCTTCATTTAACTGATTTCATCGTTAACTGATTTCATCGTTAACTGATTTCATCTTCATTTAACTGATTTCATCGTTAACTGATTTCATCGTTAACTGATTTCATCTTCATTTAACTGATTTCATCGTTAACTGATTTCATCTTCATTTAACTGATTCCATCGTTAACTGATTTCATCGTTAACTGATTTCATCTTTAACTGATTTCATCTTCATTTAACTGATTTCATCGTTAACTGATTTCATCGTTAACTGATTTCATCTTCATTTAACTGATTTCGTCTTCATTTTACTGATTTCATCGTTAACTGATTTCATCGTTAACTGATTTCATCTTCATTTAACTGATTCCATCGTTAACTGATTCCATCGTTAACTGATTTCATCGTTAACTGATTTCATCTTCATTTAACTGATTTCATTTTCATTCTTCATTTAACTGATTTCATCGTTAACTGATTTCATCTTCATTTAACTGATTTCATCGTTAACTGATTTCATCGTTAACTGATTTCATCTTCATTTAACTGATTTCATCGTTAACTGATTTCATCGTTAACTGATTTCATCTTCATTTAACTGATTTCATCGTTAACTGATTTCATCTTCATTTAACTGATTCCATCGTTAACTGATTTCATCGTTAACTGATTTCATCTTTAACTGATTTCATCTTCATTTAACTGATTTCATCGTTAACTGATTTCATCGTTAACTGATTTCATCTTCATTTAACTGATTTCATCGTTAACTGATTCCATCGTTAACTGATTTCATCGTTAACTGATTTCATCTTTAACTGATTTCATCGTTAACTGATTTCATCTTCATTTAACTGATTTCATCGTTAACTGATTTCATCGTTAACTGATTTCATCTTTAACTGATTTCATCGTTAACTGATTTCATCTTCATTTAACTGATTTCATCTTCATTTAACTGATTTCATCGTTAACTGATTCCATCGTTAACTGATTTCATCTTTAACTGATTTCATCGTTAACTGATTTCATCTTCATTTAACTGATTTCATCGTTAACTGATTTCATCTTCATTTAACTGATTTCATCGTTAAGTGATTTCATCGTTAACTGATTTCATCGTTAACTGATTTCATCGTTAACTGATTTCATCTTCATTTAACTGATTTCATCGTTAACTGATTTCATCGTTAACTGATTTCATCTTCATTTAACTGATTTCATCGTTAACTGATTTCATCGTTAACTGATTCCATCGTTAACTGATTTCATCGTTAACTGATTTCATCGTTAACTGATTTCATCGTTAACTGATTTCATCTTCATTTAACTGATTTCATCGTTAACTGATTTCATCTTCATTTAACTGATTTCATCGTTAACTGATTTCATCGTTAACTGATTTCATCTTCATTTAACTGATTTCATCGTTAACTGATTTCATCGTTAACTGATTTCATCGTTAACTGATTTCATCTTCATTTAACTGATTTCATCGTTAACTGATTTCATCTTCATTTAACTGATTTCATCGTTAACTGATTTCATCGTTAACTGATTTCATCTTCATTTAACTGATTCCATCGTTAACTGATTTCATCGTTAACTGATTTCATCGTTAACTGATTTCATCGTTAACTGATTTCATCTTCATTTAACTGATTTCATCGTTAACTGATTTCATCGTTAACTGATTTCATCTTCATTTAACTGATTTCATCGTTAACTGATTTCATCGTTAACTGATTTCATCTTCATTTAACTGATTTCATTTTCATTCTTCATTTAACTGATTTCATCGTTAACTGATTTCATCGTTAACTGATTTCATCTTCATTTAACTGATTTCATCGTTAACTGATTTCATCGTTAACTGATTTCATCTTCATTTAACTGATTTCATCGTTAACTGATTTCATCGTTAACTGATTTCATCTTCATTTAACTGATTTCATCGTTAACTGATTTCATCTTCATTTAACTGATTCCATCGTTAACTGATTTCATCGTTAACTGATTTCATCGTTAACTGATTTCATCTTCATTTAACTGATTTCATCGTTAACTGATTTCATCGTTAACTGATCTCATCGTTAACTGATTCCATCGTTAACTGATTTCACCGTGAACTGATTTCATCTTCATTTAACTGATTCCATCGTTAACTGATTTCATCGTTAACTGATTTCATCGTTAACTGATTTCATCTTCATTTAACTGATTTCATTTTCATTCTTCATTTAACTGATTTCATCGTTAACTGATTTCATCGTTAATTGATTTCATCGTTAACTGATTTCATCGTTAACTGATTTCATCTTCATTCTTCATTTAACTGATTTCATCTTTAACTGATTTCATCGTTAACTGATTTCATCTTCATTTAACTGATTTCATCGTTAATTGATTTCATCGTTAACTGATTTCATCGTTAACTGATTTCATCTTCATTTAACTGATTTCATCGTTAACTGATTTCATCGTTAACTGATTTCATCGTTAACTGATTTCATCTTTAACTGATTTCATCTTCATTTAACTGATTTCATCTTCATTTAACTGATTTCATCGTTAACTGATTTCATCTTCATTTAACTGATTTCATCTTCATTTAACTGATTTCATCTTCATTTAACTGATTCCATCGTTAACTGATTTCATCGTTAACTGATTTCATCTTTAACTGATTTCATCGTTAACTGATTTCATCTTCATTTAACTGATTTCATCGTTAACTGATTTCATCGTTAACTGATTTCATCTTTAACTGATTTCATCGTTAACTGATTTCATCTTCATTTAACTGATTTCATCGTTAACTGATTTCATCTTCATTTAATTGATTTCATCGTTAACTGATTTCATCGTTAACTGATTTCATCGTTAACTGATTTCATCTTCATTTAACTGATTTCATCGTTAACTGATTTCATCGTTAACTGATTCCATCGTTAACTGATTTCATCGTTAACTGATTTCATCGTTAACTGATTTCATCTTCATTTAACTGATTTCATCGTTAACTGATTTCATCTTCATTTAACTGATTTCATCTTTAACTGATTTCATCGTTAACTGATTTCATCGTTAACTGATTTCATCGTTAACTGATTCCATCGTTAACTGATTTCATCTTTAACTGATTTCATCGTTAACTGATTTCATCTTCATTTAACTGATTTCATCGTTAACTGATTTCATCTTCATTTAACTGATTTCATCGTTAAGTGATTTCATCGTTAACTGATTTCATCGTTAACTGATTTCATCGTTAACTGATTTCATCTTCATTTAACTGATTTCATCGTTAACTGATTTCATCGTTAACTGATTTCATCTTCATTTAACTGATTTCATCGTTAACTGATTTCATCGTTAACTGATTTCATCGTTAACTGATTTCATCTTCATTCTTCATTTAACTGATTTCATCGTTAACTGATTTCATCGTTAACTGATTTCATCTTCATTTAACTGATTTCATCGTTAACTGATTTCATCGTTAACTGATTTCATCTTCATTTAACTGATTTCATCTTCATTTAACTGATTTCATCGTTAACTGATTTCATCGTTAACTGATTTCATCTTCATTTAACTGATTTCATCTTCATTTAACTGATTTCATCGTTAACTGATTCCATCGTTAACTGATTTCATCTTTAACTGATTTCATCGTTAACTGATTTCATCTTCATTTAACTGATTTCATCGTTAACTGATTTCATCTTCATTTAACTGATTTCATCGTTAAGTGATTTCATCGTTAACTGATTTCATCGTTAACTGATTTCATCGTTAACTGATTTCATCTTCATTTAACTGATTTCATCGTTAACTGATTTCATCGATAACTGATTTCATCGTTAACTGATTTCATCGTTAACTGATTCCATCGTTAACTGATTTCATCGTTAACTGATTTCATCTTCATTTAACTGATTTCCTCGTTAACTGATTTCATCTTCATTTAACTGATTTCATCGTTAACTGATTTCATCTTCATTTAACTGATTTCATCGTTAACTGATTTCATCGTTAACTGATTTCATCTTCATTTAACTGATTCCATCGTTAACTGATTTCATCGTTAACTGATTTCATCTTCATTTAACTGATTTCATCGTTAACTGATTTCATCGTTAACTGATTTCATCTTCATTTAACTGATTTCATCGTTAACTGATTTCATCGTTAACTGATTTCATCTTCATTTAACTGATTTCATCGTTAACTGATTTCATCTTCATTTAACTGATTCCATCGTTAACTGATTTCATCGTTAACTGATTTCATCGTTAACTGATTTCATCTTCATTTAACTGATTTCATCGTTAACTGATTTCATCGTTAACTGATTTCATCTTCATTTAACTGATTTCATCGTTAACTGATTTCATCGTTAACTGATTTCATCTTCATTTAACTGATTCCATCGTTAACTGATTTCATCGTTAACTGATTTCATCGTTAACTGATTTCATCTTCATTTAACTGATTTCATCGTTAACTGATTTCATCGTTAACTGATTTCATCTTCATTTAACTGATTTCATCGTTAACTGATTTCATCTTCATTTAACTGATTTCATCGTTAACTGATTTCATCTTCATTTAACTGATTTCATCGTTAACTGATTTCATCTTCATTTAACTGATTTCATCGTTAACTGATTTCATCGTTAACTGATTTCATCTTCATTTAACTGAATTCATCGTTAACTGATTTCATCGTTAACTGATTTCATCGTTAACTGATTTCATCTTCATTTAACTGATTTCATCGTTAACTGATTTCATCTTCATTTAACTGATTTCATCGTTAACTGATTTCATCTTCATTTAACTGATTTCATCGTTAACTGATTTCATCTTTAACTGATTTCATCGTTAACTGATTTCATCTTCATTTAACTGATTTCATCGTTAACTGATTTCATCGTTAACTGATTTCATCGTTAACTGATTTCATCTTCATTTAACTGATTTCATCGTTAACTGATTTCATCGTTAACTGATTTCATCTTCATTTAACTGATTTCATCGTTAACTGATTTCATCGTTAACTGATTTCATCTTCATTTAACTGATTTCATCTTCATTTAACTGATTTCATCGTTAACTGATTTCATCGTTAACTGATTTCATCTTCATTTAACTGATTTCATCGTTAACTGATTTCATCTTCATTTAACTGATTTCATCGTTAACTGATTTCATCTTCATTTAACTGATTTCATCGTTAACTGATTTCATCGTTAACTGATTTCATCGTTAACTGATTTCATCTTCATTTAACTGATTTCATCGTTAACTGATTTCATCGTTAACTGATTTCATCGTTAACTGATTTCATCTTCATTTAACTGATTCCATCGTTAACTGATTTCATCGTTAACTGATTTCATCTTTAACTGATTTCATCTTCATTTAACTGATTTCATCGTTAACTGATTCCATCGTTAACTGATTTCATCTTTAACTGATTTCATCGTTAACTGATTTCATCTTCATTTAACTGATTTCATCGTTAACTGATTTCATCTTCATTTAATTGATTTCATCGTTAACTGATTTCATCGTTTACTGATTTCATCTTCATTTAACTGATTTCATCGTTAACTGATTCCATCGTTAACTGATTTCATCGTTAACTGATTTCATCGTTAACTGATTTCATCTTCATTTAACTGATTTCATCGTTAACTGATTTCATCGTTAACTGATTTCATCTTCATTTAACTGATTTCATCGTTAACTGATTTCATCGTTAACTGATTTCATCTTCATTTAACTGATTTCATCGTTAACTGATTTCATCGTTAACTGATTTCATCTTTAACTGATTTCATCTTCATTTAACTGATTTCATCGTTAACTGATTTCATCTTCATTTAACTGATTTCATCGTTAACTGATTTCATCGTTAACTGATTTCATCTTCATTTAACTGATTCCATCGTTAACTGATTTCATCGTTAACTGATTTCATCTTCATTTAACTGATTTCATCGTTAACTGATTTCATCGTTAACTGATTTCATCTTTAACTGATTTCATCGTTAACTGATTTCATCTTCATTTAACTGATTCCATCGTTAACTGATTTCATCGTTAACTGATTTCATCGTTAACTGATTTCATCTTCATTTAACTGATTTCATCGTTAACTGATTTCATCGTTAACTGATTTCATCGTTAACTGATTTCATCTTCATTTAACTGATTTCATCGTTAACTGATTTCATCTTCATTTAACTGATTTCATCGTTAACTGATTTCATCGTTAACTGATTTCATCTTCATTTAACTGATTTCATCTTCATTTAACTGATTTCATCGTTAACTGATTTCATCTTCATTTAACTGATTTCATCGTTAACTGATTTCATCGTTAACTGATTTCATCTTCATTTAACTGATTCCATCGTTAACTGATTCCATCGTTAACTGATTTCATCGTTAACTGATTTCATCTTCATTTAACTGATTTCATCTTCATTTAACTGATTTCATCGTTAACTGATTTCATCTTCATTTAACTGATTTCATCTTCATTTAACTGATTTCATCGTTAACTGATTTCATCTTCATTTAACTGATTTCATCGTTAACTGATTTCATCGTTAACTGATTTCATCTTTAACTGATTTCATCTTCATTTAACTGATTTCATCGTTAACTGATTTCATCTTCATTTAACTGATTTCATCGTTAACTGATTTCATCGTTAACTGATTTCATCTTCATTTAACTGATTCCATCGTTAACTGATTTCATCGTTAACTGATTTCATCTTCATTTAACTGATTTCATCGTTAACTGATTTCATCGTTAACTGATTTCATCTTTAACTGATTTCATCGTTAACTGATTTCATCTTCATTTAACTGATTCCATCGTTAACTGATTTCATCGTTAACTGATTTCATCGTTAACTGATTTCATCTTCATTTAACTGATTTCATCGTTAACTGATTTCATCGTTAACTGATTTCATCGTTAACTGATTTCATCTTCATTTAACTGATTTCATCGTTAACTGATTTCATCGTTAACTGATTTCATCTTCATTTAACTGATTTCATCTTCATTTAACTGATTTCATCGTTAACTGATTTCATCTTCATTTAACTGATTTCATCGTTAACTGATTTCATCGTTAACTGATTTCATCGTTAACTGATTTCATCTTCATTTAACTGATTCCATCGTTAACTGATTCCATCGTTAACTGATTTCATCGTTAACTGATTTCATCTTCATTTAACTGATTTCATCGTTAACTGATTTCATCTTCATTTAACTGATTTCATCTTCATTTAACTGATTTCATCGTTAACTGATTTCATCTTCATTTAACTGATTTCATCGTTAACTGATTTCATCGTTAACTGATTTCATCGTTAACTGATTTCATCTTCATTTAACTGATTCCATCGTTAACTGATTTCATCGTTAACTGATTTCATCATTAACTGATTTCATCTTCATTTAACTGATTTCATCTTCATTTAACTGATTTCATCGTTAACTGATTTCATCTTCATTTAACTGATTTCATCGTTAACTGATTTCATCGTTAACTGATTTCATCGTTAACTGATTTCATCTTCATTTAACTGATTTCATCGTTAACTGATTTCATCGTTAACTGATTTCATCGTTAACTGATTTCATCTTCATTTAACTGATTTCATCGTTAACTGATTTCATCTTCATTTAACTGATTCCATCGTTAACTGATTCCATCGTTAACTGATTCCATCGTTAACTGATTTCATCGTTAACTGATTTCATCTTCATTTAACTGATTTCATTTTCTTTCTTCATTTAACTGATTTCATCGTTAACTGATTTCATCTTCATTTAACTGATTTCATCGTTAACTGATTTCATCGTTAACTGATTTCATCTTCATTTAACTGATTTCATCGTTAACTGATTTCATCTTCATTTAACTGATTCCATCGTTAACTGATTTCATCGTTAACTGATCTCATCGTTAACTGATTCCATCGTTAACTGATTCCATCTTCATTTAACTGATTTCACCGTGAACTGATTTCATCGTTAACTGATTTCATCTTTAACTGATTTCATCGTAAACTGATTTCATCTTCATTTAACTGATTTCATCGTTAACTGATTTCATCGTTAACTGATTCCATCGTTAACTGATTTCATCTTTAACTGATTTCATCGTTAACTGATTTCATCTTCATTTAACTGATTTCATCGTTAACTGATTTCATCTTCATTTAACTGATTTCATCGTTAACTGATTTCATCGTTAACTGATTTCATCTTTAACTGATTTCATCGTTAACTGATTTCATCTTCATTTAACTGATTTCATCTTCATTTAACTGATTTCATCGTTAACTGATTTCATCGTTAACTGATTTCATCGTTAACTGATTTCATCTTCATTTAACTGATTTCATCGTTAACTGATTTCATCGTTAACTGATTTCATCTTCATTTAACTGATTCCATCGTTAACTGATTTCATCGTTAACTGATTTCATCTTTAACTGATTTCATCTTCATTTAACTGATTTCATCGTTAACTGATTCCATCGTTAACTGATTTCATCTTTAACTGATTTCATCGTTAACTGATTTCATCTTCATTTAACTGATTTCATCGTTAACTGATTTCATCTTCATTTAATTGATTTCATCGTTAACTGATTTCATCGTTTACTGATTTCATCTTCATTTAACTGATTTCATCGTTAACTGATTTCATCTTCATTTAACTGATTTCATCGTTAACTGATTTCATCTTCATTTAACTGATTTCATCGTTAACTGATTTCATCGTTAACTGATTTCATCTTCATTTAACTGATTTCATCTTCATTTAACTGATTTCATCGTTAACTGATTTCATCTTCATTTAACTGATTTCATCGTTAACTGATTTCATCGTTAACTGATTTCATCTTCATTTAACTGATTCCATCGTTAACTGATTCCATCGTTAACTGATTTCATCGTTAACTGATTTCATCTTCATTTAACTGATTTCATCTTCATTTAACTGATTTCATCGTTAACTGATTCCATCGTTAACTGATTTCATCTTTCACTGATTTCATCGTTAACTGATTTCATCTTCATTTAACTGATTTCATCGTTAACTGATTTCATCTTCATTTAATTGATTTCATCGTTAACTGATTTCATCGTTTACTGATTTCATCTTCATTTAACTGATTTCATCGTTAACTGATTTCATCGTTAACTGATTTCATCTTCATTTAACTGATTTCATCGTTAACTGATTTCATCGTTAACTGATTTCATCGTTAACTGATTTCATCTTCATTTAACTGATTTCATCGTTAACTGATTTCATCGTTAACTGATTTCATCTTTAACTGATTTCATCTTCATTTAACTGATTTCATCGTTAACTGATTTCATCTTCATTTAACTGATTTCATCGTTAACTGATTTCATCGTTAACTGATTTCATCTTCATTTAACTGATTCCATCGTTAACTGATTTCATCGTTAACTGATTTCATCTTCATTTAACTGATTTCATCGTTAACTGATTTCATCGTTAACTGATTTCATCTTTAACTGATTTCATCGTTAACTGATTTCATCTTCATTTAACTGATTCCATCGTTAACTGATTTCATCGTTAACTGATTTCATCTTCATTTAACTGATTTCATCTTCATTTAACTGATTCCATCGTTAACTGATTTCATCGTTAACTGATTTCATCTTCATTTAACTGATTTCATCGTTAACTGATTTCATCGTTAACTGATTTCATCGTTAACTGATTTCATCTTCATTTAACTGATTTCATCGTTAACTGATTTCATCTTCATTTAACTGATTTCATCGTTAACTGATTTCATCGTTAACTGATTTCATCTTCATTTAACTGATTTCATCTTCATTTAACTGATTTCATCGTTAACTGATTTCATCTTCATTTAACTGATTTCATCGTTAACTGATTTCATCGTTAACTGATTTCATCGTTAACTGATTTCATCTTCATTTAACTGATTCCATCGTTAACTGATTCCATCGTTAACTGATTTCATCGTTAACTGATTTCATCTTCATTTAACTGATTTCATCTTCATTTAACTGATTTCATCGTTAACTGATTTCATCTTCATTTAACTGATTTCATCCTTAACTGATTTCATCGTTAACTGATTTCATCTTTAACTGATTTCATCTTCATTTAACTGATTTCATCGTTAACTGATTTCATCTTCATTTAACTGATTTCATCGTTAACTGATTTCATCGTTAACTGATTTCATCTTCATTTAACTGATTCCATCGTTAACTGATTTCATCGTTAACTGATTTCATCTTCATTTAACTGATTTCATCGTTAACTGATTTCATCGTTAACTGATTTCATCTTTAACTGATTTCATCGTTAACTGATTTCATCTTCATTTAACTGATTCCATCGTTAACTGATTTCATCGTTAACTGATTTCATCGTTAACTGATTTCATCTTCATTTAACTGATTTCATCGTTAACTGATTTCATCGTTAACTGATTTCATCTTCATTTAACTGATTTCATCGTTAACTGATTTCATCTTCATTTAACTGATTTCATCGTTAACTGATTTCATCTTCATTTAACTGATTTCATCTTCATTTAACTGATTTCATCGTTAACTGATTTCATCTTCATTTAACTGATTTCATCGTTAACTGATTTCATCGTTAACTGATTTCATCTTCATTTAACTGATTCCATCGTTAACTGATTCCATCGTTAACTGATTTCATCGTTAACTGATTTCATCTTCATTTAACTGATTTCATCGTTAACTGATTTCATCTTCATTTAACTGATTTCATCTTCATTTAACTGATTTCATCGTTAACTGATTTCATCTTCATTTAACTGATTTCATCGTTAACTGATTTCATCGTTAACTGATTTCATCTTCATTTAACTGATTCCATCGTTAACTGATTTCATCGTTAACTGATTTCATCATTAACTGATTTCATCTTCTTTTAACTGATTTCATCTTCATTTAACTGATTTCATCGTTAACTGATTTCATCTTCATTTAACTGATTTCATCGTTAACTGATTTCATCGTTAACTGATTTCATCGTTAACTGATTTCATCTTCATTTAACTGATTTCATCGTTAACTGATTTCATCGTTAACTGATTTCATCGTTAACTGATTTCATCTTCATTTAACTGATTTCATCGTTAACTGATTTCATCGTTAACTGATTTCATCGTTAACTGATTTCATCTTCATTTAACTGATTCCATCGTTAACTGATTTCATCGTTAACTGATTTCATCTTCATTTAACTGATTTCATCGTTAACTGATTTCATCTTCATTTAACTGATTCCATCGTTAACTGATTTCATCGTTAACTGATTTCATCGTTAACTGATTTCATCTTCATTTAACTGATTCCATCATTAACTGATTTCATCGTTAACTGATTTCATCGTTAACTGATTTCATCGTTAACTGATTTCATCTTCATTTAACTGATTCCATCGTTAACTGATTTCATCGTTAACTGATTTCATCGTTAACTGATTTCATCTTCATTTAACTGATTTCATCGTTAACTGATTTCATCGTTAACTGATTTCATCGTTAACTGATTTCATCTTCATTTAACTGATTTCATCGTTAACTGATTTCATCTTCATTTAACTGATTTCATCGTTAACTGATTTCATCGTTAACTGATTTCATCTTCATTTAACTGATTTCATCTTCATTTAACTGATTTCATCGTTAACTGATTTCATCTTCATTTAACTGATTTCATCGTTAACTGATTTCATCGTTAACTGATTTCATCTTCATTTAACTGATTCCATCGTTAACTGATTCCATCGTTAACTGATTTCATCGTTAACTGATTTCATCTTCATTTAACTGATTTCATCTTCATTTAACTGATTTCATCGTTAACTGATTTCATCTTCATTTAACTGATTTCATCTTCATTTAACTGATTTCATCGTTAACTGATTTCATCTTCATTTAACTGATTTCATCGTTAACTGATTTCATCGTTAACTGATTTCATCTTTAACTGATTTCATCTTCATTTAACTGATTTCATCGTTAACTGATTTCATCTTCATTTAACTGATTTCATCGTTAACTGATTTCATCGTTAACTGATTTCATCTTCATTTAACTGATTCCATCGTTAACTGATTTCATCGTTAACTGATTTCATCTTCATTTAACTGATTTCATCGTTAACTGATTTCATCGTTAACTGATTTCATCTTTAACTGATTTCATCGTTAACTGATTTCATCTTCATTTAACTGATTCCATCGTTAACTGATTTCATCGTTAACTGATTTCATCGTTAACTGATTTCATCTTCATTTAACTGATTTCATCGTTAACTGATTTCATCGTTAACTGATTTCATCGTTAACTGATTTCATCTTCATTTAACTGATTTCATCGTTAACTGATTTCATCTTCATTTAACTGATTTCATCGTTAACTGATTTCATCGTTAACTGATTTCATCTTCATTTAACTGATTTCATCTTCATTTAACTGATTTCATCGTTAACTGATTTCATCTTCATTTAACTGATTTCATCGTTAACTGATTTCATCGTTAACTGATTTCATCGTTAACTGATTTCATCTTCATTTAACTGATTCCATCGTTAACTGATTCCATCGTTAACTGATTTCATCGTTAACTGATTTCATCTTCATTTAACTGATTTCATCGTTAACTGATTTCATCTTCATTTAACTGATTTCATCTTCATTTAACTGATTTCATCGTTAACTGATTTCATCTTCATTTAACTGATTTCATCGTTAACTGATTTCATCGTTAACTGATTTCATCGTTAACTGATTTCATCTTCATTTAACTGATTCCATCGTTAACTGATTTCATCGTTAACTGATTTCATCATTAACTGATTTCATCTTCATTTAACTGATTTCATCTTCATTTAACTGATTTCATCGTTAACTGATTTCATCTTCATTTAACTGATTTCATCGTTAACTGATTTCATCGTTAACTGATTTCATCGTTAACTGATTTCATCTTCATTTAACTGATTTCATCGTTAACTGATTTCATCGTTAACTGATTTCATCGTTAACTGATTTCATCTTCATTTAACTGATTTCATCGTTAACTGATTTCATCTTCATTTAACTGATTCCATCGTTAACTGATTCCATCGTTAACTGATTCCATCGTTAACTGATTTCATCGTTAACTGATTTCATCTTCATTTAACTGATTTCATTTTCTTTCTTCATTTAACTGATTTCATCGTTAACTGATTTCATCTTCATTTAACTGATTTCATCGTTAACTGATTTCATCGTTAACTGATTTCATCTTCATTTAACTGATTTCATCGTTAACTGATTTCATCTTCATTTAACTGATTCCATCGTTAACTGATTTCATCGTTAACTGATCTCATCGTTAACTGATTCCATCGTTAACTGATTCCATCTTCATTTAACTGATTTCACCGTGAACTGATTTCATCGTTAACTGATTTCATCTTTAACTGATTTCATCGTAAACTGATTTCATCTTCATTTAACTGATTTCATCGTTAACTGATTTCATCGTTAACTGATTCCATCGTTAACTGATTTCATCTTTAACTGATTTCATCGTTAACTGATTTCATCTTCATTTAACTGATTTCATCGTTAACTGATTTCATCTTCATTTAACTGATTTCATCGTTAACTGATTTCATCGTTAACTGATTCCATCGTTAACTGATTTCATCGTTAACTGATTTCATCTTCATTTAACTGATTTCATCGTTAACTGATTTCATCGTTAACTGATTCCATCGTTAACTGATTTCATCTTTAACTGATTTCATCGTTAACTGATTTCATCTTCATTTAACTGATTTCATCGTTAAGTGATTTCATCGTTAACTGATTTCATCGTTAACTGATTTCATCGTTAACTGATTTCATCTTCATTTAACTGATTTCATCGTTAACTGATTTCATCTTCATTTAACTGATTTCATCGTTAACTGATTTCATCGTTAACTGATTTCATCGTTAACTGATTTCATCTTCATTTAACTGATTTCATCGTTAACTGATTTCATCGTTAACTGATTTCATCGTTAACTGATTTCATCTTCATTTAACTGATTCCATCGTTAACTGATTTCATCGTTAACTGATTTCATCTTTAACTGATTTCATCTTCATTTAACTGATTTCATCGTTAACTGATTCCATCGTTAACTGATTTCATCTTTAACTGATTTCATCGTTAACTGATTTCATCTTCATTTAACTGATTTCATCGTTAACTGATTTCATCTTCATTTAACTGATTTCATCTTCATTTAACTGATTTCATCGTTAACTGATTCCATCGTTAACTGATTTCATCTTTCACTGATTTCATCGTTAACTGATTTCATCTTCATTTAACTGATTTCATCGTTAACTGATTTCATCTTCATTTAATTGATTTCATCGTTAACTGATTTCATCGTTTACTGATTTCATCTTCATTTAACTGATTTCATCGTTAACTGATTTCATCGTTAACTGATTTCATCTTCATTTAACTGATTTCATCGTTAACTGATTTCATCGTTAACTGATTTCATCGTTAACTGATTTCATCTTCATTTAACTGATTTCATCGTTAACTGATTTCATCGTTAACTGATTTCATCTTTAACTGATTTCATCTTCATTTAACTGATTTCATCGTTAACTGATTTCATCTTCATTTAACTGATTTCATCGTTAACTGATTTCATCGTTAACTGATTTCATCTTCATTTAACTGATTCCATCGTTAACTGATTTCATCGTTAACTGATTTCATCTTCATTTAACTGATTTCATCGTTAACTGATTTCATCGTTAACTGATTTCATCTTTAACTGATTTCATCGTTAACTGATTTCATCTTCATTTAACTGATTCCATCGTTAACTGATTTCATCGTTAACTGATTTCATCTTCATTTAACTGATTTCATCGTTAACTGATTTCATCGTTAACTGATTTCATCGTTAACTGATTTCATCTTCATTTAACTGATTTCATCGTTAACTGTTTTCATCTTCATTTAACTGATTTCATCGTTAACTGATTTCATCGTTAACTGATTTCATCTTCATTTAACTGATTTCATCTTCATTTAACTGATTTCATCGTTAACTGATTTCATCTTCATTTAACTGATTTCATCGTTAACTGATTTCATCGTTAACTGATTTCATCGTTAACTGATTTCATCTTCATTTAACTGATTCCATCGTTAACTGATTCCATCGTTAACTGATTTCATCGTTAACTGATTTCATCTTCATTTAACTGATTTCATCTTCATTTAACTGATTTCATCGTTAACTGATTTCATCTTCATTTAACTGATTTCATCCTTAACTGATTTCATCGTTAACTGATTTCATCTTTAACTGATTTCATCTTCATTTAACTGATTTCATCGTTAACTGATTTCATCTTCATTTAACTGATTTCATCGTTAACTGATTTCATCGTTAACTGATTTCATCTTCATTTAACTGATTCCATCGTTAACTGATTTCATCGTTAACTGATTTCATCTTCATTTAACTGATTTCATCGTTAACTGATTTCATCGTTAACTGATTTCATCGTTAACTGATTTCATCGTTAACTGATTTCATCTTCATTTAACTGATTCCATCGTTAACTGATTTCATCGTTAACTGATTTCATCGTTAACTGATTTCATCTTCATTTAACTGATTTCATCGTTAACTGATTTCATCGTTAACTGATTTCATCTTCATTTAACTGATTTCATCGTTAACTGATTTCATCTTCATTTAACTGATTTCATCGTTAACTGATTTCATCTTCATTTAACTGATTTCATCTTCATTTAACTGATTTCATCGTTAACTGATTTCATCTTCATTTAACTGATTTCATCGTTAACTGATTTCATCGTTAACTGATTTCATCTTCATTTAACTGATTCCATCGTTAACTGATTCCATCGTTAACTGATTTCATCGTTAACTGATTTCATCTTCATTTAACTGATTTCATCGTTAACTGATTTCATCTTCATTTAACTGATTTCATCTTCATTTAACTGATTTCATCGTTAACTGATTTCATCTTCATTTAACTGATTTCATCGTTAACTGATTTCATCGTTAACTGATTTCATCTTCATTTAACTGATTCCATCGTTAACTGATTTCATCGTTAACTGATTTCATCATTAACTGATTTCATCTTCATTTAACTGATTTCATCTTCATTTAACTGATTTCATCGTTAACTGATTTCATCTTCATTTAACTGATTTCATCGTTAACTGATTTCATCGTTAACTGATTTCATCGTTAACTGATTTCATCTTCATTTAACTGATTTCATCGTTAACTGATTTCATCGTTAACTGATTTCATCGTTAACTGATTTCATCTTCATTTAACTGATTTCATCGTTAACTGATTTCATCGTTAACTGATTTCATCGTTAACTGATTTCATCTTCATTTAACTGATTCCATCGTTAACTGATTTCATCGTTAACTGATTTCATCTTCATTTAACTGATTTCATCGTTAACTGATTTCATCTTCATTTAACTGATTCCATCGTTAACTGATTTCATCGTTAACTGATTTCATCGTTAACTGATTTCATCTTCATTTAACTGATTCCATCATTAACTGATTTCATCGTTAACTGATTTCATCGTTAACTGATTTCATCGTTAACTGATTTCATCTTCATTTAACTGATTCCATCGTTAACTGATTTCATCGTTAACTGATTTCATCGTTAACTGATTTCATCTTCATTTAACTGATTTCATCGTTAACTGATTTCATCGTTAACTGATTTCATCTTCATTTAACTGATTTCATCGTTAACTGATTTCATCTTCATTTAACTGATTTCATCGTTAACTGATTTCATCGTTAACTGATTTCATCTTCATTTAACTGATTTCATCTTCATTTAACTGATTTCATCGTTAACTGATTTCATCTTCATTTAACTGATTTCATCGTTAACTGATTTCATCGTTAACTGATTTCATCTTCATTTAACTGATTCCATCGTTAACTGATTCCATCGTTAACTGATTTCATCGTTAACTGATTTCATCTTCATTTAACTGATTTCATCTTCATTTAACTGATTTCATCGTTAACTGATTTCATCTTCATTTAACTGATTTCATCTTCATTTAACTGATTTCATCGTTAACTGATTTCATCTTCATTTAACTGATTTCATCGTTAACTGATTTCATCGTTAACTGATTTCATCTTTAACTGATTTCATCTTCATTTAACTGATTTCATCGTTAACTGATTTCATCTTCATTTAACTGATTTCATCGTTAACTGATTTCATCGTTAACTGATTTCATCTTCATTTAACTGATTCCATCGTTAACTGATTTCATCGTTAACTGATTTCATCTTCATTTAACTGATTTCATCGTTAACTGATTTCATCGTTAACTGATTTCATCTTTAACTGATTTCATCGTTAACTGATTTCATCTTCATTTAACTGATTCCATCGTTAACTGATTTCATCGTTAACTGATTTCATCGTTAACTGATTTCATCTTCATTTAACTGATTTCATCGTTAACTGATTTCATCGTTAACTGATTTCATCGTTAACTGATTTCATCTTCATTTAACTGATTTCATCGTTAACTGATTTCATCTTCATTTAACTGATTTCATCGTTAACTGATTTCATCGTTAACTGATTTCATCTTCATTTAACTGATTTCATCTTCATTTAACTGATTTCATCGTTAACTGATTTCATCTTCATTTAACTGATTTCATCGTTAACTGATTTCATCGTTAACTGATTTCATCTTCATTTAACTGATTCCATCGTTAACTGATTCCATCGTTAACTGATTTCATCGTTAACTGATTTCATCTTCATTTAACTGATTTCATCGTTAACTGATTTCATCTTCATTTAACTGATTTCATCTTCATTTAACTGATTTCATCGTTAACTGATTTCATCTTCATTTAACTGATTTCATCGTTAACTGATTTCATCGTTAACTGATTTCATCTTCATTTAACTGATTCCATCGTTAACTGATTTCATCGTTAACTGATTTCATCATTAACTGATTTCATCTTCATTTAACTGATTTCATCTTCATTTAACTGATTTCATCGTTAACTGATTTCATCTTCATTTAACTGATTTCATCGTTAACTGATTTCATCGTTAACTGATTTCATCTTCATTTAACTGATTTCATCGTTAACTGATTTCATCGTTAACTGATTTCATCGTTAACTGATTTCATCTTCATTTAACTGATTTCATCGTTAACTGATTTCATCTTCATTTAACTGATTCCATCGTTAACTGATTCCATCGTTAACTGATTCCATCGTTAACTGATTTCATCGTTAACTGATTTCATCTTCATTTAACTGATTTCATTTTCTTTCTTCATTTAACTGATTTCATCGTTAACTGATTTCATCTTCATTTAACTGATTTCATCGTTAACTGATTTCATCTTCATTTAACTGATTTCATCGTTAACTGATTTCATCTTCATTTAACTGATTCCATCGTTAACTGATTTCATCGTTAACTGATCTCATCGTTAACTGATTCCATCGTTAACTGATTCCATCTTCATTTAACTGATTTCACCGTGAACTGATTTCATCGTTAACTGATTTCATCTTTAACTGATTTCATCGTAAACTGATTTCATCTTCATTTAACTGATTTCATCGTTAACTGATTTCATCGTTAACTGATTCCATCGTTAACTGATTTCATCTTTAACTGATTTCATCGTTAACTGATTTCATCTTCATTTAACTGATTTCATCGTTAACTGATTTCATCTTCATTTAACTGATTTCATCGTTAACTGATTTCATCGTTAACTGATTCCATCGTTAACTGATTTCATCGTTAACTGATTTCATCGTTAACTGATTTCATCTTCATTTAACTGATTTCATCGTTAACTGATTTCATCGTTAACTGATTCCATCGTTAACTGATTTCATCTTTAACTGATTTCATCGTTAACTGATTTCATCTTCATTTAACTGATTTCATCGTTAAGTGATTTCATCGTTAACTGATTTCATCGTTAACTGATTTCATCGTTAACTGATTTCATCTTCATTTAACTGATTTCATCGTTAACTGATTTCATCGTTAACTGATTTCATCTTCATTTAACTGATTTCATTGTTAACTGATTTCATCGTTAACTGATTTCATCTTCATTTAACTGATTTCATCGTTAACTGATTTCATCGTTAACTGATTCCATCGTTAACTGATTTCATCGTTAACTGATTTCATCTTCATTTAACTGATTTCATTTTCATTCTTCATTTAACTGATTTCATCGTTAACTGATTTCATCGTTAACTGATTTCATCTTCATTTAACTGATTTCATCGTTAACTGATTTCATCGTTAACTGATTTCATCTTTAACTGATTTCATCGTTAACTGATTTCATCTTCATTTAACTGATTTCATCGTTAACTGATTTCATCTTCATTTAATTGATTTCATCGTTAACTGATTTCATCGTTAACTGATTTCATCGTTAACTGATTTCATCTTCATTTAACTGATTTCATCGTTAACTGATTTCATCTTCATTTAACTGATTTCATCGTTAACTGATTTCATCGTTAACTGATTTCATCTTCATTTAACTGATTCCATCGTTAACTGATTCCATCGTTAACTGATTTCATCGTTAACTGATTTCATCGTTAACTGATTTCATCTTTAACTGATTTCATCGTTAACTGATTTCATCTTCATTTAACTGATTTCATCGTTAACTGATTTCATCGTTAACTGATTTCATCTTCATTTAACTGATTTCATCGTTAACTGATTTCATCTTCATTTAACTGATTTCATCGTTAACTGATTTCATCGTTAACTGATTTCATCGTTAACTGATTTCATCTTCATTTAACTGATTTCATCGTTAACTGATTTCATCGTTAACTGATTTCATCTTTAACTGATTTCATCGTTAACTGATTTCATCTTCATTTAACTGATTTCATCGTTAACTGATTTCATCTTCATTTAATTGATTTCATTGTTAACTGATTTCATCGTTAACTGATTTCATCTTCATTTAACTGATTTCATCGTTAACTGATTCCATCGTTAACTGATTTCATCATTAACTGATTTCATCTTCATTTAACTGATTTCATCGTTAACTGATTTCATCGTTAACTGATTTCATCTTTAACTGATTTCATCGTTAACTGATTTCATCTTCATTTAACTGATTTCATCGTTAACTGATTTCATCGTTAACTGATTTCATCTTTAACTGATTTCATCGTTAACTGATTTCATCTTCATTTAACTGATTTCATCTTCATTTAACTGATTTCATCGTTAACTGATTTCATCTTCATTTAACTGATTTCATCGTTAACTGATTTCATCGTTAACTGATTTCATCTTCATTTAACTGATTCCATCGTTAACTGATTCCATCGTTAACTGATTTCATCGTTAACTGATTTCATCTTCATTTAACTGATTTCATCGTTAACTGATTTCATCTTCATTTAACTGATTTCATCTTCATTTAACTGATTTCATCGTTAACTGATTTCATCTTCATTTAACTGATTTCATCGTTAACTGATTTCATCGTTAACTGATTTCATCTTCATTTAACTGATTCCATCGTTAACTGATTTCATCGTTAACTGATTTCATCATTAACTGATTTCATCTTCATTTAACTGATTTCATCTTCATTTAACTGATTTCATCGTTAACTGATTTCATCTTCATTTAACTGATTTCATCGTTAACTGATTTCATCGTTAACTGATTTCATCTTCATTTAACTGATTTCATCGTTAACTGATTTCATCGTTAACTGATTTCATCGTTAACTGATTTCATCTTCATTTAACTGATTTCATCGTTAACTGATTTCATCTTCATTTAACTGATTCCATCGTTAACTGATTCCATCGTTAACTGATTCCATCGTTAACTGATTTCATCGTTAACTGATTTCATCTTCATTTAACTGATTTCATTTTCTTTCTTCATTTAACTGATTTCATCGTTAACTGATTTCATCTTCATTTAACTGATTTCATCGTTAACTGATTTCATCTTCATTTAACTGATTTCATCGTTAACTGATTTCATCTTCATTTAACTGATTCCATCGTTAACTGATTTCATCGTTAACTGATCTCATCGTTAACTGATTCCATCGTTAACTGATTCCATCTTCATTTAACTGATTTCACCGTGAACTGATTTCATCGTTAACTGATTTCATCTTTAACTGATTTCATCGTAAACTGATTTCATCTTCATTTAACTGATTTCATCGTTAACTGATTTCATCGTTAACTGATTCCATCGTTAACTGATTTCATCTTTAACTGATTTCATCGTTAACTGATTTCATCTTCATTTAACTGATTTCATCGTTAACTGATTTCATCTTCATTTAACTGATTTCATCGTTAACTGATTTCATCGTTAACTGATTCCATCGTTAACTGATTTCATCGTTAACTGATTTCATCGTTAACTGATTTCATCTTCATTTAACTGATTTCATCGTTAACTGATTTCATCGTTAACTGATTCCATCGTTAACTGATTTCATCTTTAACTGATTTCATCGTTAACTGATTTCATCTTCATTTAACTGATTTCATCGTTAAGTGATTTCATCGTTAACTGATTTCATCGTTAACTGATTTCATCGTTAACTGATTTCATCTTCATTTAACTGATTTCATCGTTAACTGATTTCATCGTTAACTGATTTCATCTTCATTTAACTGATTTCATTGTTAACTGATTTCATCGTTAACTGATTTCATCTTCATTTAACTGATTTCATCGTTAACTGATTTCATCGTTAACTGATTCCATCGTTAACTGATTTCATCGTTAACTGATTTCATCTTCATTTAACTGATTTCATTTTCATTCTTCATTTAACTGATTTCATCGTTAACTGATTTCATCGTTAACTGATTTCATCTTCATTTAACTGATTTCATCGTTAACTGATTTCATCGTTAACTGATTTCATCTTTAACTGATTTCATCGTTAACTGATTTCATCTTCATTTAACTGATTTCATCGTTAACTGATTTCATCTTCATTTAATTGATTTCATCGTTAACTGATTTCATCGTTAACTGATTTCATCGTTAACTGATTTCATCTTCATTTAACTGATTTCATCGTTAACTGATTTCATCTTCATTTAACTGATTTCATCGTTAACTGATTTCATCGTTAACTGATTTCATCTTCATTTAACTGATTCCATCGTTAACTGATTCCATCGTTAACTGATTTCATCGTTAACTGATTTCATCGTTAACTGATTTCATCTTTAACTGATTTCATCGTTAACTGATTTCATCTTCATTTAACTGATTTCATCGTTAACTGATTTCATCGTTAACTGATTTCATCTTCATTTAACTGATTTCATCGTTAACTGATTTCATCTTCATTTAACTGATTTCATCGTTAACTGATTTCATCGTTAACTGATTTCATCGTTAACTGATTTCATCTTCATTTAACTGATTTCATCGTTAACTGATTTCATCGTTAACTGATTTCATCTTTAACTGATTTCATCGTTAACTGATTTCATCTTCATTTAACTGATTTCATCGTTAACTGATTTCATCTTCATTTAATTGATTTCATTGTTAACTGATTTCATCGTTAACTGATTTCATCATTAACTGATTTCATCTTCATTTAACTGATTTCATCGTTAACTGATTTCATCGTTAACTGATTTCATCTTCATTTAACTGATTTCATCGTTAACTGATTTCATCGTTAACTGATTTCATCTTTAACTGATTTCATCGTTAACTGATTTCATCTTCATTTAACTGATTTCATCGTTAACTGATTTCATCTTCATTTAATTGATTTCATTGTTAACTGATTCCATCGTTAACTGATTTCATCATTAACTGATTTCATCTTCATTTAACTGATTTCATCGTTAACTGATTTCATCGTTAACTGATTTCATCTTTAACTGATTTCATCGTTAACTGATTTCATCTTCATTTAACTGATTTCATCGTTAACTGATTTCATCGTTAACTGATTTCATCTTTAACTGATTTCATCGTTAACTGATTTCATCTTCATTTAACTGATTTCATCGTTAACTGATTTCATCGTTAACTGATTTCATCTTCATTTAACTGATTTCATCGTTAACTGATTTCATCGTTAACTGATTCCATCGTTAACTGATTTCATCTTTAACTGATTTCATCGTTAACTGATTTCATCTTCATTTAACTGATTTCATCGTTAAGTGATTTCATCGTTAACTGATTTCATCGTTAACTGATTTCATCGTTAACTGATTTCATCTTCATTTAACTGATTTCATTGTTAACTGATTTCATCGTTAACTGATTTCATCTTCATTTAACTGATTTCATCGTTAACTGATTCCATCGTTAACTGATTTCATCGTTAACTGATTTCATCTTCATTTAACTGATTTCATTTTCATTCTTCATTTAACTGATTTCATCGTTAACTGATTTCATCGTTAACTGATTTCATCTTCATTTAACTGATTTCATCGTTAACTGATTTCATCGTTAACTGATTTCATCTTTAACTGATTTCATCGTTAACTGATTTCATCTTCATTTAACTGATTTCATCGTTAACTGATTTCATCTTCATTTAATTGATTTCATCGTTAACTGATTTCATCGTTAACTGATTTCATCTTCATTTAACTGATTTCATCGTTAACTGATTTCATCGTTAACTGATTTCATCGTTAACTGATTTCATCTTCATTTAACTGATTTCATCGTTAACTGATTTCATCGTTAACTGATTTCATCGTTAACTGATTTCATCTTCATTTAAATGATTTCATCGTTAACTGATTTCATCGTTAACTGATTTCATCTTTAACTGATTTCATCGTTAACTGATTTCATCTTCATTTAACTGATTTCATCGTTAACTGATTTCATCGTTAACTGATTTCATCTTTAACTGATTTCATCGTTAACTGATTTCATCTTCATTTAACTGATTTCATCGTTAACTGATTTCATCTTCATTTAACTGATTTCATCGTTAACTGATTTCATCGTTAACTGATTTCATCGTTAACTGATTTCATCTTCATTTAACTGATTCCATCGTTAACTGATTTCATCTTCATTTAACTGATTCCATCGTTAACTGATTTCATCGTTAACTGATTTCATCGTTAACTGATTTCATCTTCATTTAACTGATTTCATCGTTAACTGATTTCATCTTCATTTAACTGATTTCATCGTTAACTGATTTCATCGTTAACTGATTTCATCTTCATTTAACTGATTCCATCGTTAACTGATTTCATCGTTAACTGATTTCATCGTTAACTGATTTCATCGTTAACTGATTTCATCTTCATTTAACTGATTTCATCGTTAACTGATTTCATCGTTAACTGATTTCATCGTTAACTGATTTCATCTTCATTTAAATGATTTCATCGTTAACTGATTTCATCGTTAACTGATTTCATCTTTAACTGATTTCATCGTTAACTGATTTCATCTTCATTTAACTGATTTCATCGTTAACTGATTTCATCGTTAACTGATTTCATCGTTAACTGATTTCATCTTTAACTGATTTCATCGTTAACTGATTTCATCTTCATTTAACTGATTTCATCGTTAACTGATTTCATCTTCATTTAACTGATTTCATCGTTAACTGATTTCATCGTTAACTGATTTCATCGTTAACTGATTTCATCTTCATTTAACTGATTCCATCGTTAACTGATTTCATCTTCATTTAACTGATTCCATCGTTAACTGATTTCATCGTTAACTGATTTCATCGTTAACTGATTTCATCTTCATTTAACTGATTTCATCGTTAACTGATTTCATCTTCATTTAACTGATTTCATCGTTAACTGATTTCATCGTTAACTGATTTCATCTTCATTTAACTGATTCCATCGTTAACTGATTTCATCGTTAACTGATTTCATCGTTAACTGATTTCATCTTCATTTAACTGATTTCATCGTTAACTGATTTCATCGTTAACTGATTTCATCTTCATTTAACTGATTTCATTTTCATTCTTCATTTAACTGATTTCATCGTTAACTGATTTCATCTTCATTTAACTGATTTCATCGTTAACTGATTTCATCGTTAACTGATTTCATCTTCATTTAACTGATTCCATCGTTAACTGATTTCATCGTTAACTGATTTCATCTTCATTTAACTGATTTCATCGTTAACTGATTTCATCGTTAACTGATTCCATCGTTAACTGATTTCATCGTTAACTGATTTCATCGTTAACTGATTTCATCTTCATTTAACTGATTTCATCGTTAACTGATTTCATCGTTAACTGATTTCATCTTCATTTAACTGATTCCATCGTTAACTGATTTCATCGTTAACTGATTTCATCGTTAACTGATTTCATCTTTAACTGATTTCATCGTTAACTGATTTCATCTTCATTTAACTGATTTCATCGTTAACTGATTTCATCGTTAACTGATTTCATCGTTAACTGATTTCATCGTTAACTGATTTCATCTTCATTTAACTGATTTCATCGTTAACTGATTTCATCGTTAACTGATTTCATCTTCATTTAACTGATTTCATCTTCATTTAACTGATTTCATCGTTAACTGATTTCATCGTTAACTGATTTCATCTTCATTTAACTGATTTCATTTTCATTCTTCATTTAACTGATTTCATCGTTAACTGATTTCATCTTCATTTAACTGATTTCATCGTTAACTGATTTCATCGTTAACTGATTTCATCGTTAACTGATTTCATCTTCATTTAACTGATTTCATCGTTAACTGATTTCATCTTCATTTAATTGATTTCATCGTTAACTGATTTCATCGTTAACTGATTTCATCGTTAACTGATTTCATCTTCATTTAACTGATTTCATCGTTAACTGATTCCATCGTTAACTGATTTCATCGTTAACTGATTTCATCTTCATTTAACTGATTTCATCGTTAAGTGATTTCATCGTTAACTGATTTCATCTTCATTTAACTGATTTCATTGTTAACTGATTTCATCGTTAACTGATTTCATCTTCATTTAACTGATTCCATCGTTAACTGATTTCATCGTTAACTGATTTCATCTTCATTTAACTGATTTCATCGTTAACTGATTTCATCTTCATTTAACTGATTTCATCGTTAACTGATTTCATCGTTAACTGATTTCATCTTCATTTAACTGATTCCATCGTTAACTGATTTCATCGTTAACTGATTTCATCGTTAACTGATTTCATCTTCATTTAACTGATTTCATCGTTAACTGATTTCATCGTTAACTGATTTCATCTTCATTTAACTGATTTCATTTTCATTCTTCATTTAACTGATTTCATCGTTAACTGATTTCATCTTCATTTAACTGATTTCATCGTTAACTGATTTCATCGTTAACTGATTTCATCGTTAACTGATTTCATCTTCATTTAACTGATTCCATCGTTAACTGATTTCATCGTTAACTGATTTCATCTTCATTTAACTGATTTCATCGTTAACTGATTTCATCGTTAACTGATTCCATCGTTAACTGATTTCATCGTTAACTGATTTCATCGTTAACTGATTTCATCTTCATTTAACTGATTTCATCGTTAACTGATTTCATCGTTAACTGATTTCATCTTCATTTAACTGATTCCATCGTTAACTGATTTCATCGTTAACTGATTTCATCGTTAACTGATTTCATCTTTAACTGATTTCATCGTTAACTGATTTCATCTTCATTTAACTGATTTCATCGTTAACTGATTTCATCGTTAACTGATTTCATCGTTAACTGATTTCATCTTCATTTAACTGATTTCATCGTTAACTGATTTCATCGTTAACTGATTTCATCTTCATTTAACTGATTTCATCTTCATTTAACTGATTTCATCGTTAACTGATTTCATCGTTAACTGATTTCATCTTCATTTAACTGATTTCATTTTCATTCTTCATTTAACTGATTTCATCGTTAACTGATTTCATCTTCATTTAACTGATTTCATCGTTAACTGATTTCATCGTTAACTGATTTCATCGTTAACTGATTTCATCTTCATTTAACTGATTTCATCGTTAACTGATTTCATCTTCATTTAATTGATTTCATCGTTAACTGATTTCATCGTTAACTCATTTCATCGTTAACTGATTTCATCTTCATTTAACTGATTTCATCGTTAACTGATTTCATCGTTAACTGATTCCATCGTTAACTGATTTCATCGTTAACTGATTTCATCTTCATTTAACTGATTTCATCGTTAAGTGATTTCATCGTTAACTGATTTCATCTTCATTTAACTGATTTCATTGTTAACTGATTTCATCGTTAACTGATTTCATCTTCATTTAACTGATTCCATCGTTAACTGATTTCATCGTTAACTGATTTCATCGTTAACTGATTTCATCGTTAACTGATTTCATCTTTAACTGATTTCATCTTCATTTAACTGATTTCATCGTTAACTGATTTCATCGTTAACTGATTTCATCGTTAACTGATTTCATCTTCATTTAACTGATTTCATCGTTAACTGATTTCATCGTTAACTGATTTCATCGTTAACTGATTTCATCTTCATTTAACTGATTTAATTTTCATTCTTCATTTAACTGATTTCATCGTTAACTGATTTCATCTTCATTTAACTGATTTCATCGTTAACTGATTTCATCGTTAACTGATTTCATCTTTAACTGATTTCATCGTTAACTGATTTCATCTTCATTTAACTGATTTCATCGTTAACTGATTTCATCTTCATTTAATTGATTTCATCGTTAACTGATTTCATCGTTAACTGATTTCATCGTTAACTGATTTCATCTTCATTTAACTGATTTCATCGTTAACTGATTTCATCGTTAACTGATTCCATCGTTAACTGATTTCATCGTTAACTGATTTCATCTTCATTTAACTGATTTCATCGTTAACTGATTTCATCGTTAACTGATTTCATCTTTAACTGATTTCATCGTTAACTGATTTCATCTTCATTTAACTGATTTCATCGTTAACTGATTTCATCGTTAACTGATTTCATCTTTAACTGATTTCATCGTTAACTGATTTCATCTTCATTTAACTGATTTCATCGTTAACTGATTTCATCGTTAACTGATTTCATCTTCATTTAACTGATTTCATCGTTAACTGATTTCATCGTTAACTGATTCCATCGTTAACTGATTTCATCTTTAACTGATTTCATCGTTAACTGATTTCATCTTCATTTAACTGATTTCATCGTTAAGTGATTTCATCGTTAACTGATTTCATCGTTAACTGATTTCATCGTTAACTGATTTCATCTTCATTTAACTGATTTCATCGTTAACTGATTTCATCGTTAACTGATTTCATCTTCATTTAACTGATTTCATTGTTAACTGATTTCATCGTTAACTGATTTCATCTTCATTTAACTGATTTCATCGTTAACTGATTTCATCGTTAACTGATTCCATCGTTAACTGATTTCATCGTTAACTGATTTCATCGTTAACTGATTTCATCTTCATTTAACTGATTTCATTTTCATTCTTCATTTAACTGATTTCATCGTTAACTGATTTCATCGTTAACTGATTTCATCTTCATTTAACTGATTTCATCGTTAACTGATTTCATCGTTAACTGATTTCATCGTTAACTGATTTCATCTTTAACTGATTTCATCGTTAACTGATTTCATCTTCATTTAACTGATTTCATCGTTAACTGATTTCATCTTCATTTAATTGATTTCATCTTCATTTAATTGATTTCATCGTTAACTGATTTCATCGTTAACTGATTTCATCGTTAACTGATTTCATCTTTAACTGATTTCATCGTTAACTGATTTCATCTTCATTTAACTGATTTCATCGTTAACTGATTTCATCGTTAACTGATTTCATCTTTAACTGATTTCATCGTTAACTGATTTCATCTTCATTTAACTGATTTCATCGTTAACTGATTTCATCTTCATTTAACTGATTTCATCGTTAACTGATTTCATCTTCATTTAACTGATTTCATCGTTAACTGATTTCATCGTTAACTGATTTCATCGTTAACTGATTTCATCTTCATTTAACTGATTCCATCGTTAACTGATTTCATCGTTAACTGATTTCATCGTTAACTGATTTCATCTTCATTTAACTGATTTCATCGTTAACTGATTTCATCGTTAACTGATTTCATCTTTAACTGATTTCATCGTTAACTGATTTCATCTTCATTTAACTGATTTCATCGTTAACTGATTTCATCGTTAACTGATTTCATCTTCATTTAACTGATTTCATCGTTAACTGATTTCATCGTTAACTGATTCCATCGTTAACTGATTTCATCGTTAACTGATTTCATCGTTAACTGATTTCATCTTCATTTAACTGATTTCATCGTTAACTGATTTCATCTTCATTTAACTGATTTCATCGTTAACTGATTTCATCGTTAACTGATTTCATCGTTAACTGATTTCATCTTCATTTAACTGATTTCATTTTCATTCTTCATTTAACTGATTTCATCGTTAACTGATTTCATCTTCATTTAATTGATTTCATTGTTAACTGATTTCATCGTTAACTGATTTCATCGTTAACTGATTTCATCTTCATTTAACTGATTTCATCGTTAACTGATTTCATCGTTAACTGATTTCATCTTCATTTAACTGATTTCATCGTTAACTGATTTCATCGTTAACTGATTTCATCGTTAACTGATTTCATCTTCATTTAACTGATTTCATCGTTAACTGATTTCATCGTTAACTGATTTCATCTTTAACTGATTTCATCGTTAACTGATTTCATCTTCATTTAACTGATTTCATCGTTAACTGATTTCATCGTTAACTGATTTCATCGTTAACTGATTTCATCTTCATTTAACTGATTTCATCGTTAACTGATTTCATCGTTAACTGATTTCATCTTCATTTAACTGATTTCATCGTTAACTGATTTCATCGTTAACTGATTCCATCGTTAACTGATTTCATCGTTAACTGATTTCATCGTTAACTGATTTCATCTTCATTTAACTGATTTCATCGTTAACTGATTTCATCGTTAACTGATTTCATCTTCATTTAACTGATTTCATCGTTAACTGATTTCATCGTTAACTGATTTCATCTTCATTTAACTGATTTCATCGTTAACTGATTTCATCGTTAACTGATTCCATCGTTAACTGATTTCGTCTTTAACTGATTTCATCGTTAACTGATTTCATCTTCATTTAACTGATTTCATCGTTAAGTGATTTCATCGTTAACTGATTTCATCGTTAACTGATTTCATCGTTAACTGATTTCATCTTCATTTAACTGATTTCATTGTTAACTGATTTCATCGTTAACTGATTTCATCTTCATTTAACTGATTTCATCGTTAACTGATTTCATCGTTAACTGATTCCATCGTTAACTGATTTCATCGTTAACTGATTCCATCGTTAACTGATTTCATCGTTAACTGATTTCATCTTCATTTAACTGATTTCATCGTTAACTGATTTCATCTTCATTTAACTGATTTCATTTTCATTCTTCATTTAACTGATTTCATCGTTAACTGATTTCATCTTCATTTAACTGATTTCATCGTTAACTGATTTCATCGTTAACTGATTTCATCTTCATTTAACTGATTTCATCGTTAACTGATTTCATCGTTAACTGATTCCATCGTTAACTGATTTCGTCTTTAACTGATTTCATCGTTAACTGATTTCATCTTCATTTAACTGATTTCATCGTTAAGTGATTTCATCGTTAACTGATTTCATCGTTAACTGATTTCATCGTTAACTGATTTCATCTTCATTTAACTGATTTCATTGTTAACTGATTTCATCGTTAACTGATTTCATCTTCATTTAACTGATTTCATCGTTAACTGATTTCATCGTTAACTGATTCCATCGTTAACTGATTTCATCGTTAACTGATTCCATCGTTAACTGATTTCATCGTTAACTGATTTCATCGTTAACTGATTTCATCTTCATTTAACTGATTTCATCGTTAAGTGATTTCATCTTCATTTAACTGATTTCATTTTCATTCTTCATTTAACTGATTTCATCGTTAACTGATTTCATCTTCATTTAACTGATTTCATCGTTAACTGATTTCATCGTTAACTGATTTCATCTTCTTTTAACTGATTTCATCGTTAACTGATTTCATCTTCATTTAATTGATTTCATCGTTAACTGATTTCATCGTTAACTGATTTCATCTTCATTTAACTGATTTCATCGTTAACTGATTTCATCGTTAACTGATTTCATCTTCATTTAACTGATTCCATCGTTAACTGATTTCATCGTTAACTGATTTCATCTTCATTTAACTGATTTCATCGTTAACTGATTTCATCGTTAACTGATTCCATCGTTAACTGATTTCATCGTTAACTGATTTCATCGTTAACTGATTTCATCTTCATTTAACTGATTTCATCGTTAACTGATTTCATCTTCATTTAACTGATTTCATCGTTAACTGATTTCATCGTTAACTGATTTCATCTTCATTTAACTGATTTCATCTTCATTTAACTGATTCCATCGTTAACTGATTTCATCGTTAACTGATTTCATCGTTAACTGATTTCATCTTTAACTGATTTCATCGTTAACTGATTTCATCTTCATTTAACTGATTTCATCGTTAACTGATTTCATCGTTAACTGATTTCATCGTTAACTGATTTCATCTTCATTTAACTGATTTCATCGTTAACTGATTTCATCGTTAACTGATTTCATCGTTAACTGATTTCATCTTCATTTAACTGATTTCATCGTTAACTGATTTCATCGTTAACTGATTTCATCTTCATTTAACTGATTTCATTTTCATTCTTCATTTAACTGATTTCATCGTTAACTGATTTCATCTTCATTTAACTGATTTCATCGTTAACTGATTTCATCGTTAACTGATTTCATCTTTAACTGATTTCATCGTTAACTGATTTCATCTTCATTTAACTGATTTCATCGTTAACTGATTTCATCTTCATTTAATTGATTTCATCGTTAACTGATTTCATCGTTAACTGATTTCATCGTTAACTGATTTCATCTTCATTTAACTGATTTCATCGTTAACTGATTTCATCGTTAACTGATTCCATCGTTAACTGATTTCATCATTAACTGATTTCATCTTCATTTAACTGATTTCATCGTTAACTGATTTCATCGTTAACTGATTTCATCTTTAACTGATTTCATCGTTAACTGATTTCATCTTCATTTAACTGATTTCATCGTTAACTGATTTCATCGTTAACTGATTTCATCTTTAACTGATTTCATCGTTAACTGATTTCATCCTCATTTAACTGATTTCATCGTTAACTGATTTCATCGTTAACTGATTTCATCTTCATTTAACTGATTTCATCGTTAACTGATTTCATCGTTAACTGATTCCATCGTTAACTGATTTCATCTTTAACTGATTTCATCGTTAACTGATTTCATCTTCATTTAACTGATTTCATCGTTAAGTGATTTCATCGTTAACTGATTTCATCGTTAACTGATTTCATCGTTAACTGATTTCATCTTCATTTAACTGATTTCATTGTTAACTGATTTCATCGTTAACTGATTTCATCTTCATTTAACTGATTTCATCGTTAACTGATTTCATCGTTAACTGATTCCATCGTTAACTGATTTCATCGTTAACTGATTTCATCGTTAACTGATTTCATCTTCATTTAACTGATTTCATTTTCATTCTTCATTTAACTGATTTCATCTTCATTTAATTGATTTCATCGTTAACTGATTTCATCGTTAACTGATTTCATCTTCATTTAACTGATTTCATCGTTAACTGATTTCATCGTTAACTGATTTCATCTTCATTTAACTGATTTCATCGTTAACTGATTTCATCTTCATTTAACTGATTTCATCGTTAACTGATTTCATCTTCATTTAACTGATTTCATCGTTAACTGATTTCATCGTTAACTGATTTCATCTTCATTTAACTGATTCCATCGTTAACTGATTTCATCGTTAACTGATTTCATCGTTAACTGATTTCATCTTCATTTAACTGATTTCATCGTTAACTGATTTCATCGTTAACTGATTTCATCTTCATTTAACTGATTCCATCGTTAACTGATTTCATCGTTAACTGATTTCATCTTCATTTAACTGATTTCATCGTTAACTGATTTCATCGTTAACTGATTCCATCGTTAACTGATTTCATCGTTAACTGATTTCATCTTCATTTAACTGATTTCATCGTTAACTGATTTCATCTTCATTTAACTGATTTCATCGTTAACTGATTTCATCGTTAACTGATTTCATCTTCATTTAACTGATTCCATCGTTAACTGATTTCATCGTTAACTGATTTCATCGTTAACTGATTTCATCGTTAACTGATTTCATCGTTAACTGATTTCATCTTCATTTAACTGATTTCATCGTTAACTGATTTCATCGTTAACTGATTTCATCTTCATTTAACTGATTTCATCGTTAACTGATTTCATCGTTAACTGATTTCATCGTTAACTGATTTCATCTTCATTTAACTGATTTCATCGTTAACTGATTTCATCGTTAACTGATTTCATCGTTAACTGATTTCATCTTCATTTAACTGATTTCATTTTCATTCTTCATTTAACTGATTTCATCGTTAACTGATTTCATCTTCATTTAACTGATTTCATCGTTAACTGATTTCATCGTTAACTGATTTCATCTTTAACTGATTTCATCGTTAACTGATTTCATCTTCATTTAACTGATTTCATCGTTAACTGATTTCATCTTCATTTAATTGATTTCATCGTTAACTGATTTCATCGTTAACTGATTTCATCGTTAACTGATTTCATCTTCATTTAACTGATTTCATCGTTAACTGATTTCATCGTTAACTGATTCCATCGTTAACTGATTTCATCATTAACTGATTTCATCTTCATTTAACTGATTTCATCGTTAACTGATTTCATCGTTAACTGATTTCATCTTTAACTGATTTCATCGTTAACTGATTTCATCTTCATTTAACTGATTTCATCGTTAACTGATTTCATCGTTAACTGATTTCATCTTTAACTGATTTCATCGTTAACTGATTTCATCTTCATTTAACTGATTTCATCGTTAACTGATTTCATCGTTAACTGATTTCATCTTCATTTAACTGATTTCATCGTTAACTGATTTCATCGTTAACTGATTCCATCGTTAACTGATTTCATCTTTAACTGATTTCATCGTTAACTGATTTCATCTTCATTTAACTGATTTCATCGTTAAGTGATTTCATCGTTAACTGATTTCATCGTTAACTGATTTCATCGTTAACTGATTTCATCTTCATTTAACTGATTTCATTGTTAACTGATTTCATCGTTAACTGATTTCATCTTCATTTAACTGATTTCATCGTTAACTGATTTCATCGTTAACTGATTCCATCGTTAACTGATTTCATCGTTAACTGATTTCATCGTTAACTGATTTCATCTTCATTTAACTGATTTCATTTTCATTCTTCATTTAACTGATTTCATCGTTAACTGATTTCATCGTTAACTGATTTCATCTTCATTTAACTGATTTCATCGTTAACTGATTTCATCGTTAACTGATTTCATCGTTAACTGATTTCATCTTTAACTGATTTCATCGTTAACTGATTTCATCTTCATTTAACTGATTTCATCGTTAACTGATTTCATCTTCATTTAATTGATTTCATCGTTAACTGATTTCATCGTTAACTGATTTCATCGTTAACTGATTTCATCTTCATTTAACTGATTTCATCGTTAACTGATTTCATCGTTAACTGATTTCATCTTCATTTAACTGATTTCATCGTTAACTGATTTCATCGTTAACTGATTTCATCGTTAACTGATTTCATCTTCATTTAAATGATTTCATCGTTAACTGATTTCATCGTTAACTGATTTCATCTTTAACTGATTTCATCGTTAACTGATTTCATCTTCATTTAACTGATTTCATCGTTAACTGATTTCATCGTTAACTGATTTCATCTTTAACTGATTTCATCGTTAACTGATTTCATCTTCATTTAACTGATTTCATCGTTAACTGATTTCATCTTCATTTAACTGATTTCATCGTTAACTGATTTCATCGTTAACTGATTTCATCGTTAACTGATTTCATCTTCATTTAACTGATTCCATCGTTAACTGATTTCATCGTTAACTGATTTCATCGTTAACTGATTTCATCTTCATTTAACTGATTTCATCGTTAACTGATTTCATCGTTAACTGATTTCATCTTTAACTGATTTCATCGTTAACTGATTTCATCTTCATTTAACTGATTTCATCGTTAACTGATTTCATCGTTAACTGATTTCATCGTTAACTGATTTCATCGTTAACTGATTTCATCTTCATTTAACTGATTTCATCGTTAACTGATTCCATCGTTAACTGATTTCATCGTTAACTGATTTCATCTTCATTTAACTGATTTCATCGTTAACTGATTTCATCTTCATTTAACTGATTTCATCGTTAACTGATTTCATCGTTAACTGATTTCATCGTTAACTGATTTCATCTTCATTTAACTGATTTCATTTTCATTCTTCATTTAACTGATTTCATCGTTAACTGATTTCATCTTCATTTAATTGATTTCATCGTTAACTGATTTCATCGTTAACTGATTTCATCGTTAACTGATTTCATCTTCATTTAACTGATTTCATCGTTAACTGATTTCATCGTTAACTGATTTCATCTTCATTTAACTGATTTCATCGTTAACTGATTTCATCGTTAACTGATTTCATCGTTAACTGATTTCATCTTCATTTAACTGATTTCATCGTTAACTGATTTCATCGTTAACTGATTTCATCTTTAACTGATTTCATCGTTAACTGATTTCATCTTCATTTAACTGATTTCATCGTTAACTGATTTCATCGTTAACTGATTTCATCTTTAACTGATTTCATCGTTAACTGATTTCATCTTCATTTAACTGATTTCATCGTTAACTGATTTCATCGTTAACTGATTTCATCGTTAACTGATTTCATCTTCATTTAACTGATTTCATCGTTAACTGATTTCATCGTTAACTGATTTCATCGTTAACTGATTTCATCTTCATTTAACTGATTCCATCGTTAACTGATTTCATCGTTAACTGATTTCATCGTTAACTGATTTCATCTTCATTTAACTGATTTCATCGTTAACTGATTTCATCGTTAACTGATTTCATCTTTAACTGATTTCATCGTTAACTGATTTCATCTTCATTTAACTGATTTCATCGTTAACTGATTTCATCGTTAACTGATTTCATCGTTAACTGATTTCATCTTCATTTAACTGATTTCATCGTTAACTGATTCCATCGTTAACTGATTTCGTTAACTGATTTCATCTTCATTTAACTGATTTCATCGTTAACTGATTTCATCTTCATTTAACTGATTTCATCGTTAACTGATTTCATCGTTAACTGATTTCATCGTTAACTGATTTCATCTTCATTTAACTGATTTCATTTTCATTCTTCATTTAACTGATTTCATCGTTAACTGATTTCATCTTCATTTAATTGATTTCATCGTTAACTGATTTCATCGTTAACTGATTTCATCGTTAACTGATTTCATCTTCATTTAACTGATTTCATCGTTAACTGATTTCATCGTTAACTGATTTCATCTTCATTTAACTGATTTCATCGTTAACTGATTTCATCGTTAACTGATTTCATCGTTAACTGATTTCATCTTCATTTAACTGATTTCATCGTTACCTGATTTCATCGTTAACTGATTTCATCTTTAACTGATTTCATCGTTAACTGATTTCATCTTCATTTAACTGATTTCATCGTTAACTGATTTCATCGTTAACTGATTCCATCGTTAACTGATTTCATCTTTAACTGATTTCATCGTTAACTGATTTCATCTTCATTTAACTGATTTCATCGTTAAGTGATTTCATCGTTAACTGATTTCATCGTTAACTGATTTCATCGTTAACTGATTTCATCTTCATTTAACTGATTTCATCTTCATTTAACTGATTTCATCGTTAACTGATTTCATCGTTAACTGATTTCATCGTTAACTGATTTCATCTTCATTTAACTGATTTCATTGTTAACTGATTTCATCGTTAACTGATTTCATCTTCATTTAACTGATTTCATCGTTAACTGATTTCATCGTTAACTGATTCCATCGTTAACTGATTTCATCGTTAACTGATTTCATCTTCATTTAACTGATTTCATTTTCATTCTTCATTTAACTGATTTCATCGTTAACTGATTTCATCGTTAACTGATTTCATCTTCATTTAACTGATTTCATCGTTAACTGATTTCATCGTTAACTGATTTCATCTTTAACTGATTTCATCGTTAACTGATTTCATCTTCATTTAACTGATTTCATCGTTAACTGATTTCATCTTCATTTAATTGATTTCATCGTTAACTGATTTCATCGTTAACTGATTTCATCGTTAACTGATTTCATCTTCATTTAACTGATTTCATCGTTAACTGATTTCATCGTTAACTGATTTCATCGTTAACTGATTTCATCTTCATTTAACTGATTTCATCGTTAACTGATTTCATCGTTAACTGATTTCATCTTCATTTAACTGATTTCATCGTTAACTGATTTCATCGTTAACTGATTTCATCTTTAACTGATTTCATCGTTAACTGATTTCATCTTCATTTAACTGATTTCATCGTTAACTGATTTCATCGTTAACTGATTTCATCGTTAACTGATTTCATCTTTAACTGATTTCATCGTTAAATGATTTCATCTTCATTTAACTGATTTCATCGTTAACTGATTTCATCTTCATTTAATTGATTTCATCGTTAACTGATTTCATCGTTAACTGATTTCATCGTTAACTGATTTCATCTTCATTTAACTGATTTCATCGTTAACTGATTTCATCGTTAACTGATTTCATCGTTAACTGATTTCATCTTCATTTAAATGATTTCATCGTTAACTGATTTCATCGTTAACTGATTTCATCTTTAACTGATTTCATCGTTAACTGATTTCATCTTCATTTAACTGATTTCATCGTTAACTGATTTCATCGTTAACTGATTTCATCTTTAACTGATTTCATCGTTAACTGATTTCATCTTCATTTAACTGATTTCATCGTTAACTGATTTCATCTTCATTTAACTGATTTCATCGTTAACTGATTTCATCGTTAACTGATTTCATCGTTAACTGATTTCATCTTCATTTAACTGATTCCATCGTTAACTGATTTCATCGTTAACTGATTTCATCGTTAACTGATTTCATCTTCATTTAACTGATTTCATTTTCATTCTTCATTTAACTGATTTCATCGTTAACTGATTTCATCTTCATTTAACTGATTTCATCGTTAACTGATTTCATCGTTAACTGATTTCATCGTTAACTGATTTCATCTTTAACTGATTTCATCGTTAACTGATTTCATCTTCATTTAACTGATTTCATCGTTAACTGATTTCATCTTCATTTAATTGATTTCATCGTTAACTGATTTCATCGTTAACTGATTTCATCGTTAACTGATTTCATCTTCATTTAACTGATTTCATCGTTAACTGATTTCATCGTTAACTGATTTCATCTTCATTTAACTGATTTCATCTTCATTTAACTGATTTCATCGTTAACTGATTTCATCGTTAACTGATTCCATCGTTAACTGATTTCATCTTTAACTGATTTCATCGTTAACTGATTTCATCTTCATTTAACTGATTTCATCGTTAAGTGATTTCATCGTTAACTGATTTCATCTTCATTTAACTGATTTCATTGTTAACTGATTTCATCGTTAACTGATTTCATCTTCATTTAACTGATTTCATCGTTAACTGATTTCATCGTTAACTGATTCCATCGTTAACTGATTTCATCGTTAACTGATTTCATCTTCATTTAACTGATTTCATCGTTAACTGATTTCATCTTCATTTAACTGATTTCATTTTCATTCTTCATTTAACTGATTTCATCGTTAACTGATTTCATCTTCATTTAACTGATTTCATCGTTAACTGATTTCATCGTTAACTGATTTCATCTTCATTTAACTGATTTCATCGTTAACTGATTTCATCGTTAACTGATTCCATCGTTAACTGATTTCATCTTTAACTGATTTCATCGTTAACTGATTTCATCTTCATTTAACTGATTTCATCGTTAAGTGATTTCATCGTTAACTGATTTCATCTTCATTTAACTGATTTTATTGTTAACTGATTTCATCGTTAACTGATTTCATCTTCATTTAACTGATTTCATCGTTAACTGATTTCATCGTTAACTGATTCCATCGTTAACTGATTTCATCGTTAACTGATTTCATCGTTAACTGATTTCATCGTTAACTGATTTCATCTTTAACTGATTTCATCGATTTCATCGATGATTCATCAGATGATTTCATCTTTAACTGATTTCATCGTTAACTGATTTCATCTTCATTTAACTGATTTCATCGTTAACTGATTTCATCGTTAACTGATTTCATCGTTAACTGATTTCATCGTTAACTGATTTCATCTTTAACTGATTTCATCGTTAACTGATTTCATCTTCATTTAACTGATTTCATCGTTAACTGATTTCATCTTCATTTAATTGATTTCATCGTTAACTGATTTCATCGTTAACTGATTTCATCGTTAACTGATTTCATCTTCATTTAACTGATTTCATCGTTAACTGATTCCATCGTTAACTGATTTCATCTTCATTTAACTGATTTCATCGTTAACTGATTTCATCGTTAACTGATTTCATCGTTAACTGATTTCATCTTCATTTAACTGATTTCATCGTTAACTGATTTCATCGTTAACTGATTCCATCGTTAACTGATTTCATCTTTAACTGATTTCATCGTTAACTGATTTCATCTTCATTTAACTGATTTCATCGTTAAGTGATTTCATCGTTAACTGATTTCATCTTCATTTAACTGATTTCATTGTTAACTGATTTCATCGTTAACTGATTTCATCTTCATTTAACTGATTTCATCGTTAACTGATTTCATCGTTAACTGATTTCATCGTTAACTGATTCCATCGTTAACTGATTTCATCGTTAACTGATTTCATCGTTAACTGATTTCATCTTCATTTAACTGATTTCATCGTTAACTGATTTCATCTTCATTTAACTGATTTCATTTTCATTCTTCATTTAACTGATTTCATCGTTAACTGATTTCATCTTCATTTAACTGATTTCATCGTTAACTGATTTCATCGTTAACTGATTTCATCTTCTTTTAACTGATTTCATCGTTAACTGATTTCATCTTCATTTAATTGATTTCATCGTTAACTGATTTCATCGTTAACTGATTTCATCTTCATGTAACTGATTTCATCGTTAACTGATTTCATCGTTAACTGATTTCATCTTCATTTAACTGATTTCATCGTTAACTGATTTCATCTTCATTTAACTGATTTCATCGTTAACTGATTTCATCGTTAACTGATTTCATCGTTAACTGATTTCATCTTCATTTAACTGATTTCATCGTTAACTGATTTCATCGTTAACTGATTTCATCGTTAACTGATTTCATCTTCATTTAACTGATTCCATCGTTAACTGATTTCATCGTTAACTGATTTCATCGTTAACTGATTTCATCTTTAACTGATTTCATCGTTAACTGATTTCATCTTCATTTAACTGATTTCATCGTTAACTGATTTCATCGTTAACTGATTTCATCGTTAACTGATTTCATCTTCATTTAACTGATTCCATCGTTAACTGATTTCATCGTTAACTGATTTCATCGTTAACTGATTTCATCTTCATTTAACTGATTTCATCGTTAACTGATTTCATCGTTAACTGATTTCATCTTTAACTGATTTCATCGTTAACTGATTTCATCTTCATTTAACTGATTTCATCGTTAACTGATTTCATCGTTAACTGATTTCATCTTCATTTAACTGATTTCATCGTTAACTGATTCCATCGTTAACTGATTTCATCGTTAACTGATTTCATCTTTAACTGATTTCATCGTTAACTGATTTCATCTTCATTTAACTGATTTCATCGTTAAGTGATTTCATCGTTAACTGATTTCATCTTCATTTAACTGATTTCATTGTTAACTGATTTCATCGTTAACTGATTTCATCTTCATTTAACTGATTTCATCGTTAACTGATTTCATCGTTAACTGATTTCATCGTTAACTGATTCCATCGTTAACTGATTTCATCGTTAACTGATTTCATCTTCATTTAACTGATTTCATCGTTAACTGATTTCATCTTCATTTAACTGATTTCATTTTCATTCTTCATTTAACTGATTTCATCGTTAACTGATTTCATCGTTAACTGATTTCATCTTCTTTTAACTGATTTCATCGTTAACTGATTTCATCTTCATTTAATTGATTTCATCGTTAACTGATTTCATCGTTAACTGATTTCATCTTCATGTAACTGATTTCATCGTTAACTGATTTCATCGTTAACTGATTTCATCTTCATTTAACTGATTTCATCGTTAACTGATTTCATCTTCATTTAACTGATTTCATCGTTAACTGATTTCATCGTTAACTGATTTCATCTTCATTTAACTGATTTCATCGTTAACTGATTTCATCGTTAACTGATTTCATCTTTAACTGATTTCATCGTTAACTGATTTCATCTTCATTTAACTGATTTCATCGTTAACTGATTTCATCGTTAACTGATTTCATCTTCATTTAACTGATTCCATCGTTAACTGATTTCATCGTTAACTGATTTCATCGTTAACTGATTTCATCTTCATTTAACTGATTTCATCGTTAACTGATTTCATCTTCATTTAACTGATTTCATCGTTAACTGATTTCATCGTTAACTGATTTCATCTTCATTTAACTGATTCCATCGTTAACTGATTTCATCGTTAACTGATTTCATCTTTAACTGATTTCATCGTTAACTGATTTCATCTTCATTTAACTGATTTCATCGTTAACTGATTTCATCGTTAACTGATTTCATCTTCATTTAACTGATTCCATCGTTAACTGATTTCATCGTTAACTGATTTCATCGTTAACTGATTTCATCTTCATTTAACTGATTTCATCGTTAACTGATTTCATCGTTAACTGATTTCATCTTTAACTGATTTCATCGTTAACTGATTTCATCTTCATTTAACTGATTTCATCGTTAACTGATTTCATCTTCATTTAACTGATTTCATCGTTAACTGATTTCATCGTTAACTGATTCCATCGTTAACTGATTTCATCGTTAACTGATTTCATCTTCATTTAACTGATTTCATCGTTAACTGATTTCATCTTCATTTAACTGATTTCATCGTTAACTGATTTCATCGTTAACTGATTTCATCTTCATTTAACTGATTTCATTTTCATTCTTCATTTAACTGATTTCATCGTTAACTGATTTCATCTTCATTTAACTGATTTCATCGTTAACTGATTTCATCTTCATTTAACTGATTTCATCGTTAACTGATTTCATCTTCATTTAATTGATTTCATCGTTAACTGATTTCATCGTTAACTGATTTCATCGTTAACTGATTTCATCTTCATTTAACTGATTTCATCGTTAACTGATTTCATCGTTAACTGATTCCATCGTTAACTGATTTCATCGTTAACTGATTTCATCTTCATTTAACTGATTTCATCGTTAACTGATTTCATCGTTAACTGATTTCATCTTCATTTAACTGATTTCATCGTTAACTGATTTCATCTTTAACTGATTTCATCGTTAACTGATTTCATCGTTAACTGATTTCATCTTCATTTAACTGATTTCATCGTTAACTGATTTCATCGTTAACTGATTTCATCTTCATTTAACTGATTTCATCGTTAACTGATTTCATCGTTAACTGATTTCATCTTCATTTAACTGATTTCATCGTTAACTGATTTCATCGTTAACTGATTCCATCGTTAACTGATTTCATCTTTAACTGATTTCATCGTTAACTGATTTCATCTTCATTTAACTGATTTCATCGTTAAGTGATTTCATCGTTAACTGATTTCATCGTTAACTGATTTCATCTTCATTTAACTGATTTCATCGTTAACTGATTTCATCGTTAACTGATTTCATCGTTAACTGATTTCATCTTCATTTAACTGATTTCATCGTTCACTGATTTCATCGTTAACTGATTTCATCTTCATTTAACTGATTTCATCTTCATTTAACTGATTTCATCGTTCACTGATTTCATCGTTAACTGATTTCATCTTCATTTAACTGATTTCATCGTTAACTGATTTCATCGTTAACTGATTTCGTCTTCATTTAACTGATTTCATCGTTAACTGATTTCATCTTCATTTAACTGATTTCATCGTTAACTGATTTCATCGTTAACTGATTTCATCGTTAACTGATTTCATCTTCATTTAACTGATTTCATCGTTAACTGATTTCATCGTTAACTGATTCCATCGTTAACTGATTTCATCTTTAACTGATTTCATCGTTAACTGATTTCATCTTCATTTAACTGATTTCATCGTTAACTGATTTCATCTTCATTTAATTGATTTCATCGTTAACTGATTTCATCCTTAACTGATTTCATCTTCATTTAACTGATTTCATCGTTAACTGATTTCATCGTTAACTGATTTCATCTTCATTTAATTGATTTCATCGTTAACTGATTTCATCGTTAACTGATTTCATCTTCATTTAACTGATTTCATCGTTAACTGATTTCATCGTTAACTGATTTCATCTTCATTTAACTGATTTCATCGTTAACTGATTTCATCGTTAACTGATTTCATCGTTAACTGATTTCATCTTCATTTAACTGATTTCATCGTTAACTGATTTCATCGTTAACTGATTTCATCTTTAACTGATTTCATCGTTAACTGTTTTCATCTTCATTTAACTGATTTCATCGTTAACTGATTTCATCTTCATTTAACTGATTCCATCGTTAACTGATTTCATCGTTAACTGATTTCATCTTCATTTAACTGATTTCATCGTTAACTGATCTCATCGTTAACTGATTCCATCGTTAACTGATTTCACCGTGAACTGATTTCATCTTCATTTAACTGATTCCATCGTTAACTGATTTCATCGTTAACTGATTTCATCGTTAACTGATTTCATCTTTAACTGATTTCATCGTTAACTGATTTCATCTTCATTTAACTGATTTCATTTTCATTCTTCATTTAACTGATTTCATCGTTAACTGATTTCATCGTTAACTGATTTCATCTTCATTTAACTGATTTCATCGTTAACTGATTTCATCGTTAATTGATTTCATCGTTAACTGATTTCATCTTCATTCTTCATTTAACTGATTTCATCGTTAACTGATTTCATCGTTAACTGATTTCATCTTCATTTAACTGATTTCATCGTTAACTGATTTCATCTTCATTTAACTGATTCCATCGTTAACTGATTTCATCGTTAACTGATTCCATCGTTAACTGATTTCATCGTTAACTGATTTCATCTTCATTTAACTGATTCCATCGTTAACTGATTTCATCGTTAACTGATTTCATCGTTAACTGATTTCATCTTCATTTAACTGATTTCATCGTTAACTGATTTCATCTTCATTTAACTGATTTCATCGTTAACTGATTCCATCGTTAACTGATTTCATCGTTAACTGATTTCATCTTCATTTAACTGATTTCATCGTTAACTGATTTCATCGTTAACTGATTTCATCTTCATTTAACTGATTCCATCGTTAACTGATTTCATCGTTTACTGATTTCATCGTTAACTGATTTCATCTTCATTTAACTGATTTCATTTTCATTCTTCATTTAACTGATTTCATCGTTAACTGATTTCATCGTTAACTGATTTCATCTTCATTTAACTGATTTCATCGTTAACTGATTTCATCGTTAACTGATTTCATCTTTAACTGATTTCATCGTTAACTGATTTCATCTTCATTTAACTGATTTCATCGTTGACTGATTTCATCTTCATTTAACTGATTCCATCGTTAACTGATTTCATCTTCATTTAACTGATTCCATCGTTAACTGATCTCATCGTTAACTGATTCCATCGTTAACTGATTTCACCGTTAACTGATTTCACCGTTAACTGATTTCATCTTCATTTAACTGATTCCATCGTTAACAGATTTCATCTTTAACTGATTTCATCGTTAACTGATTTCATCTTTAACTGATTTCATCGTTAACTGATTTCATCTTCATTTAACTGATTTCATCGTTAACTGATTTCATCGTTAACTGATTTCATCGTTAACTGATTTCATCTTCATTTAACTGATTTCATTTTCATTCTTCATTTAACTGATTTCATCGTTAACTGATTTCATCGTTAACTGATTTCATCGTTAACTGATTTCATCTTCATTTAACTGATTTCATCGTTAACTGATTTCGTCGTTAACTGATTTCATCTTTAACTGATTTCATCGTTAACTGATTTCATCTTCATTTAACTGATTTCATCGTTAACTGATTTCATCGTTTACTGATTTCATCTTCATTTAACTGATTTCATCGTTAACTGATTTCATCGTTAACTGATTTCATCTTTAACTGATTTCATCGTTAACTGATTTCATCTTCATTTAACGGATTTCATCGTTAACGGATCTCATCGTTAACGGATTTCATCGTTAACGGATTTCATCGTTAACGGATTCCATCGTTAACGGATTTCATCGTTAACTGATTTCATCTTCATTTAACTGATTTCATCGTTAACTGATTTCATCTTCATTTAACTGATTTCATCGTTAACTGATTTCATCGTTTACTGATTTCATCGTTAACTGATTTCATCTTCATTTAACTGATTTCATTTTCATTCTTCATTTAACTGATTTCATCGTTAACTGATTTCATCGTTAACTGATTTCATCTTCATTTAACTGATTTCATCGTTAACTGATTTCATCGTTAACTGATTTCATCGTTAACTGATTTCATCTTCATTTAACTGATTTCATCTGTAACTGATTTCATCGTTAACTGATTTCATCTTCATTTAACTGATTTCATCTTCATTTAACTGATTTCATCGTTAACTGATGTCATCTTCATTTAACTGATTTCATCGTTAACTGATTTCATCGTTAACTGATTTAATCTTCATGTAACTGATTTCATCTGTAACTGATTTCATCTTCATTTAACTGATTTCATCTTCATTTAACTGATTTCATCTTTAACTGATTTCATCGTTAACTGATTTCATCTTCATTTAACTGATTTCATCGTTAACTGATTTCATCGTTAACTGATTTCATCTTCATTTAACTGATTCCATCGTTAACTGATTTCATCTTTAACTGATTTCATCGTTAACTGATTTCATCTTCATTTAACTGATTTCATCGTTAACTGATTTCATCGTTAACTGATTTCATCTTCATTTAACTGATTCCATCGTTAACTGATTTCATCTTTAACTGATTTCATCTTCATTTAACTGATTTCATCGTTAACTGATTTCATCGTTAACTGATTTAATCTTTAACTGATTTCATCGTTAACTGATTTAATCTTCATGTAACTGATTTCATCTGTAACTGATTTCATCTTTAACTGATTTCATCGTTAACTGATTTCATCTTCATTTAACTGATTTCATCTTCATTTAACTGATTTCATCGTTAACTGATTTCATCTTCATTTAACTGATTCCATCGTTAACTGATTTCATCGTTAACTGATTTCATCGTTAACTGATTTCATCTTCATTTAACTGATTTCATCGTTAACTGATTTCATCTTCATTTAACTGATTTCATCGTTAACTGATTTCATCGTTAACTGATTCCATCGTTAACTGATTTCATCGTTAACTGATTTCATATTCATTTAACTGATTTCATCGTTAACTGATTTCATCGTTAACTGATTTCATCGTTAACTGATTTCATCTTCATTTAACTGATTCCATCGTTAACTGATTTCATCGTTAACTGATTTCATCGTTAACTGATTCCATCGTTAACTGATTTCATCGTTAACTGATTTCATCTTCATTTAACTGATTTCATCGTTAACTGATTTCATCGTTAACTGATTTCATCGTTAACTGATTTCATCTTCATTTAACTGATTCCATCGTTAACTGATTTCATCGTTTACTGATTTCATCGTTAACTGATTTCATCTTCATTTAACTGATTTCATTTTCATTCTTCATTTAACTGATTTCATCGTTAACTGATTTCATCGTTAACTGATTTCATCTTCATTTAACTGATTTCATCGTTAACTGATTTCATCGTTAACTGATTTCATCGTTAACTGATTTCATCTTCATTTAACTGATTTCATCTTCATTTAACTGATTTCATCTTCATTTAACTGATTTCATCGTTAACTGATTTCATCTTTTACTGATTTCATCGTTAACTGATTTCATCTTTAACTGATTTCATCGTTAACTGATTTCATCTTCATTTAACTGATTTCATCGTTGACTGATTTCATCTTCATTTAACTGATTCCATCGTTAACTGATTTCATCTTCATTTAACTGATTCCATCATTAACTGATCTCATCGTTAACTGATTTCATCGTTAACTGATTCCATCGTTAACTGATTTCACCGTTAACTGATTTCACCGTTAACTGATTTCATCTTCATTTAACTGATTCCATCGTTAACAGATTTCATCTTTAACTGATTTCATCGTTAACTGATTTCATCTTTAACTGATTTCATCGTTAACTGATTTCATCTTCATTTAACTGATTTCATCGTTAACTGATTTCATCGTTAACTGATTTCATCGTTAACTGATTTCATCTTCATTTAACTGATTTCATTTTCATTCTTCATTTAACTGATTTCATCGTTAACTGATTTCATCGTTAACTGATTTCATCGTTAACTGATTTCATCTTCATTTAACTGATTTCATCGTTAACTGATTTCGTCGTTAACTGATTTCATCTTTAACTGATTTCATCGTTAACTGATTTCATCTTCATTTAACTGATTTCATCGTTAACTGATTTCATCGTTTACTGATTTCATCTTCATTTAACTGATTTCATCGTTAACTGATTTCATCGTTAACTGATTTCATCTTTAACTGATTTCATCGTTAACTGATTTCATCTTCATTTAACTGATTTCATCGTTAACTGATCTCATCGTTAACTGATTTCATCGTTAACGGATTTCATCGTTAACGGATTCCATCGTTAACGGATTTCATCGTTAACGGATTTCATCGTTAACTGATTTCATCTTCATTTAACTGATTTCATCGTTAACTGATTTCATCTTCATTTAACTGATTTCATCGTTAACTGATTTCATCGTTAACTGATTTCATTTTCATTCTTCATTTAACTGATTTCATCGTTAACTGATTTCATCTTTAACTGATTTTATCGTTAACTGATTTCAACTTCATGTAAATGATTTCATCTGTAACTGATTTCATCGTTAACTGATTTCATCTTCATTTAACTGATTTCATCTGTAACTGATTTCATCGTTAACTGATTTCATCTTCATTGAACTGATTTCATCTTCATTTAACTGATTTCATCGTTAACTGATGTCATCTTCATTTAACTGATTTCATCGTTAACTGATTTCATCGTTAACTGATTTAATCTTCATGTAACTGATTTCATCTGTAACTGATTTCATCGTTAACTGATTTCATCTTCATTTAACTGATTTCATCTTCATTTAACTGATTTCATCGTTAACTGATTTCATCTTCATTTAACTGATTTCATCGTTAACTGATTTCATTGTTAACTGATTTCATCTTTAACTGATTTCATCGTTAACTGATTTCATCTTCATTTAACTGATTTCATCGTTAACTGATTTCATCGTTAACTGATTTCATCTTCATTTAACTGATTCCATCGTTAACTGATTTCATCTTTAACTGATTTCATCGTTAACTGATTTCATCTTCATTTAACTGATTTCATCGTTAACTGATTTCATCGTTAACTGATTTCATCTTCATTTAACTGATTCCATCGTTAACTGATTTCATCTTTAACTGATTTCATCATTAACTGATTTCATCTTCATTTAACTGATTTCATCGTTAACTGATTTCATCGTTAACTGATTTAATCTTTAACTGATTTCATCGTTAACTGATTTAATCTTCATGTAACTGATTTCATCTGTAACTGATTTCATCTTTAACTGATTTCATCGTTAACTGATTTCATCTTCATTTAACTGATTTCATCTTCATTTAACTGATTTCATCGTTAACTGATTTCATCTTCATTTAACTGATTCCATCGTTAACTGATTTCATCGTTAACTGATTTCATCGTTAACTGATTTCATCTTCATTTAACTGATTTCATCGTTAACTGATTTCATCTTCATTTAACTGATTTCATCGTTAACTGATTTCATCGTTAACTGATTCCATCGTTAACTGATTTCATCGTTAACTGATTTCATATTCATTTAACTGATTTCATCGTTAACTGATTTCATCTTTAACTGATTTCATCGTTAACTGATTTCATCGTTAACTGATTTCATCTTCATTTAACTGATTTCATCGTTAACTGATTTCATCGTTAACTGATTTCATCTTCATTTAACTGATTTCATCGTTAACTGATTTCATCGTTAACTGATTTCATCTTCATTTAACTGATTTCATCGTTAACTGATTTCATCGTTAACTGATTTCATCTTCATTTAACTGATTTCATCGTTAACTGATTTCATCGTTAACTGATTTCATCTTCATTTAACTGATTTCATCGTTAACTGATTTCATCTTCATTTAACTGATTCCATCGTTAACTGATTTCATCGTTAACTGATTTCATCTTCATTTAACTGATTTCATCGTTAACTGATTTCATCGTTAACTGATCTCATCGTTAACTGATTCCATCGTGAACTGATTTCACCGTGAACTGATTTCATCTTCATTTAACTGATTCCATCGTTAACTGATTTCATCGTTAACTGATTTCATCGTTAACTGATTTCATCGTTAACTGATTTCATCTTCATTTAACTGATTTAATTTTCATTCTTCATTTAACTGATTTCATCGTTAACTGATTTCATCTTCATTTAACTGATTTCATCGTTAACTGATTTCATCGTTAACTGATTTCATCTTCATTTAACTGATTTCATCGTTAACTGATTTCATCGTTAACTGATTTCATCTTTAACTGATTTCATCGTTAACTGATTTCATCTTCATTTAACTGATTTCATCGTTAACTGATTTCATCTTCATTTAATTGATTTCATCGTTAACTGATTTCATCGTTAACTGATTTCATCGTTAACTGATTTCATCTTCATTTAACTGATTTCATCGTTAACTGATTTCATCGTTAACTGATTTCATCGTTAACTGATTTCATCTTCATTTAACTGATTTCATCGTTAACTGATTTCATCGTTAACTGATTCCATCGTTAACTGATTTCATCTTTAACTGATTTCATCGTTAACTGATTTCATCTTCATTTAACTGATTTCATCGTTAACTGATTTCATCTTCATTTAACTGATTTCATCGTTAAGTGATTTCATCGTTAACTGATTTCATCGTTAACTGATTTCATCTTCATTTAACTGATTTCATCGTTAACTGATTTCATCGTTAACTGATTTCATCGTTAACTGATTTCATCGTTAACTGATTTCATCGTTAACTGATTTCATCTTCATTTAACTGATTTCATCGTTAACTGATTTCATCGTTAACTGATTTCATCGTTAACTGATTTCATCTTCATTCTTCATTTAACTGATTTCATCGTTAACTGATTTCATCGTTAACTGATTTCATCTTCATTTAACTGATTTCATCGTTAATTGATTTCATCGTTAACTGATTTCATCGTTAACTGATTTCATCTTCATTTAACTGATTTCATCGTTAACTGATTTCATCGTTAACTGATTTCATCTTTAACTGATTTCATCTTCATTTAACTGATTTCATCGTTAACTGATTTCATCGTTAACTGATTTCATCTTCATTTAACTGATTTCATCTTCATTTAACTGATTTCATCGTTAACTGATTTCATCGTTAACTGATTTCATCTTTAACTGATTTCATCGTTAACTGATTTCATCTTCATTTAACTGATTCCATCGTTAACTGATTTCATCGTTAACTGATTTCATCTTCATTTAACTGATTTCATCGTTAACTGATTTCATCGTTAACTGATTTCATCTTTAACTGATTTCATCGTTAACTGATTTCATCGTTAACTGATTTCATCTTTAACTGATTTCATCGTTAACTGATTTCATCTTCATTTAACTGATTTCATCGTTAACTGATTTCATCTTCATTTAATTGATTTCATCGTTAACTGATTTCATCGTTAACTGATTTCATCGTTAACTGATTTCATCTTCATTTAACTGATTTCATCGTTAACTGATTTCATCGTTAACTGATTCCATCGTTAACTGATTTCATCGTTAACTGATTTCATCGTTAACTGATTTCATCTTCATTTAACTGATTTCATCGTTAACTGATTTCATCGTTAACTGATTTCATCTTCATTTAACTGATTTCATCGTTAACTGATTTCATCGTTAACTGATTTCATCTTCATTTAACTGATTTCATCTTCATTTAACTGATTTCATCGTTAACTGATTCCATCGTTAACTGATTTCATCTTTAACTGATTTCATCGTTAACTGATTTCATCTTCATTTAACTGATTTCATCGTTAACTGATTTCATCTTCATTTAACTGATTTCATCGTTAAGTGATTTCATCGTTAACTGATTTCATCGTTAACTGATTTCATCGTTAATTGATTTCATCTTCATTTAACTGATTTCATCGTTAACTGATTTCATCTTCATTTAACTGATTTCATCGTTAACTGATTTCATCGTTAACTGATTCCATCGTTAACTGATTTCATCGTTAACTGATTCCATCGTTAACTGATTTCATCGTTAACTGATTTCATCGTTAACTGATTTCATCTTCATTTAACTGATTTCATCGTTAACTGATTTCATCTTCATTTAACTGATTTCATCGTTAACTGATTTCATCTTCATTTAACTGATTTCATCGTTAACTGATTTCATCTTCATTTAACTGATTCCATCGTTAACTGATTTCATCGTTAACTGATTTCATCTTCATTTAACTGATTTCATCGTTAACTGATTTCATCGTTAACTGATTTCATCTTCATTTAACTGATTCCATCGTTAACTGATTTCATCGTTAACTGATTCCATCGTTAACTGATTTCATCGTTAACTGATTTCATCTTCATTTAACTGATTCCATCGTTAACTGATTTCATCGTTAACTGATTTCATCGTTAACTGATTTCATCTTCATTTAACTGATTTCATCGTTAACTGATTTCATCTTCATTTAACTGATTTCATCGTTAACTGATTCCATCGTTAACTGATTTCATCGTTAACTGATTTCATCTTCATTTAACTGATTTCATCGTTAACTGATTTCATCGTTAACTGATTTCATCTTCATTTAACTGATTCCATCGTTAACTGATTTCATCGTTTACTGATTTCATCGTTAACTGATTTCATCTTCATTTAACTGATTTCATTTTCATTCTTCATTTAACTGATTTCATCGTTAACTGATTTCATCGTTAACTGATTTCATCTTCATTTAACTGATTTCATCGTTAACTGATTTCATCGTTAACTGATTTCATCTTCATTTAACTGATTTCATCGTTAACTGATTTCATCGTTAACTGATTTCATCTTTTACTGATTTCATCGTTAACTGATTTCATCTTTAACTGATTTCATCGTTAACTGATTTCATCTTCATTTAACTGATTTCATCGTTGACTGATTTCATCTTCATTTAACTGATTCCATCGTTAACTGATTTCATCTTCATTTAACTGATTCCATCGTTAACTGATCTCATCGTTAACTGATTCCATCGTTAACTGATTTCACCGTTAACTGATTTCACCGTTAACTGATTTCATCTTCATTTAACTGATTCCATCGTTAACAGATTTCATCTTTAACTGATTTCATCGTTAACTGATTTCATCGTTAACTGATTTCATCGTTAACTGATTTCATCTTCATTTAACTGATTTCATCGTTAACTGATTTCATCGTTAACTGATTTCATCGTTAACTGATTTCATCTTCATTTAACTGATTTCATTTTCATTCTTCATTTAACTGATTTCATCGTTAACTGATTTCATCGTTAACTGATTTCATCGTTAACTGATTTCATCTTCATTTAACTGATTTCATCGTTAACTGATTTCATCGTTAACTGATTTCATCGTTAACTGATTTCATCGTTAACTGATTTCATCTTCATTTAACTGATTTCATCGTTAACTGATTTCATCGTTAACTGATTCCATCGTTAACTGATTTCATCTTTAACTGATTTCATCGTTAACTGATTTCATCTTCATTTAACTGATTTCATCGTTAACTGATTTCATCTTCATTTAACTGATTTCATCGTTAAGTGATTTCATCGTTAACTGATTTCATCGTTAACTGATTTCATCTTCATTTAACTGATTTCATCGTTAACTGATTTCATCGTTAACTGATTTCATCTTCATTTAACTGATTTCATCGTTAACTGATTTCATCGTTAACTGATTTCATCGTTAACTGATTTCATCTTCATTTAACTGATTTCATCGTTAACTGATTTCATCGTTAACTGATTTCATCGTTAACTGATTTCATCTTCATTCTTCATTTAACTGATTTCATCGTTAACTGATTTCATCGTTAACTGATTTCATCGTTAACTGATTTCATCTTCATTTAACTGATTTCATCGTTAATTGATTTCATCGTTAACTGATTTCATCGTTAACTGATTTCATCTTCATTTAACTGATTTCATCGTTAACTGATTTCATCGTTAACTGATTTCATCTTTAACTGATTTCATCTTCATTTAACTGATTTCATCGTTAACTGATTTCATCGTTAACTGATTTCATCTTCATTTAACTGATTTCATCTTCATTTAACTGATTTCATCGTTAACTGATTTCATCGTTAACTGATTTCATCTTTAACTGATTTCATCGTTAACTGATTTCATCTTCATTTAACTGATTCCATCGTTAACTGATTTCATCGTTAACTGATTTCATCTTCATTTAACTGATTTCATCGTTAACTGATTTCATCGTTAACTGATTTCATCTTTAACTGATTTCATCGTTAACTGATTTCATCGTTAACTGATTTCATCTTTAACTGATTTCATCGTTAACTGATTTCATCTTCATTTAACTGATTTCATCGTTAACTGATTTCATCTTCATTTAATTGATTTCATCGTTAACTGATTTCATCGTTAACTGATTTCATCGTTAACTGATTTCATCTTCATTTAACTGATTTCATCGTTAACTGATTTCATCGTTAACTGATTCCATCGTTAACTGATTTCATCGTTAACTGATTTCATCGTTAACTGATTTCATCTTCATTTAACTGATTTCATCGTTAACTGATTTCATCGTTAACTGATTTCATCTTCATTTAACTGATTTCATCGTTAACTGATTTCATCGTTAACTGATTTCATCTTCATTTAACTGATTTCATCTTCATTTAACTGATTTCATCGTTAACTGATTCCATCGTTAACTGATTTCATCTTTAACTGATTTCATCGTTAACTGATTTCATCTTCATTTAACTGATTTCATCGTTAACTGATTTCATCTTCATTTAACTGATTTCATCGTTAAGTGATTTCATCGTTAACTGATTTCATCGTTAACTGATTTCATCGTTAATTGATTTCATCTTCATTTAACTGATTTCATCGTTAACTGATTTCATCTTCATTTAACTGATTTCATCGTTAACTGATTTCATCGTTAACTGATTCCATCGTTAACTGATTTCATCGTTAACTGATTCCATCGTTAACTGATTTCATCGTTAACTGATTTCATCGTTAACTGATTTCATCTTCATTTAACTGATTTCATCGTTAACTGATTTCATCTTCATTTAACTGATTTCATCGTTAACTGATTTCATCTTCATTTAACTGATTTCATCGTTAACTGATTTCATCTTCATTTAACTGATTCCATCGTTAACTGATTTCATCGTTAACTGATTTCATCTTCATTTAACTGATTTCATCGTTAACTGATTTCATCGTTAACTGATTTCATCTTCATTTAACTGATTCCATCGTTAACTGATTTCATCGTTAACTGATTCCATCGTTAACTGATTTCATCGTTAACTGATTTCATCTTCATTTAACTGATTCCATCGTTAACTGATTTCATCGTTAACTGATTTCATCGTTAACTGATTTCATCTTCATTTAACTGATTTCATCGTTAACTGATTTCATCTTCATTTAACTAATTTCATCGTTAACTGATTCCATCGTTAACTGATTTCATCGTTAACTGATTTCATCTTCATTTAACTGATTTCATCGTTAACTGATTTCATCGTTAACTGATTTCATCTTCATTTAACTGATTCCATCGTTAACTGATTTCATCGTTTACTGATTTCATCGTTAACTGATTTCATCGTTAACTGATTTCATCGTTAACTGATTTCATCTTCATTTAACTGATTTCATCGTTAATTGATTTCATCGTTAACTGATTTCATCGTTAACTGATTTCATCTTCATTTAACTGATTTCATCGTTAACTGATTTCATCGTTAACTGATTTCATCTTTAACTGATTTCATCTTCATTTAACTGATTTCATCGTTAACTGATTTCATCGTTAACTGATTTCATCGTTAACTGATTCCATCGTTAACTGATTTCACCGTTAACTGATTTCACCGTTAACTGATTTCATCTTCATTTAACTGATTCCATCGTTAACAGATTTCATCTTTAACTGATTTCATCGTTAACTGATTTCATCGTTAACTGATTTCATCGTTAACTGATTTCATCTTCATTTAACTGATTTCATCGTTAACTGATTTCATCGTTAACTGATTTCATCGTTAACTGATTTCATCTTCATTTAACTGATTTCATTTTCATTCTTCATTTAACTGATTTCATCGTTAACTGATTTCATCTTTAACTGATTTCATCGTTAACTGATTTCATCTTCATTTAACTGATTTCATCGTTAACTGATTTCATCGTTTACTGATTTCATCTTCATTTAACTGATTTCATCGTTAACTGATTTCATCGTTAACTGATTTCATCTTTAACTGATTTCATCGTTAACTGATTTCATCTTCATTTAACTGATTTCATCGTTAACTGATCTCATCGTTAACGGATTTCATCGTTAACGGATTCCATCGTTAACGGATTTCATCGTTAACTGATTTCATCTTCATTTAACTGATTTCATCGTTAACTGATTTCATCTTCATTTAACTGATTTCATCGTTAACTGATTTCATCGTTAACTGATTTCATTTTCATTCTTCATTTAACTGATTTCATCGTTAACTGATTTCATCTTTAACTGATTTTATCGTTAACTGATTTCATCTTCATGTAACTGATTTCATCTGTAACTGATTTCATCGTTAACTGATTTCATCTTCATTTAACTGATTTCATCTGTAACTGATTTCATCGTTAACTGATTTCATCTTCATTTAACTGATTTCATCTTCATTTAACTGATTTCATCGTTAACTGATGTCATCTTCAATTAACTGATTTCATCGTTAACTGATTTCATCGTTACCTGATTTCATCTTCATTTAACTGATTCCATCGTTAACTGATTTCATCGTTAACTGATTTCATCTTTAACTGATTTCATCTTCATTTAACTGATTTCATCTTCATTTAACTGATTTCATCGTTAACTGATTCCATCGTTAACTGATTTCATCTTCATTTAACTGATTTCATCGTTAACTGATTTCATCTTCATTTAACTGATTTCATCGTTAACTGATTTCATCGTTAACTGATTTCATCGTTAACTGATTTCATCTTCATTTAACTGATTTCATCGTTAACTGATTTCATCTTCATTTAACTGATTCCATCGTTAACTGATTTCATCGTTAACTGATTTCATCTTCATTTAACTGATTTCATCGTTAACTGATTTCATCGTTAACTGATTTCATCTTCATTTAACTGATTCCATCGTTAACTGATTTCATCGTTAACTGATTTCATCTTCATTTAACTGATTTCATCGTTAACTGATTTCATCGTTAACTGATTTCATCGTTAACTGATTCCATCGTTAACTGATTTCATCGTTAACTGATTTCATCTTCATTTAACTGATTTCATCGTTAACTGATTTCATCGTTAACTGATTTCATCGTTAACTGATTTCATCTTCATTTAACTGATTCCATCGTTAACTGATTTCATCGTTTACTGATTTCATCGTTAACTGATTTCATCTTCATTTAACTGATTTCATTTTCATTCTTCATTTAACTGATTTCATCGTTAACTGATTTCATCGTTAACTGATTTCATCTTCATTTAACTGATTTCATCGTTAACTGATTTCATCGTTAACTGATTTCATCTTCATTTAACTGATTTCATCGTTAACTGATTTCATCGTTAACTGATTTCATCTTTTACTGATTTCATCGTTAACTGATTTCATCTTTAACTGATTTCATCGTTAACTGATTTCATCTTCATTTAACTGATTTCATCGTTGACTGATTTCATCTTCATTTAACTGATTCCATCGTTAACTGATTTCATCTTCATTTAACTGATTCCATCGTTAACTGATCTCATCGTTAACTGATTTCATCGTTAACTGATTCCATCGTTAACTGATTTCACCGTTAACTGATTTCACCGTTAACTGATTTCATCTTCATTTAACTGATTCCATCGTTAACAGATTTCATCTTTAACTGATTTCATCGTTAACTGATTTCATCTTTAACTGATTTCATCTTCATTTAACTGATTTCATCGTTAACTGATTTCATCGTTAACTGATTTCATCGTTAACTGATTTCATCTTCATTTAACTGATTTCATTTTCATTCTTCATTTAACTGATTTCATCGTTAACTGATTTCATCGTTAACTGATTTCATCGTTAACTGATTTCATCTTCATTTAACTGATTTCATCGTTAACTGATTTCGTCGTTAACTGATTTCATCTTTAACTGATTTCATCGTTAACTGATTTCATCTTCATTTAACTGATTTCATCGTTAACTGATTTCATCGTTTACTGATTTCATCTTCATTTAACTGATTTCATCGTTAACTGATTTCATCTTTAACTGATTTCATCGTTAACTGATTTCATCTTCATTTAACTGATTTCATCGTTAACTGATCTCATCGTTAACTGATTTCATCGTTAACTGATTTCATCGTTAACGGATTCCATCGTTAACGGATTTCATCGTTAACTGATTTCATCTTCATTTAACTGATTTCATCGTTAACTGATTTCATCTTCATTTAACTGATTTCATCGTTAACTGATTTCATTTTCATTCTTCATTTAACTGATTTCATCGTTAACTGATTTCATCTTTAACTGATTTTATCGTTAACTGATTTCAACTTCATGTAACTGATTTCATCGTTAACTGATTTCATCTTCATTTAACTGATTCCATCGTTAACTGATTTCATCTTTAACTGATTTCATCGTTAACTGATTTCATCTTCATTTAACTGATTTCATCGTTAACTGATTTCATCGTTAACTGATTTCATCGTTAACTGATTTCATCTTCATTTAACTGATTCCATCGTTAACTGATTTCATCTTTAACTGATTTCATCATTAACTGATTTCATCTTCATTTAACTGATTTCATCGTTAACTGATTTCATCGTTAACTGATTTAATCTTTAACTGATTTCATCGTTAACTGATTTAATCTTCATGTAACTGATTTCATCTGTAACTGATTTCATCTTTAACTGATTTCATCGTTAACTGATTTCATCTTCATTTAACTGATTTCATCTTCATTTAACTGATTTCATCGTTAACTGATTTCATCTTCATTTAACTGATTCCATCGTTAACTGATTTCATCGTTAACTGATTTCATCGTTAACTGATTTCATCTTCATTTAACTGATTTCATCGTTAACTGATTTCATCTTCATTTAACTGATTTCATCGTTAACTGATTTCATCGTTAACTGATTCCATCGTTAACTGATTTCATCGTTAACTGATTTCATATTCATTTAACTGATTTCATCGTTAACTGATTTCATCGTTAACTGATTTCATCGTTAACTGATTTCATCTTCATTTAACTGATTCCATCGTTAACTGATTTCATCGTTAACTGATTTCATCGTTAACTGATTTCATCTTCATTTAACTGATTTCATCGTTAACTGATTTCATCGTTAACTGATTTCATCTTCATTTAACTGATTTCATCGTTAACTGATTTCATCGTTAATTGATTTCATCGTTAACTGATTTCATTTTCATTCTTCATTTAACTGATTTCATCGTTAACTGATTTCATCGTTAACTGATTTCATCTTCATTTAACTGATTTCATCGTTAACTGATTTCATCGTTAATTGATTTCATCGTTAACTGATTTCATCTTCATTCTTCATTTAACTGATTTCATCGTTAACTGATTTCATCTTCATTTAACTGATTTCATCGTTAACTGATTTCATCTTCATTTAACTGATTTCATCGTTAACTGATTTCATCTTCATTTAACTGATTTCATCGTTAACTGATTTCATCGTTAACTGATTTCATCTTCATTTAATTGATTTCATCGTTAACTGATTTCATCGTTAACTGATTTCATCGTTAACTGATTTCATCTTCATTTAACTGATTTCATCGTTAACTGATTTCATCGTTAACTGATTTCATCGTTAACTGATTTCATCTTCATTTAACTGATTTCATCGTTAACTGATTTCATCGTTAACTGATTTCATCTTCATTTAACTGATTTCATCGTTAACTGATTTCATCGTTAATTGATTTCATCGTTAACTGATTTCATTTTCATTCTTCATTTAACTGATTTCATCGTTAACTGATTTCATCGTTAACTGATTTCATCTTCATTTAACTGATTTCATCGTTAACTGATTTCATCGTTAATTGATTTCATCGTTAACTGATTTCATCTTCATTCTTCATTTAACTGATTTCATCGTTAACTGATTTCATCTTCATTTAACTGATTTCATCGTTAACTGATTTCATCGTTAACTGATTTCATCTTCATTTAACTGATTTCATCGTTAACTGATTTCATCTTCATTCTTCATTTAACTGATTTCATCTTTAACTGATTTCATCGTTAACTGATTTCATCTTCATTTAACTGATTTCATCGTTAATTGATTTCATCGTTAACTGATTTCATCGTTAACTGATTTCATCTTCATTTAACTGATTTCATCGTTAACTGATTTCATCGTTAACTGATTTCATCTTTAACTGATTTCATCTTCATTTAACTGATTTCATCGTTAACTGATTTCATCGTTAACTGATTTCATCGTTAACTGATTTCATCGTTAACTGATTTCATCTTCATTTAACTGATTTCATCGTTAACTGATTTCATCGTTAACTGATTTCATCGTTAACTGATTTCATCTTCATTTAACTGATTTCATTTTCATTCTTCATTTAACTGATTTCATCGTTAACTGATTTCATCTTCATTTAACTGATTTCATCGTTAACTGATTTCATCGTTAACTGATTTCATCGTTAACTGATTTCATCTTTAACTGATTTCATCGTTAACTGATTTCATCTTCATTTAACTGATTTCATCGTTAACTGATTTTATCTTCATTTAATTGATTTCATCGTTAACTGATTTCATCGTTAACTGATTTCATCGTTAACTGATTTCATCTTCATTTAACTGATTTCATCGTTAACTGATTTCATCTTCATTTAACTGATTTCATTTTCATTCTTCATTTAACTGATTTCATCGTTAACTGATTTCATCTTCATTTAATTGATTTCATCGTTAACTGATTTCATCGTTAACTGATTTCATCGTTAACTGATTTCATCTTCATTTAACTGATTTCATCGTTAACTGATTTCATCGTTAACTGATTTCATCGTTAACTGATTTCATCTTCATTTAACTGATTTCATCGTTAACTGATTTCATCGTTAACTGATTTCATCTTCATTTAACTGATTTCATCGTTAACTGATTTCATCGTTAATTGATTTCATCGTTAACTGATTTCATTTTCATTCTTCATTTAACTGATTTCATCGTTAACTGATTTCATCGTTAACTGATTTCATCTTCATTTAACTGATTTCATCGTTAACTGATTTCATCGTTAATTGATTTCATCGTTAACTGATTTCATCTTCATTCTTCATTTAACTGATTTCATCGTTAACTGATTTCATCTTCATTTAACTGATTTCATCGTTAACTGATTTCATCGTTAACTGATTTCATCTTCATTTAACTGATTTCATCGTTAACTGATTTCATCTTCATTCTTCATTTAACTGATTTCATCTTTAACTGATTTCATCGTTAACTGATTTCATCTTCATTTAACTGATTTCATCGTTAATTGATTTCATCGTTAACTGATTTCATCTTCATTTAACTGATTTCATCGTTAACTGATTTCATCTTCATTCTTCATTTAACTGATTTCATCTTTAACTGATTTCATCGTTAACTGATTTCATCTTCATTTAACTGATTTCATCGTTAATTGATTTCATCGTTAACTGATTTCATCGTTAACTGATTTCATCTTCATTTAACTGATTTCATCGTTAACTGATTTCATCGTTAACTGATTTCATCTTTAACTGATTTCATCTTCATTTAACTGATTTCATCGTTAACTGATTTCATCGTTAACTGATTTCATCGTTAACTGATTTCATCTTCATTTAACTGATTTCATCTTCATTTAACTGATTTCATCGTTAACTGATTTCATCGTTAACTGATTTCATCTTCATTTAATTGATTTCATCGTTAACTGATTTCATCGTTAACTGATTTCATCGTTAACTGATTTCATCTTCATTTAACTGATTTCATCGTTAACTGATTTCATCGTTAACTGATTTCATCGTTAACTGATTTCATCTTCATTTAACTGATTTCATCGTTAACTGATTTCATCGTTAACTGATTTCATCTTCATTTAACTGATTTCATCGTTAACTGATTTCATCGTTAATTGATTTCATCGTTAACTGATTTCATTTTCATTCTTCATTTAACTGATTTCATCGTTAACTGATTTCATCGTTAACTGATTTCATCTTCATTTAACTGATTTCATCGTTAACTGATTTCATTTTCATTCTTCATTTAACTGATTTCATCGTTAACTGATTTCATCGTTAACTGATTTCATCTTCATTTAACTGATTTCATCGTTAACTGATTTCATCGTTAATTGATTTCATCGTTAACTGATTTCATCTTCATTCTTCATTTAACTGATTTCATCGTTAACTGATTTCATCTTCATTTAACTGATTTCATCGTTAACTGATTTCATCGTTAACTGATTTCATCGTTAACTGATTTCATCTTCATTTAACTGATTTCATTGTTAACTGATTTCATCGTTAACTGATTTCATCTTCATTTAACTGATTTCATCGTTAACTGATTTCATCGTTAACTGATTTCATCTTCATTTAACTGATTTCATTTTCATTCTTCATTTAACTGATTTCATCGTTAACTGATTTCATCTTCATTTAACTGATTTCATCGTTAACTGATTTCATCGTTAACTGATTTCATCTTTAACTGATTTCATCGTTAACTGATTTCATCTTCATTTAACTGATTTCATCGTTAACTGATTTCATCTTCATTTAATTGATTTCATCGTTAACTGATTTCATCGTTAACTGATTTCATCGTTAACTGATTTCATCTTCATTTAACTGATTTCATCGTTAACTGATTTCATCTTCATTTAACTGATTTCATTTTCATTCTTCATTTAACTGATTTCATCGTTAACTGATTTCATCTTCATTTAATTGATTTCATCGTTAACTGATTTCATCGTTAACTGATTTCATCGTTAACTGATTTCATCTTCATTTAACTGATTTCATCGTTAACTGATTTCATCGTTAACTGATTTCATCGTTAACTGATTTCATCTTCATTTAACTGATTTCATCGTTAACTGATTTCATCGTTAACTGATTTCATCTTCATTTAACTGATTTCATCGTTAACTGATTTCATCGTTAATTGATTTCATCGTTAACTGATTTCATTTTCATTCTTCATTTAACTGATTTCATCGTTAACTGATTTCATCGTTAACTGATTTCATCTTCATTTAACTGATTTCATCGTTAACTGATTTCATCGTTAATTGATTTCATCGTTAACTGATTTCATCTTCATTCTTCATTTAACTGATTTCATCGTTAACTGATTTCATCTTCATTTAACTGATTTCATCGTTAACTGATTTCATCGTTAACTGATTTCATCGTTAACTGATTTCATCTTTAACTGATTTCATCTTCATTTAACTGATTTCATCGTTAACTGATTTCATCTTCATTCTTCATTTAACTGATTTCATCTTTAACTGATTTCATCGTTAACTGATTTCATCTTCATTTAACTGATTTCATCGTTAATTGATTTCATCGTTAACTGATTTCATCGTTAACTGATTTCATCTTCATTTAACTGATTTCATCGTTAACTGATTTCATCGTTAACTGATTTCATCTTTAACTGATTTCATCTTCATTTAACTGATTTCATCGTTAACTGATTTCATCGTTAACTGATTTCATCTTCATTTAACTGATTTCATTGTTAACTGATTTCATCGTTAACTGATTTCATCTTCATTTAACTGATTTCATCGTTAACTGATTTCATCGTTAACTGATTTCATCGTTAACTGATTTCATCTTTAACTGATTTCATCGTTAACTGATTTCATCTTCATTTAACTGATTTCATCGTTAACTGATTTCATCTTCATTTAATTGATTTCATCGTTAACTGATTTCATCGTTAACTGATTTCATCGTTAACTGATTTCATCTTCATTTAACTGATTTCATCGTTAACTGACTTCATCGTTAACTGATTTCATCTTCATTTAACTGATTTCATTTTCATTCTTCATTTAACTGATTTCATCGTTAACTGATTTCATCTTCATTTAATTGATTTCATCGTTAACTGATTTCATCGTTAACTGATTTCATCGTTAACTGATTTCATCTTCATTTAACTGATTTCATCGTTAACTGATTTCATCGTTAACTGATTTCATCTTCATTTAACTGATTTCATCGTTAACTGATTTCATCGTTAATTGATTTCATCGTTAACTGATTTCATTTTCATTCTTCATTTAACTGATTTCATCGTTAACTGATTTCATCGTTAACTGATTTCATCTTCATTTAACTGATTTCATCGTTAACTGATTTCATCGTTAACTGATTTCATCTTCATTTAACTGATTTCATCGTTAACTGATTTCATCGTTAATTGATTTCATCGTTAACTGATTTCATTTTCATTCTTCATTTAACTGATTTCATCGTTAACTGATTTCATCGTTAACTGATTTCATCTTCATTTAACTGATTTCATCGTTAACTGATTTCATCGTTAATTGATTTCATCGTTAACTGATTTCATCTTCATTTAACTGATTTCATTTTCATTCTTCATTTAACTGATTTCATCGTTAACTGATTTCATCTTCATTTAACTGATTTCATCGTTAACTGATTTCATCGTTAACTGATTTCATCGTTAACTGATTTCATCTTTAACTGATTTCATCGTTAACTGATTTCATCTTCATTTAACTGATTTCATCGTTAACTGATTTCATCTTCATTTAATTGATTTCATCGTTAACTGATTTCATCGTTAACTGATTTCATCGTTAACTGATTTCATCTTCATTTAACTGATTTCATCGTTAACTGATTTCATCGTTAACTGATTTCATCTTCATTTAACTGATTTCATTTTCATTCTTCATTTAACTGATTTCATCGTTAACTGATTTCATCTTCATTTAATTGATTTCATCGTTAACTGATTTCATCGTTAACTGATTTCATCGTTAACTGATTTCATCTTCATTTAACTGATTTCATCGTTAACTGATTTCATCGTTAACTGATTTCATCGTTAACTGATTTCATCTTCATTTAACTGATTTCATCGTTAACTGATTTCATCGTTAACTGATTTCATCTTCATTTAACTGATTTCATCGTTAACTGATTTCATCGTTAATTGATTTCATCGTTAACTGATTTCATTTTCATTCTTCATTTAACTGATTTCATCGTTAACTGATTTCATCGTTAACTGATTTCATCTTCATTTAACTGATTTCATCGTTAACTGATTTCATCGTTAATTGATTTCATCGTTAACTGATTTCATCTTCATTCTTCATTTAACTGATTTCATCGTTAACTGATTTCATCTTCATTTAACTGATTTCATCGTTAACTGATTTCATCGTTAACTGATTTCATCGTTAACTGATTTCATCTTCATTTAACTGATTTCATCGTTAACTGATTTCATCTCCATTCTTCATTTAACTGATTTCATCTTTAACTGATTTCATCGTTAACTGATTTCATCTTCATTTAACTGATTTCATCGTTAATTGATTTCATCGTTAACTGATTTCATCGTTAACTGATTTCATCGTTAACTGATTTCATCGTTAACTGATTTCATCGTTAACTGATTTCATCTTCATTTAACTGATTTCATCGTTAATTGATTTCATCGTTAACTGATTTCATCGTTAATTGATTTCATCGTTAACTGATTTCATCTTCATTTAACTGATTTCATCGTTAACTGATTTCATCTTCATTCTTCATTTAACTGATTTCATCTTTAACTGATTTCATCGTTAACTGATTTCATCTTCATTTAACTGATTTCATCGTTAATTGATTTCATCGTTAACTGATTTCATCGTTAATTGATTTCATCGTTAACTGATTTCATCTTCATTTAACTGATTTCATCGTTAACTGATTTCATCTTCATTCTTCATTTAACTGATTTCATCTTTAACTGATTTCATCGTTAACTGATTTCATCTTCATTTAACTGATTTCATCGTTAATTGATTTCATCGTTAACTGATTTCATCGTTAACTGATTTCATCTTCATTTAACTGATTTCATCGTTAACTGATTTCATCGTTAACTGATTTCATCTTTAACTGATTTCATCTTCATTTAACTGATTTCATCGTTAACTGATTTCATCGTTAACTGATTTCATCGTTAACTGATTTCATCTTCATTTAACTGATTTCATCTTCATTTAACTGATTTCATCGTTAACTGATTTCATCGTTAACTGATTTCATCTTCATTTAATTGATTTCATCGTTAACTGATTTCATCGTTAACTGATTTCATCGTTAACTGATTTCATCGTTAACTGATTTCATCTTCATTTAACTGATTTCATCGTTAACTGATTTCATCGTTAACTGATTTCATCGTTAACTGATTTCATCTTCATTCTTCATTTAACTGATTTCATCTTTAACTGATTTCATCGTTAACTGATTTCATCTTCATTTAACTGATTTCATCGTTAATTGATTTCATCGTTAACTGATTTCATCGTTAACTGATTTCATCTTCATTTAACTGATTTCATCGTTAACTGATTTCATCGTTAACTGATTTCATCGTTAACTGATTTCATCTTCATTTAACTGATTTCATCGTTAACTGATTTCATCGTTAACTGATTTCATCTTCATTTAACTGATTTCATCGTTAACTGATTTCATCGTTAATTGATTTCATCGTTAACTGATTTCATTTTCATTCTTCATTTAACTGATTTCATCGTTAACTGATTTCATCGTTAACTGATTTCATCTTCATTTAACTGATTTCATCGTTAACTGATTTCATCGTTAATTGATTTCATCGTTAACTGATTTCATCTTCATTCTTCATTTAACTGATTTCATCGTTAACTGATTTCATCTTCATTTAACTGATTTCATCGTTAACTGATTTCATCGTTAACTGATTTCATCGTTAACTGATTTCATCTTCATTTAACTGATTTCATCGTTAACTGATTTCATCTTCATTCTTCATTTAACTGATTTCATCTTTAACTGATTTCATCGTTAACTGATTTCATCTTCATTTAACTGATTTCATCGTTAATTGATTTCATCGTTAACTGATTTCATCGTTAACTGATTTCATCTTCATTTAACTGATTTCATCGTTAACTGATTTCATCGTTAACTGATTTCATCTTTAACTGATTTCATCTTCATTTAACTGATTTCATCGTTAACTGATTTCATCGTTAACTGATTTCATCGTTAACTGATTTCATCTTCATTTAACTGATTTCATTGTTAACTGATTTCATCGTTAACTGATTTCATCTTCATTTAACTGATTTCATCGTTAACTGATTTCATCGTTAACTGATTTCATCGTTAACTGATTTCATCTTCATTTAACTGATTTCATTTTCATTCTTCATTTAACTGATTTCATCGTTAACTGATTTCATCTTCATTTAACTGATTTCATCGTTAACTGATTTCATCGTTAACTGATTTCATCGTTAACTGATTTCATCTTTAACTGATTTCATCGTTAACTGATTTCATCTTCATTTAACTGATTTCATCGTTAACTGATTTCATCTTCATTTAATTGATTTCATCGTTAACTGATTTCATCGTTAACTGATTTCATCGTTAACTGATTTCATCTTCATTTAACTGATTTCATCGTTAACTGATTTCATCGTTAACTGATTTCATCTTCATTTAACTGATTTCATTTTCATTCTTCATTTAACTGATTTCATCGTTAACTGATTTCATCTTCATTTAATTGATTTCATCGTTAACTGATTTCATCGTTAACTGATTTCATCGTTAACTGATTTCATCTTCATTTAACTGATTTCATCGTTAACTGATTTCATCGTTAACTGATTTCATCGTTAACTGATTTCATCTTCATTTAACTGATTTCATCGTTAACTGATTTCATCGTTAATTGATTTCATCGTTAACTGATTTCATCTTCATTCTTCATTTAACTGATTTCATCGTTAACTGATTTCATCTTCATTTAACTGATTTCATCGTTAACTGATTTCATCGTTAACTGATTTCATCGTTAACTGATTTCATCTTCATTTAACTGATTTCATTGTTAACTGATTTCATCGTTAACTGATTTCATCTTCATTTAACTGATTTCATCGTTAACTGATTTCATCGTTAACTGATTTCATCGTTAACTGATTTCATCTTCATTTAACTGATTTCATTTTCATTCTTCATTTAACTGATTTCATCGTTAACTGATTTCATCTTCATTTAACTGATTTCATCGTTAACTGATTTCATCGTTAATTGATTTCATCGTTAACTGATTTCATTTTCATTCTTCATTTAACTGATTTCATCGTTAACTGATTTCATCGTTAACTGATTTCATCTTCATTTAACTGATTTCATCGTTAACTGATTTCATCGTTAATTGATTTCATCGTTAACTGATTTCATCTTCATTCTTCATTTAACTGATTTCATCGTTAACTGATTTCATCTTCATTTAACTGATTTCATCGTTAACTGATTTCATCGTTAACTGATTTCATCGTTAACTGATTTCATCTTCATTTAACTGATTTCATCGTTAACTGATTTCATCTTCATTCTTCATTTAACTGATTTCATCTTTAACTGATTTCATCGTTAACTGATTTCATCTTCATTTAACTGATTTCATCGTTAATTGATTTCATCGTTAACTGATTTCATCGTTAACTGATTTCATCTTCATTTAACTGATTTCATCGTTAACTGATTTCATCGTTAACTGATTTCATCTTTAACTGATTTCATCTTCATTTAACTGATTTCATCGTTAACTGATTTCATCGTTAACTGATTTCATCTTCATTTAACTGATTTCATTGTTAACTGATTTCATCGTTAACTGATTTCATCTTCATTTAACTGATTTCATCGTTAACTGATTTCATCGTTAACTGATTTCATCGTTAACTGATTTCATCTTTAACTGATTTCATCGTTAACTGATTTCATCTTCATTTAACTGATTTCATCGTTAACTGATTTCATCTTCATTTAATTGATTTCATCGTTAACTGATTTCATCGTTAACTGATTTCATCGTTAACTGATTTCATCTTCATTTAACTGATTTCATCGTTAACTGATTTCATCGTTAACTGATTTCATCTTCATTTAACTGATTTCATTTTCATTCTTCATTTAACTGATTTCATCGTTAACTGATTTCATCTTCATTTAATTGATTTCATCGTTAACTGATTTCATCGTTAACTGATTTCATCGTTAACTGATTTCATCTTCATTTAACTGATTTCATCGTTAACTGATTTCATCGTTAACTGATTTCATCGTTAACTGATTTCATCTTCATTTAACTGATTTCATCGTTAACTGATTTCATCGTTAACTGATTTCATCTTCATTTAACTGATTTCATCGTTAACTGATTTCATCGTTAATTGATTTCATCGTTAACTGATTTCATTTTCATTCTTCATTTAACTGATTTCATCGTTAACTGATTTCATCGTTAACTGATTTCATCTTCATTTAACTGATTTCATCGTTAACTGATTTCATCGTTAATTGATTTCATCGTTAACTGATTTCATCTTCATTCTTCATTTAACTGATTTCATCGTTAACTGATTTCATCTTCATTTAACTGATTTCATCGTTAACTGATTTCATCGTTAACTGATTTCATCGTTAACTGATTTCATCTTCATTTAACTGATTTCATCGTTAACTGATTTCATCTTCATTCTTCATTTAACTGATTTCATCTTTAACTGATTTCATCGTTAACTGATTTCATCTTCATTTAACTGATTTCATCGTTAATTGATTTCATCGTTAACTGATTTCATCGTTAACTGATTTCATCGTTAATTGATTTCATCGTTAACTGATTTCATCGTTAACTGATTTCATCGTTAACTGATTTCATCTTCATTTAACTGATTTCATCGTTAATTGATTTCATCGTTAACTGATTTCATCGTTAATTGATTTCATCGTTAACTGATTTCATCTTCATTTAACTGATTTCATCGTTAACTGATTTCATCTTCATTCTTCATTTAACTGATTTCATCTTTAACTGATTTCATCGTTAACTGATTTCATCTTCATTTAACTGATTTCATCGTTAATTGATTTCATCGTTAACTGATTTCATCGTTAATTGATTTCATCGTTAACTGATTTCATCTTCATTTAACTGATTTCATCGTTAACTGATTTCATCTTCATTCTTCATTTAACTGATTTCATCTTTAACTGATTTCATCGTTAACTGATTTCATCTTCATTTAACTGATTTCATCGTTAATTGATTTCATCGTTAACTGATTTCATCGTTAACTGATTTCATCTTCATTTAACTGATTTCATCGTTAACTGATTTCATCGTTAACTGATTTCATCTTTAACTGATTTCATCTTCATTTAACTGATTTCATCGTTAACTGATTTCATCGTTAACTGATTTCATCGTTAACTGATTTCATCGTTAACTGATTTCATCTTCATTTAACTGATTTCATCTTCATTTAACTGATTTCATCGTTAACTGATTTCATCGTTAACTGATTTCATCTTCATTTAATTGATTTCATCGTTAACTGATTTCATCGTTAACTGATTTCATCGTTAACTGATTTCATCGTTAACTGATTTCATCTTCATTTAACTGATTTCATCGTTAACTGATTTCATCGTTAACTGATTTCATCGTTAACTGATTTCATCTTCATTCTTCATTTAACTGATTTCATCTTTAACTGATTTCATCGTTAACTGATTTCATCTTCATTTAACTGATTTCATCGTTAATTGATTTCATCGTTAACTGATTTCATCGTTAACTGATTTCATCTTCATTTAACTGATTTCATCGTTAACTGATTTCATCGTTAACTGATTTCATCGTTAACTGATTTCATCGTTAACTGATTTCATCTTCATTTAACTGATTTCATCGTTAACTGATTTCATCGTTAACTGATTTCATCTTCATTTAACTGATTTCATCGTTAACTGATTTCATCGTTAATTGATTTCATCGTTAACTGATTTCATTTTCATTCTTCATTTAACTGATTTCATCGTTAACTGATTTCATCGTTAACTGATTTCATCTTCATTTAACTGATTTCATCGTTAACTGATTTCATCGTTAATTGATTTCATCGTTAACTGATTTCATCTTCATTCTTCATTTAACTGATTTCATCGTTAACTGATTTCATCTTCATTTAACTGATTTCATCGTTAACTGATTTCATCGTTAACTGATTTCATCGTTAACTGATTTCATCTTCATTTAACTGATTTCATCGTTAACTGATTTCATCTTCATTCTTCATTTAACTGATTTCATCTTTAACTGATTTCATCGTTAACTGATTTCATCTTCATTTAACTGATTTCATCGTTAATTGATTTCATCGTTAACTGATTTCATCGTTAACTGATTTCATCTTCATTTAACTGATTTCATCGTTAACTGATTTCATCGTTAACTGATTTCATCTTTAACTGATTTCATCTTCATTTAACTGATTTCATCGTTAACTGATTTCATCGTTAACTGATTTCATCGTTAACTGATTTCATCTTCATTTAACTGATTTCATTGTTAACTGATTTCATCGTTAACTGATTTCATCTTCATTTAACTGATTTCATCGTTAACTGATTTCATCGTTAACTGATTTCATCGTTAACTGATTTCATCTTCATTTAACTGATTTCATTTTCATTCTTCATTTAACTGATTTCATCGTTAACTGATTTCATCTTCATTTAACTGATTTCATCGTTAACTGATTTCATCGTTAACTGATTTCATCGTTAACTGATTTCATCTTTAACTGATTTCATCGTTAACTGATTTCATCTTCATTTAATTGATTTCATCGTTAACTGATTTCATCGTTAACTGATTTCATCGTTAACTGATTTCATCTTCATTTAACTGATTTCATCGTTAACTGATTTCATCGTTAACTGATTTCATCTTCATTTAACTGATTTCATTTTCATTCTTCATTTAACTGATTTCATCGTTAACTGATTTCATCTTCATTTAATTGATTTCATCGTTAACTGATTTCATCGTTAACTGATTTCATCGTTAACTGATTTCATCTTCATTTAACTGATTTCATCGTTAACTGATTTCATCGTTAACTGATTTCATCGTTAACTGATTTCATCTTCATTTAACTGATTTCATCGTTAACTGATTTCATCGTTAATTGATTTCATCGTTAACTGATTTCATCTTCATTCTTCATTTAACTGATTTCATCGTTAACTGATTTCATCTTCATTTAACTGATTTCATCGTTAACTGATTTCATCGTTAACTGATTTCATCGTTAACTGATTTCATCTTCATTTAACTGATTTCATTGTTAACTGATTTCATCGTTAACTGATTTCATCTTCATTTAACTGATTTCATCGTTAACTGATTTCATCGTTAACTGATTTCATCGTTAACTGATTTCATCTTCATTTAACTGATTTCATTTTCATTCTTCATTTAACTGATTTCATCGTTAACTGATTTCATCTTCATTTAACTGATTTCATCGTTAACTGATTTCATCGTTAACTGATTTCATCGTTAACTGATTTCATCGTTAACTGATTTCATCTTCATTTAACTGATTTCATCGTTAACTGATTTCATCTTCATTTAATTGATTTCATCGTTAACTGATTTCATCGTTAACTGATTTCATCGTTAACTGATTTCATCTTCATTTAACTGATTTCATCGTTAACTGATTTCATCGTTAACTGATTTCATCTTCATTTAACTGATTTCATTTTCATTCTTCATTTAACTGATTTCATCTTCATTTAATTGATTTCATCGTTAACTGATTTCATCGTTAACTGATTTCATCGTTAACTGATTTCATCTTCATTTAACTGATTTCATCGTTAACTGATTTCATCGTTATCTGATTTCATCGTTAACTGATTTCATCTTCATTTAACTGATTTCATCGTTAACTGATTTCATCGTTAACTGATTTCATCTTCATTTAACTGATTTCATCGTTAACTGATTTCATCGTTAATTGATTTCATCGTTAACTGATTTCATTTTCATTCTTCATTTAACTGATTTCATCGTTAACTGATTTCATCGTTAACTGATTTCATCTTCATTTAACTGATTTCATCGTTAACTGATTTCATTGTTAATTGATTTCATCGTTAACTGATTTCATCTTCATTCTTCATTTAACTGATTTCATCGTTAACTGATTTCATCTTCATTTAACTGATTTCATCGTTAACTGATTTCATCGTTAACTGATTTCATCGTTAACTGATTTCATCTTCATTTAACTGATTTCATCGTTAACTGATTTCATCTTCATTCTTCATTTAACTGATTTCATCTTTAACTGATTTCATCGTTAACTGATTTCATCTTCATTTAACTGATTTCATCGTTAATTGATTTCATCGTTAACTGATTTCATCGTTAACTGATTTCATCGTTAACTGATTTCATCTTCATTTAACTGATTTCATCGTTAATTGATTTCATCGTTAACTGATTTCATCGTTAATTGATTTCATCGTTAACTGATTTCATCTTCATTTAACTGATTTCATCGTTAACTGATTTCATCTTCATTCTTCATTTAACTGATTTCATCTTTAACTGATTTCATCGTTAACTGATTTCATCTTCATTTAACTGATTTCATCGTTAATTGATTTCATCGTTAACTGATTTCATCGTTAATTGATTTCATCGTTAACTGATTTCATCTTCATTTAACTGATTTCATCGTTAACTGATTTCATCTTCATTCTTCATTTAACTGATTTCATCTTTAACTGATTTCATCGTTAACTGATTTCATCTTCATTTAACTGATTTCATCGTTAATTGATTTCATCGTTAACTGATTTCATCGTTAACTGATTTCATCTTCATTTAACTGATTTCATCGTTAACTGATTTCATCTTTAACTGATTTCATCTTCATTTAACTGATTTCATCGTTAACTGATTTCATCGTTAACTGATTTCATCGTTAACTGATTTCATCTTCATTTAACTGATTTCATCGTTAACTGATTTCATCGTTAACTGATTTCATCGTTAACTGATTTCATCTTCATTTAACTGATTTCATCGTTAACTGATTTCATCGTTAACTGATTTCATCTTCATTTAACTGATTTCATCGTTAACTGATTTCATCGTTAATTGATTTCATCGTTAACTGATTTCATTTTCATTCTTCATTTAACTGATTTCATCGTTAACTGATTTCATCGTTAACTGATTTCATCTTCATTTAACTGATTTCATCGTTAACTGATTTCATCGTTAATTGATTTCATCGTTAACTGATTTCATCTTCATTCTTCATTTAACTGATTTCATCGTTAACTGATTTCATCTTCATTTAACTGATTTCATCGTTAACTGATTTCATCGTTAACTGATTTCATCGTTAACTGATTTCATCTTCATTTAACTGATTTCATCGTTAACTGATTTCATCTTCATTCTTCATTTAACTGATTTCATCGTTAACTGATTTCATCTTCATTCTTCATTTAACTGATTTCATCGTTAACTGATTTCATCTTCATTTAACTGATTTCATCGTTAACTGATTTCATCGTTAACTGATTTCATCGTTAACTGATTTCATCTTCATTTAACTGATTTCATCGTTAACTGATTTCATCTTCATTCTTCATTTAACTGATTTCATCTTTAACTGATTTCATCGTTAACTGATTTCATCTTCATTTAACTGATTTCATCGTTAATTGATTTCATCGTTAACTGATTTCATCGTTAACTGATTTCATCGTTAACTGATTTCATCTTCATTTAACTGATTTCATCGTTAATTGATTTCATCGTTAACTGATTTCATCGTTAATTGATTTCATCGTTAACTGATTTCATCTTCATTTAACTGATTTCATCGTTAACTGATTTCATCTTCATTCTTCATTTAACTGATTTCATCTTTAACTGATTTCATCGTTAACTGATTTCATCTTCATTTAACTGATTTCATCGTTAATTGATTTCATCGTTAACTGATTTCATCGTTAATTGATTTCATCGTTAACTGATTTCATCTTCATTTAACTGATTTCATCGTTAACTGATTTCATCTTCATTCTTCATTTAACTGATTTCATCTTTAACTGATTTCATCGTTAACTGATTTCATCTTCATTTAACTGATTTCATCGTTAATTGATTTCATCGTTAACTGATTTCATCGTTAACTGATTTCATCTTCATTTAACTGATTTCATCGTTAACTGATTTCATCTTTAACTGATTTCATCTTCATTTAACTGATTTCATCGTTAACTGATTTCATCGTTAACTGATTTCATCGTTAACTGATTTCATCTTCATTTAACTGATTTCATCGTTAATTGATTTCATCGTTAACTGATTTCATCGTTAACTGATTTCATCTTCATTTAACTGATTTCATCGTTAACTGATTTCATCGTTAACTGATTTCATCTTTAACTGATTTCATCTTCATTTAACTGATTTCATCGTTAACTGATTTCATCTTCATTCTTCATTTAACTGATTTCATCTTTAACTGATTTCATCGTTAACTGATTTCATCTTCATTTAACTGATTTCATCGTTAATTGATTTCATCGTTAACTGATTTCATCGTTAATTGATTTCATCGTTAACTGATTTCATCTTCATTTAACTGATTTCATCGTTAACTGATTTCATCTTCATTCTTCATTTAACTGATTTCATCTTTAACTGATTTCATCGTTAACTGATTTCATCTTCATTTAACTGATTTCATCGTTAATTGATTTCATCGTTAACTGATTTCATCGTTAACTGATTTCATCTTCATTTAACTGATTTCATCGTTAACTGATTTCATCGTTAACTGATTTCATCTTTAACTGATTTCATCTTCATTTAACTGATTTCATCGTTAACTGATTTCATCGTTAACTGATTTCATCTTCATTTAACTGATTTCATCTTCATTTAACTGATTTCATCGTTAACTGATTTCATCGTTAACTGATTTCATCTTCATTTAATTGATTTCATCGTTAACTGATTTCATCGTTAACTGATTTCATCGTTAACTGATTTCATCTTCATTTAACTGATTTCATCGTTAACTGATTTCATCGTTAACTGATTTCATCGTTAACTGATTTCATCTTCATTTAACTGATTTCATCGTTAACTGATTTCATCGTTAACTGATTTCATCTTCATTTAACTGATTTCATCGTTAACTGATTTCATCGTTAATTGATTTCATCGTTAACTGATTTCATTTTCATTCTTCATTTAACTGATTTCATCGTTAACTGATTTCATCGTTAACTGATTTCATCTTCATTTAACTGATTTCATCGTTAACTGATTTCATCGTTAATTGATTTCATCGTTAACTGATTTCATCTTCATTCTTCATTTAACTGATTTCATCGTTAACTGATTTCATCTTCATTTAACTGATTTCATCGTTAACTGATTTCATCGTTAACTGATTTCATCGTTAACTGATTTCATCTTCATTTAACTGATTTCATCGTTAACTGATTTCATCTTCATTCTTCATTTAACTGATTTCATCTTTAACTGATTTCATCGTTAACTGATTTCATCTTCATTTAACTGATTTCATCGTTAATTGATTTCATCGTTAACTGATTTCATCGTTAACTGATTTCATCTTCATTTAACTGATTTCATCGTTAACTGATTTCATCGTTAACTGATTTCATCTTTAACTGATTTCATCTTCATTTAACTGATTTCATCGTTAACTGATTTCATCGTTAACTGATTTCATCGTTAACTGATTTCATCTTCATTTAACTGATTTCATTGTTAACTGATTTCATCGTTAACTGATTTCATCTTCATTTAACTGATTTCATCGTTAACTGATTTCATCGTTAACTGATTTCATCGTTAACTGATTTCATCTTTAACTGATTTCATCGTTAACTGATTTCATCTTCATTTAACTGATTTCATCGTTAACTGATTTCATCTTCATTTAATTGATTTCATCGTTAACTGATTTCATCGTTAACTGATTTCATCGTTAACTGATTTCATCTTCATTTAACTGATTTCATCGTTAACTGATTTCATCGTTAATTGATTTCATCGTTAACTGATTTCATCGTTAACTGATTTCATCTTCATTTAATTGATTTCATCGTTAACTGATTTCATCGTTAACTGATTTCATCTTCATTTAACTGATTTCATCGTTAACTGATTTCATCGTTAACTGATTTCATCTTCATTTAACTGATTTCATCGTTAACTGATTTCATCGTTAATTGATTTCATCGTTAACTGATTTCATCGTTAATTGATTTCATCGTTAACTGATTTCATCTTCATTTAACTGATTTCATCGTTAACTGATTTCATCTTCATTCTTCATTTAACTGATTTCATCTTTAACTGATTTCATCGTTAACTGATTTCATCTTCATTTAACTGATTTCATCGTTAATTGATTTCATCGTTAACTGATTTCATCGTTAACTGATTTCATCTTCATTTAACTGATTTCATCGTTAACTGATTTCATCGTTAACTGATTTCATCTTTAACTGATTTCATCTTCATTTAACTGATTTCATCGTTAACTGATTTCATCGTTAACTGATTTCATCTTCATTTAACTGATTTCATCGTTAACTGATTTCATCTTCATTTAACTGATTTCATCGTTAACTGATTTCATCGTTAACTGATTTCATCGTTAACTGATTTCATCTTCATTTAACTGATTTCATTTTCATTCTTCATTTAACTGATTTCATCGTTAACTGATTTCATCTTCATTTAACTGATTTCATCGTTAACTGATTTCATCGTTAACTGATTTCATCGTTAACTGATTTCATCTTTAACTGATTTCATCGTTAACTGATTTCATCTTCATTTAACTGATTTCATCGTTAACTGATTTCATCTTCATTTAATTGATTTCATCGTTAACTGATTTCATCGTTAACTGATTTCATCGTTAACTGATTTCATCTTCATTTAACTGATTTCATCGTTAACTGATTTCATCGTTAACTGATTTCATCTTCATTTAACTGATTTCATTTTCATTCTTCATTTAACTGATTTCATCGTTAACTGATTTCATCTTCATTTAATTGATTTCATCGTTAACTGATTTCATCGTTAACTGATTTCATCTTCATTTAACTGATTTCATCGTTAACTGATTTCATCGTTAACTGATTTCATCTTCATTTAACTGATTTCATCGTTAACTGATTTCATCGTTAATTGATTTCATCGTTAACTGATTTCATTTTCATTCTTCATTTAACTGATTTCATCGTTAACTGATTTCATCTTCATTTAACTGATTTCATCGTTAACTGATTTCATCGTTAACTGATTTCATCTTCATTTAACTGATTTCATCGTTAACTGATTTCATCGTTAACTGATTTCATCGTTAACTGATTTCATCTTCATTTAACTGATTTCATTGTTAACTGATTTCATCGTTAACTGATTTCATCTTCATTTAACTGATTTCATCGTTAACTGATTTCATCGTTAACTGATTTCATCGTTAACTGATTTCATCTTCATTTAACTGATTTCATTTTCATTCTTCATTTAACTGATTTCATCGTTAACTGATTTCATCTTCATTTAACTGATTTCATCGTTAACTGATTTCATCGTTAACTGATTTCATCTTCATTTAACTGATTTCATCGTTAACTGATTTCATCTTCATTTAACTGATTTCATCGTTAACTGATTTCATCGTTAACTGATTTCATCGTTAACTGATTTCATCTTCATTTAACTGATTTCATCGTTAACTGATTTCATCGTTAATTGATTTCATCGTTAACTGATTTCATTTTCATTCTTCATTTAACTGATTTCATCGTTAACTGATTTCATCGTTAACTGATTTCATCTTCATTTAACTGATTTCATCGTTAACTGATTTCATCTTCATTCTTCATTTAACTGATTTCATCTTTAACTGATTTCATCGTTAACTGATTTCATCTTCATTTAACTGATTATATCGTTAATTGATTTCATCGTTAACTGATTTCATCGTTAATTGATTTCATCGTTAACTGATTTCATCTTCATTTAACTGATTTCATCGTTAACTGATTTCATCTTCATTCTTCATTTAACTGATTTCATCTTTAACTGATTTCATCGTTAACTGATTTCATCTTCATTTAACTGATTTCATCGTTAATTGATTTCATCGTTAACTGATTTCATCGTTAACTGATTTCATCTTCATTTAACTGATTTCATCGTTAACTGATTTCATCGTTAACTGATTTCATCTTTAACTGATTTCATCTTCATTTAACTGATTTCATCGTTAACTGATTTCATCGTTAACTGATTTCATCTTCATTTAACTGATTTCATCTTCATTTAACTGATTTCATCGTTAACTGATTTCATCGTTAACTGATTTCATCTTCATTTAATTGATTTCATCGTTAACTGATTTCATCGTTAACTGATTTCATCGTTAACTGATTTCATCTTCATTTAACTGATTTCATCGTTAACTGATTTCATCGTTAACTGATTTCATCGTTAACTGATTTCATCTTCATTTAACTGATTTCATCGTTAACTGATTTCATCGTTAACTGATTTCATCTTCATTTAACTGATTTCATCGTTAACTGATTTCATCGTTAATTGATTTCATCGTTAACTGATTTCATTTTCATTCTTCATTTAACTGATTTCATCGTTAACTGATTTCATCTTCATTCTTCATTTAACTGATTTCATCGTTAACTGATTTCATCTTCATTTAACTGATTTCATCGTTAACTGATTTCATCGTTAACTGATTTCATCGTTAACTGATTTCATCTTCATTTAACTGATTTCATCGTTAACTGATTTCATCTTCATTCTTCATTTAACTGATTTCATCTTTAACTGATTTCATCGTTAACTGATTTCATCTTCATTTAACTGATTTCATCGTTAATTGATTTCATCGTTAACTGATTTCATCGTTAACTGATTTCATCTTCATTTAACTGATTTCATCGTTAACTGATTTCATCTTTAACTGATTTCATCTTCATTTAACTGATTTCATCGTTAACTGATTTCATCGTTAACTGATTTCATCTTCATTTAATTGATTTCATCGTTAACTGATTTCATCGTTAACTGATTTCATCGTTAACTGATTTCATCTTCATTTAACTGATTTCATCGTTAACTGATTTCATCGTTAACTGATTTCATCGTTAACTGATTTCATCTTCATTTAACTGATTTCATCGTTAACTGATTTCATCGTTAACTGATTTCATCTTCATTTAACTGATTTCATCGTTAACTGATTTCATCGTTAATTGATTTCATCGTTAACTGATTTCATTTTCATTCTTCATTTAACTGATTTCATCGTTAACTGATTTCATCGTTAACTGATTTCATCTTCATTTAACTGATTTCATCGTTAACTGATTTCATCGTTAATTGATTTCATCGTTAACTGATTTCATCTTCATTCTTCATTTAACTGATTTCATCGTTAACTGATTTCATCTTCATTTAACTGATTTCATCGTTAACTGATTTCATCGTTAACTGATTTCATCGTTAACTGATTTCATCTTCATTTAACTGATTTCATCGTTAACTGATTTCATCTTCATTCTTCATTTAACTGATTTCATCTTTAACTGATTTCATCGTTAACTGATTTCATCTTCATTTAACTGATTTCATCGTTAATTGATTTCATCGTTAACTGATTTCATCGTTAACTGATTTCATCTTCATTTAACTGATTTCATCGTTAACTGATTTCATCGTTAACTGATTTCATCTTTAACTGATTTCATCTTCATTTAACTGATTTCATCGTTAACTGATTTCATCGTTAACTGATTTCATCGTTAACTGATTTCATCTTCATTTCACTGATTTCATTGTTAACTGATTTCATCGTTAACTGATTTCATCTTCATTTAACTGATTTCATCGTTAACTGATTTCATCGTTAACTGATTTCATCGTTAACTGATTTCATCGTTAACTGATTTCATCTTTAACTGATTTCATCGTTAACTGATTTCATCTTCATTTAACTGATTTCATCGTTAACTGATTTCATCTTCATTTAATTGATTTCATCGTTAACTGATTTCATCGTTAACTGATTTCATCGTTAACTGATTTCATCTTCATTTAACTGATTTCATCGTTAACTGATTTCATCGTTAACTGATTTCATCTTCATTTAACTGATTTCATCGTTAACTGATTTCATCGTTAACTGATTTCATCTTCATTTAACTGATTTCATCGTTAACTGATTTCATCGTTAACTGATTTCATCGTTAACTGATTTCATCGTTAACTGATTTCATCTTCATTTAACTGATTTCATTGTTAACTGATTTCATCGTTAACTGATTTCATCTTCATTTAACTGATTTCATCGTTAACTGATTTCATCGTTAACTGATTTCATCGTTAACTGATTTCATCTTCATTTAACTGATTTCATTTTCATTCTTCATTTAACTGATTTCATCGTTAACTGATTTCATCTTCATTTAACTGATTTCATCGTTAACTGATTTCATCGTTAACTGATTTCATCGTTAACTGATTTCATCTTTAACTGATTTCATCGTTAACTGATTTCATCTTCATTTAACTGATTTCATCGTTAACTGATTTCATCTTCATTTAATTGATTTCATCGTTAACTGATTTCATCGTTAACTGATTTCATCGTTAACTGATTTCATCTTCATTTAACTGATTTCATCGTTAACTGATTTCATCGTTAACTGATTTCATCTTCATTTAACTGATTTCATCGTTAACTGATTTCATCGTTAACTGATTTCATCGTTAACTGATTTCATCTTCATTTAACTGATTTCATCGTTAACTGATTTCATCGTTAACTGATTTCATCTTCATTTAACTGATTTCATCGTTAACTGATTTCATCGTTAATTGATTTCATCGTTAACTGATTTCATTTTCATTCTTCATTTAACTGATTTCATCGTTAACTGATTTCATCGTTAACTGATTTCATCTTCATTTAACTGATTTCATCGTTAACTGATTTCATCGTTAATTGATTTCATCGTTAACTGATTTCATCTTCATTCTTCATTTAACTGATTTCATCGTTAACTGATTTCATCTTCATTTAACTGATTTCATCGTTAACTGATTTCATCGTTAACTGATTTCATCGTTAACTGATTTCATCTCCATTTAACTGATTTCATCGTTAACTGATTTCATCTTCATTCTTCATTTAACTGATTTCATCTTTAACTGATTTCATCGTTAACTGATTTCATCTTCATTTAACTGATTTCATCGTTAACTGATTTCATCTTCATTTAACTGATTTCATCGTTAACTGATTTCATCGTTAACTGATTTCATCGTTAACTGATTTCATCTTCATTTAACTGATTTCATCGTTAACTGATTTCATCGTTAACTGATTTCATCTTCATTTAACTGATTTCATTTTCATTCTTCATTTAACTGATTTCATCGTTAACTGATTTCATCTTCATTTAACTGATTTCATCGTTAACTGATTTCATCGTTAACTGATTTCATCTTCATTTAACTGATTTCATCGTTAACTGATTTCATCTTCATTTAACTGATTTCATCGTTAACTGATTTCATCGTTAACTGATTTCATCGTTAACTGATTTCATCTTCATTTAACTGATTTCATCGTTAACTGATTTCATCGTTAATTGATTTCATCGTTAACTGATTTCATTTTCATTCTTCATTTAACTGATTTCATCGTTAACTGATTTCATCGTTAACTGATTTCATCTTCATTTAACTGATTTCATCGTTAACTGATTTCATCTTCATTCTTCATTTAACTGATTTCATCTTTAACTGATTTCATCGTTAACTGATTTCATCTTCATTTAACTGATTATATCGTTAATTGATTTCATCGTTAACTGATTTCATCGTTAATTGATTTCATCGTTAACTGATTTCATCTTCATTTAACTGATTTCATCGTTAACTGATTTCATCTTCATTCTTCATTTAACTGATTTCATCTTTAACTGATTTCATCGTTAACTGATTTCATCTTCATTTAACTGATTTCATCGTTAATTGATTTCATCGTTAACTGATTTCATCGTTAACTGATTTCATCTTCATTTAACTGATTTCATCGTTAACTGATTTCATCGTTAACTGATTTCATCTTTAACTGATTTCATCTTCATTTAACTGATTTCATCGTTAACTGATTTCATCGTTAACTGATTTCATCTTCATTTAACTGATTTCATCTTCATTTAACTGATTTCATCGTTAACTGATTTCATCGTTAACTGATTTCATCTTCATTTAATTGATTTCATCGTTAACTGATTTCATCGTTAACTGATTTCATCGTTAACTGATTTCATCTTCATTTAACTGATTTCATCGTTAACTGATTTCATCGTTAACTGATTTCATCGTTAACTGATTTCATCTTCATTTAACTGATTTCATCGTTAACTGATTTCATCGTTAACTGATTTCATCTTCATTTAACTGATTTCATCGTTAACTGATTTCATCGTTAATTGATTTCATCGTTAACTGATTTCATTTTCATTCTTCATTTAACTGATTTCATCGTTAACTGATTTCATCTTCATTCTTCATTTAACTGATTTCATCGTTAACTGATTTCATCTTCATTTAACTGATTTCATCGTTAACTGATTTCATCGTTAACTGATTTCATCGTTAACTGATTTCATCTTCATTTAACTGATTTCATCGTTAACTGATTTCATCTTCATTCTTCATTTAACTGATTTCATCTTTAACTGATTTCATCGTTAACTGATTTCATCTTCATTTAACTGATTTCATCGTTAATTGATTTCATCGTTAACTGATTTCATCGTTAACTGATTTCATCTTCATTTAACTGATTTCATCGTTAACTGATTTCATCTTCATTTAACTGATTTCATCTTCATTTAACTGATTTCATCGTTAACTGATTTCATCGTTAACTGATTTCATCGTTAACTGATTTCATCGTTAACTGATTTCATCTTCATTTAACTGATTTCATCGTTAACTGATTTCATCTTCATTTAATTGATTTCATCGTTAACTGATTTCATCGTTAACTGATTTCATCGTTAACTGATTTCATCTTCATTTAACTGATTTCATCGTTAACTGATTTCATCGTTAACTGATTTCATCTTCATTTAACTGATTTCATCGTTAACTGATTTCATCGTTAACTGATTTCATCTTCATTTAACTGATTTCATCGTTAACTGATTTCATCGTTAACTGATTTCATCTTCATTTAACTGATTTCATCGTTAACTGATTTCATCGTTAATTGATTTCATCGTTAACTGATTTCATTTTCATTCTTCATTTAACTGATTTCATCGTTAACTGATTTCATCGTTAACTGATTTCATCTTCATTTAACTGATTTCATCGTTAACTGATTTCATCGTTAATTGATTTCATCGTTAACTGATTTCATCTTCATTCTTCATTTAACTGATTTCATCGTTAACTGATTTCATCTTCATTTAACTGATTTCATCGTTAACTGATTTCATCGTTAACTGATTTCATCGTTAACTGATTTCATCTCCATTTAACTGATTTCATCGTTAACTGATTTCATCTTCATTCTTCATTTAACTGATTTCATCTTTAACTGATTTCATCGTTAACTGATTTCATCTTCATTTAACTGATTTCATCGTTAATTGATTTCATCGTTAACTGATTTCATCGTTAATTGATTTCATCGTTAACTGATTTCATCTTCATTTAACTGATTTCATCGTTAACTGATTTCATCTTCATTCTTCATTTAACTGATTTCATCTTTAACTGATTTCATCGTTAACTGATTTCATCTTCATTTAACTGATTTCATCGTTAATTGATTTCATCGTTAACTGATTTCATCGTTAATTGATTTCATCGTTAACTGATTTCATCTTCATTTAACTGATTTCATCGTTAACTGATTTCATCTTCATTCTTCATTTAACTGATTTCATCTTTAACTGATTTCATCGTTAACTGATTTCATCTTCATTTAACTGATTTCATCGTTAATTGATTTCATCGTTAACTGATTTCATCGTTAATTGATTTCATCGTTAACTGATTTCATCTTCATTTAACTGATTTCATCGTTAACTGATTTCATCTTCATTCTTCATTTAACTGATTTCATCTTTAACTGATTTCATCGTTAACTGATTTCATCTTCATTTAACTGATTTCATCGTTAATTGATTTCATCGTTAACTGATTTCATCGTTAACTGATTTCATCTTCATTTAACTGATTTCATCGTTAACTGATTTCATCGTTAACTGATTTCATCTTTAACTGATTTCATCTTCATTTAACTGATTTCATCGTTAACTGATTTCATCGTTAACTGATTTCATCTTCATTTAACTGATTTCATCTTCATTTAACTGATTTCATCGTTAACTGATTTCATCGTTAACTGATTTCATCTTCATTTAATTGATTTCATCGTTAACTGATTTCATCGTTAACTGATTTCATCGTTAACTGATTTCATCTTCATTTAACTGATTTCATCGTTAACTGATTTCATCGTTAACTGATTTCATCGTTAACTGATTTCATCTTCATTTAACTGATTTCATCGTTAACTGATTTCATCGTTAACTGATTTCATCTTCATTTAACTGATTTCATCGTTAACTGATTTCATCGTTAATTGATTTCATCGTTAACTGATTTCATTTTCATTCTTCATTTAACTGATTTCATCGTTAACTGATTTCATCGTTAACTGATTTCATCTTCATTTAACTGATTTCATCGTTAACTGATTTCATCGTTAATTGATTTCATCGTTAACTGATTTCATCTTCATTCTTCATTTAACTGATTTCATCGTTAACTGATTTCATCTTCATTTAACTGATTTCATCGTTAACTGATTTCATCGTTAACTGATTTCATCGTTAACTGATTTCATCTTCATTTAACTGATTTCATCGTTAACTGATTTCATCTTCATTCTTCATTTAACTGATTTCATCTTTAACTGATTTCATCGTTAACTGATTTCATCTTCATTTAACTGATTTCATCGTTAATTGATTTCATCGTTAACTGATTTCATCGTTAACTGATTTCATCTTCATTTAACTGATTTCATCGTTAACTGATTTCATCGTTAACTGATTTCATCTTTAACTGATTTCATCTTCATTTAACTGATTTCATCGTTAACTGATTTCATCGTTAACTGATTTCATCGTTAACTGATTTCATCGTTAACTGATTTCATCTTCATTTAACTGATTTCATTGTTAACTGATTTCATCGTTAACTGATTTCATCTTCATTTAACTGATTTCATCGTTAACTGATTTCATCGTTAACTGATTTCATCGTTAACTGATTTCATCTTTAACTGATTTCATCGTTAACTGATTTCATCTTCATTTAACTGATTTCATCGTTAACTGATTTCATCTTCATTTAATTGATTTCATCGTTAACTGATTTCATCGTTAACTGATTTCATCGTTAACTGATTTCATCTTCATTTAACTGATTTCATCGTTAACTGATTTCATCGTTAACTGATTTCATCTTCATTTAACTGATTTCATTTTCATTCTTCATTTAACTGATTTCATCGTTAACTGATTTCATCTTCATTTAATTGATTTCATCGTTAACTGATTTCATCGTTAACTGATTTCATCTTCATTTAACTGATTTCATCGTTAACTGATTTCATCGTTAACTGATTTCATCTTCATTTAACTGATTTCATCGTTAACTGATTTCATCGTTAATTGATTTCATCGTTAACTGATTTCATCGTTAATTGATTTCATCGTTAACTGATTTCATCTTCATTTAACTGATTTCATCGTTAACTGATTTCATCTTCATTCTTCATTTAACTGATTTCATCTTTAACTGATTTCATCGTTAACTGATTTCATCTTCATTTAACTGATTTCATCGTTAATTGATTTCATCGTTAACTGATTTCATCGTTAATTGATTTCATCGTTAACTGATTTCATCTTCATTTAACTGATTTCATCGTTAACTGATTTCATCTTCATTCTTCATTTAACTGATTTCATCTTTAACTGATTTCATCGTTAACTGATTTCATCTTCATTTAACTGATTTCATCGTTAATTGATTTCATCGTTAACTGATTTCATCGTTAATTGATTTCATCGTTAACTGATTTCATCTTCATTTAACTGATTTCATCGTTAACTGATTTCATCTTCATTCTTCATTTAACTGATTTCATCTTTAACTGATTTCATCGTTAACTGATTTCATCTTCATTTAACTGATTTCATCGTTAATTGATTTCATCGTTAACTGATTTCATCGTTAACTGATTTCATCTTCATTTAACTGATTTCATCGTTAACTGATTTCATCGTTAACTGATTTCATCTTTAACTGATTTCATCTTCATTTAACTGATTTCATCGTTAACTGATTTCATCGTTAACTGATTTCATCGTTAACTGATTTCATCTTCATTTAACTGATTTCATCGTTAACTGATTTCATCGTTAACTGATTTCATCTTCATTTAATTGATTTCATCGTTAACTGATTTCATCGTTAACTGATTTCATCGTTAACTGATTTCATCTTCATTTAACTGATTTCATCGTTAACTGATTTCATCGTTAACTGATTTCATCGTTAACTGATTTCATCTTTAACTGATTTCATCTTCATTTAACTGATTTCATCGTTAACTGATTTCATCTTTAACTGATTTCATCTTCATTTAACTGATTTCATCGTTAACTGATTTCATCGTTAACTGATTTCATCGTTAACTGATTTCATCTTCATTTAACTGATTTCATCGTTAACTGATTTCATCGTTAACTGATTTCATCTTCATTTAATTGATTTCATCGTTAACTGATTTCATCGTTAACTGATTTCATCGTTAACTGATTTCATCTTCATTTAACTGATTTCATCGTTAACTGATTTCATCGTTAACTGATTTCATCGTTAACTGATTTCATCTTCATTTAACTGATTTCATCGTTAACTGATTTCATCGTTAACTGATTTCATCTTCATTTAACTGATTTCATCGTTAACTGATTTCATCGTTAATTGATTTCATCGTTAACTGATTTCATTTTCATTCTTCATTTAACTGATTTCATCGTTAACTGATTTCATCGTTAACTGATTTCATCTTCATTTAACTGATTTCATCGTTAACTGATTTCATCGTTAATTGATTTCATCGTTAACTGATTTCATCTTCATTCTTCATTTAACTGATTTCATCGTTAACTGATTTCATCTTCATTTAACTGATTTCATCGTTAACTGATTTCATCGTTAACTGATTTCATCGTTAACTGATTTCATCTTCATTTAACTGATTTCATCGTTAACTGATTTCATCTTCATTCTTCATTTAACTGATTTCATCTTTAACTGATTTCATCGTTAACTGATTTCATCTTCATTTAACTGATTTCATCGTTAATTGATTTCATCGTTAACTGATTTCATCGTTAACTGATTTCATCTTCATTTAACTGATTTCATCGTTAACTGATTTCATCGTTAACTGATTTCATCGTTAACTGATTTCATCTTTAACTGATTTCATCTTCATTTAACTGATTTCATCTTCATTTAACTGATTTCATCGTTAACTGATTTCATCGTTAACTGATTTCATCTTCATTTAACTGATTTCATCGTTAACTGATTTCATAGTTAACTGATTTCATCTTCATTTAACTGATTTCATCGTTAACTGATTTCATCGTTAACTGATTTCATCTTCATTTAACTGATTTCATTTTCATTCTTCATTTAACTGATTTCATCGTTAACTGATTTCATCTTCATTTAATTGATTTCATCGTTAACTGATTTCATCGTTAACTGATTTCATCGTTAACTGATTTCATCTTCATTTAACTGATTTCATCGTTAACTGATTTCATCGTTAACTGATTTCATCGTTAACTGATTTCATCTTCATTTAACTGATTTCATCGTTAACTGATTTCATCGTTAACTGATTTCATCTTCATTTAACTGATTTCATCGTTAACTGATTTCATCTTCATTTAACTGATTTCATTTTCATTCTTCATTTAACTGATTTCATCGTTAACTGATTTCATCTTCATTTAATTGATTTCATCGTTAACTGATTTCATCGTTAACTGATTTCATCGTTAACTGATTTCATCTTCATTTAACTGATTTCATCGTTAACTGATTTCATCGTTAACTGATTTCATCGTTAACTGATTTCATCTTCATTTAACTGATTTCATCGTTAACTGATTTCATCGTTAACTGATTTCATCTTCATTTAACTGATTTCATCGTTAACTGATTTCATCGTTAACTGATTTCATCGTTAACTGATTTCATTTTCATTCTTCATTTAACTGATTTCATCGTTAACTGATTTCATCGTTAACTGATTTCATCTTCATTTAATTGATTTCATCGTTAACTGATTTCATCGTTAACTGATTTCATCGTTAACTGATTTCATCTTCATTTAACTGATTTCATCGTTAACTGATTTCATCTTCATTTAATTGATTTCATCGTTAACTGATTTCATCGTTAACTGATTTCATCGTTAACTGATTTCATCTTCATTTAACTGATTTCATCGTTAACTGATTTCATCGTTAACTGATTTCATCTTCATTTAACTGATTTCATTTTCATTCTTCATTTAACTGATTTCATCGTTAACTGATTTCATCTTCATTTAATTGATTTCATCGTTAACTGATTTCATCGTTAACTGATTTCATCGTTAACTGATTTCATCTTCATTTAACTGATTTCATCGTTAACTGATTTCATCGTTAACTGATTTCATCGTTAACTGATTTCATCTTCATTTAACTGATTTCATCGTTAACTGATTTCATCGTTAACTGATTTCATCTTCATTTAACTGATTTCATCGTTAACTGATTTCATCGTTAATTGATTTCATCGTTAACTGATTTCATTTTCATTCTTCATTTAACTGATTTCATCGTTAACTGATTTCATCGTTAACTGATTTCATCTTCATTTAATTGATTTCATCGTTAACTGATTTCATCGTTAACTGATTTCATCGTTAACTGATTTCATCTTCATTTAACTGATTTCATCGTTAACTGATTTCATCGTTAACTGATTTCATCTTCATTTAACTGATTTCATCGTTAACTGATTTCATAGTTAACTGATTTCATCTTCATTTAACTGATTTCATCGTTAACTGATTTCATCGTTAACTGATTTCATCGTTAACTGATTTCATCTTCATTTAACTGATTTCATCTTCATTTAACTGATTTCATTGTTAACTGATTTCATCGTTAACTGATTTCATCTTCATTTAACTGATTTCATCGTTAACTGATTTCATCGTTAACTGATTTCATCTTCATTTAACTGATTTCATTTTCATTCTTCATTTAACTGATTTCATCGTTAACTGATTTCATCTTCATTTAACTGATTTCATCGTTAACTGATTTCATCGTTAACTGATTTCATCGTTAACTGATTTCATCTTTAACTGATTTCATCGTTAACTGATTTCATCTTCATTTAACTGATTTCATCGTTAACTGATTTCATCGTTAACTGATTTCATCTTTAACTGATTTCATCGTTAACTGATTTCATCTTCATTTAACTGATTTCATCGTTAACTGATTTCATCTTCATTTAATTGATTTCATCGTTAACTGATTTCATCGTTAACTGATTTCATCGTTAACTGATTTCATCTTCATTTAACTGATTTCATCGTTAACTGATTTCATCGTTAACTGATTTCATCGTTAACTGATTTCATCTTCATTTAACTGTTTCATTGTTAACTGATTTCATCGTTAACTGATTTCATCTTCATTTAACTGATTTCATCGTTAACTGATTTCATCGTTAACTGATTTCATCGTTAACTGATTTCATCTTCATTTAACTGATTTCATTTTCATTCTTCATTTAACTGATTTCATCGTTAACTGATTTCATCTTCATTTAACTGATTTCATCGTTAACTGATTTCATCGTTAACTGATTTCATCTTTAACTGATTTCATCGTTAACTGATTTCATCTTCATTTAACTGATTTCATCGTTAACTGATTTCATCTTCATTTAATTGATTTCATCGTTAACTGATTTCATCGTTAACTGATTTCATCGTTAACTGATTTCATCTTCATTTAACTGATTTCATCGTTAACTGATTTCATCGTTAACTGATTTCATCTTCATTTAACTGATTTCATTTTCATTCTTCATTTAACTGATTTCATCGTTAACTGATTTCATCTTCATTTAATTGATTTCATCGTTAACTGATTTCATCGTTAACTGATTTCATCGTTAACTGATTTCATCTTCATTTAACTGATTTCATCGTTAACTGATTTCATCGTTAACTGATTTCATCGTTAACTGATTTCATCTTCATTTAACTGATTTCATCGTTAACTGATTTCATCGTTAACTGATTTCATCTTCATTTAACTGATTTCATCGTTAACTGATTTCATCGTTAATTGATTTCATCGTTAACTGATTTCATTTTCATTCTTCATTTAACTGATTTCATCGTTAACTGATTTCATCGTTAACTGATTTCATCTTCATTTAATTGATTTCATCGTTAACTGATTTCATCGTTAACTGATTTCATCGTTAACTGATTTCATCTTCATTTAACTGATTTCATCGTTAACTGATTTCATCGTTAACTGATTTCATCTTCATTTAACTGATTTCATCGTTAACTGATTTCATAGTTAACTGATTTCATCTTCATTTAACTGATTTCATCGTTAACTGATTTCATCGTTAACTGATTTCATCTTTAACTGATTTCATCGTTAACTGATTTCATCTTCATTTAACTGATTTCATCGTTAACTGATTTCATCTTCATTTAATTGATTTCATCGTTAACTGATTTCATCGTTAACTGATTTCATCGTTAACTGATTTCATCGTTAACTGATTTCATCGTTAACTGATTTCATCTTCATTTAACTGATTTCATCGTTAACTGATTTCATCGTTAACTGATTTCATCTTCATTTAATTGATTTCATCGTTAACTGATTTCATCGTTAACTGATTTCATCGTTAACTGATTTCATCTTCATTTAACTGATTTCATCGTTAACTGATTTCATCGTTAACTGATTTCATCTTCATTTAACTGATTTCATCGTTAACTGATTTCATAGTTAACTGATTTCATCTTCATTTAACTGATTTCATCGTTAACTGATTTCATCGTTAACTGATTTCATCTTCATTTAACTGATTTCATTGTTAACTGATTTCATCGTTAACTGATTTCATCTTCATTTAACTGATTTCATCGTTAACTGATTTCATCGTTAACTGATTTCATCGTTAACTGATTTCATCTTCATTTAACTGATTTCATTTTCATTCTTCATTTAACTGATTTCATCGTTAACTGATTTCATCTTCATTTAACTGATTTCATCGTTAACTGATTTCATCGTTAACTGATTTCATCGTTAACTGATTTCATCTTTAACTGATTTCATCGTTAACTGATTTCATCTTCATTTAACTGATTTCATCGTTAACTGATTTCATCGTTAACTGATTTCATCTTTAACTGATTTCATCGTTAACTGATTTCATCTTCATTTAACTGATTTCATCGTTAACTGATTTCATCTTCATTTAATTGATTTCATCGTTAACTGATTTCATCGTTAACTGATTTCATCGTTAACTGATTTCATCGTTAACTGATTTCATCTTCATTTAACTGATTTCATCGTTAACTGATTTCATCGTTAACTGATTTCATCGTTAACTGATTTCATCTTCATTTAACTGATTTCATCTTCATTTAACTGATTTCATTGTTAACTGATTTCATCGTTAACTGATTTCATCTTCATTTAACTGATTTCATCGTTAACTGATTTCATCGTTAACTGATTTCATCGTTAACTGATTTCATCTTCATTTAACTGATTTCATTTTCATTCTTCATTTAACTGATTTCATCGTTAACTGATTTCATCTTCATTTAACTGATTTCATCGTTAACTGATTTCATCGTTAACTGATTTCATCGTTAACTGATTTCATCTTTAACTGATTTCATCGTTAACTGATTTCATCTTCATTTAACTGATTTCATCGTTAACTGATTTCATCTTCATTTAATTGATTTCATCGTTAACTGATTTCATCGTTAACTGATTTCATCGTTAACTGATTTCATCTTCATTTAACTGATTTCATCGTTAACTGATTTCATCGTTAACTGATTTCATCTTCATTTAACTGATTTCATTTTCATTCTTCATTTAACTGATTTCATCGTTAACTGATTTCATCTTCATTTAATTGATTTCATCGTTAACTGATTTCATCGTTAACTGATTTCATCGTTAACTGATTTCATCTTCATTTAACTGATTTCATCGTTAACTGATTTCATCGTTAACTGATTTCATCGTTAACTGATTTCATCGTTAACTGATTTCATCGTTAACTGATTTCATCTTCATTTAACTGATTTCATCGTTAACTGATTTCATCGTTAATTGATTTCATCGTTAACTGATTTCATTTTCATTCTTCATTTAACTGATTTCATCGTTAACTGATTTCATCGTTAACTGATTTCATCTTCATTTAACTGATTTCATCGTTAACTGATTTCATCGTTAATTGATTTCATCGTTAACTGATTTCATCTTCATTCTTCATTTAACTGATTTCATCGTTAACTGATTTCATCTTCATTTAACTGATTTCATCGTTAACTGATTTCATCGTTAACTGATTTCATCGTTAACTGATTTCATCTTCATTTAACTGATTTCATCGTTAACTGATTTCATCTTCATTCTTCATTTAACTGATTTCATCTTTAACTGATTTCATCGTTAACTGATTTCATCTTCATTTAACTGATTTCATCGTTAATTGATTTCATCGTTAACTGATTTCATCGTTAATTGATTTCATCGTTAACTGATTTCATCTTCATTTAACTGATTTCATCGTTAACTGATTTCATCTTCATTCTTCATTTAACTGATTTCATCTTTAACTGATTTCATCGTTAACTGATTTCATCTTCATTTAACTGATTTCATCGTTAATTGATTTCATCGTTAACTGATTTCATCGTTAATTGATTTCATCGTTAACTGATTTCATCTTCATTTAACTGATTTCATCGTTAACTGATTTCATCTTCATTCTTCATTTAACTGATTTCATCTTTAACTGATTTCATCGTTAACTGATTTCATCTTCATTTAACTGATTTCATCGTTAATTGATTTCATCGTTAACTGATTTCATCGTTAATTGATTTCATCGTTAACTGATTTCATCTTCATTTAACTGATTTCATCGTTAACTGATTTCATCTTCATTCTTCATTTAACTGATTTCATCTTTAACTGATTTCATCGTTAACTGATTTCATCTTCATTTAACTGATTTCATCGTTAATTGATTTCATCGTTAACTGATTTCATCGTTAACTGATTTCATCTTCATTTAACTGATTTCATCGTTAACTGATTTCATCGTTAACTGATTTCATCTTTAACTGATTTCATCTTCATTTAACTGATTTCATCGTTAACTGATTTCATCGTTAACTGATTTCATCGTTAACTGATTTCATCTTCATTTAACTGATTTCATCTTCATTTAACTGATTTCATCTTCATTTAACTGATTTCATCGTTAACTGATTTCATCGTTAACTGATTTCATCTTCATTTAATTGATTTCATCGTTAACTGATTTCATCGTTAACTGATTTCATCGTTAACTGATTTCATCTTCATTTAACTGATTTCATCGTTAACTGATTTCATCGTTAACTGATTTCATCGTTAACTGATTTCATCTTCATTTAACTGATTTCATCGTTAACTGATTTCATCGTTAACTGATTTCATCTTCATTTAACTGATTTCATCGTTAACTGATTTCATCGTTAATTGATTTCATCGTTAACTGATTTCATTTTCATTCTTCATTTAACTGATTTCATCGTTAACTGATTTCATCGTTAATTGATTTCATCGTTAACTGATTTCATCTTCATTCTTCATTTAACTGATTTCATCGTTAACTGATTTCATCTTCATTTAACTGATTTCATCGTTAACTGATTTCATCGTTAACTGATTTCATCGTTAACTGATTTCATCTTCATTTAACTGATTTCATCGTTAACTGATTTCATCTTCATTCTTCATTTAACTGATTTCATCTTTAACTGATTTCATCGTTAACTGATTTCATCTTCATTTAACTGATTTCATCGTTAATTGATTTCATCGTTAACTGATTTCATCGTTAATTGATTTCATCGTTAACTGATTTCATCTTCATTTAACTGATTTCATCGTTAACTGATTTCATCTTCATTCTTCATTTAACTGATTTCATCTTTAACTGATTTCATCGTTAACTGATTTCATCTTCATTTAACTGATTTCATCGTTAATTGATTTCATCGTTAACTGATTTCATCGTTAATTGATTTCATCGTTAACTGATTTCATCTTCATTTAACTGATTTCATCGTTAACTGATTTCATCTTCATTCTTCATTTAACTGATTTCATCTTTAACTGATTTCATCGTTAACTGATTTCATCTTCATTTAACTGATTTCATCGTTAATTGATTTCATCGTTAACTGATTTCATCGTTAATTGATTTCATCGTTAACTGATTTCATCTTCATTTAACTGATTTCATCGTTAACTGATTTCATCTTCATTCTTCATTTAACTGATTTCATCTTTAACTGATTTCATCGTTAACTGATTTCATCTTCATTTAACTGATTTCATCGTTAATTGATTTCATCGTTAACTGATTTCATCGTTAACTGATTTCATCTTCATTTAACTGATTTCATCGTTAACTGATTTCATCGTTAACTGATTTCATCTTTAACTGATTTCATCTTCATTTAACTGATTTCATCGTTAACTGATTTCATCGTTAACTGATTTCATCGTTAACTGATTTCATCTTCATTTAACTGATTTCATCGTTAACTGATTTCATCGTTAACTGATTTCATCTTCATTTAACTGATTTCATCGTTAACTGATTTCATCGTTAATTGATTTCATCGTTAACTGATTTCATTTTCATTCTTCATTTAACTGATTTCATCGTTAACTGATTTCATCGTTAACTGATTTCATCTTCATTTAACTGATTTCATCGTTAACTGATTTCATCGTTAATTGATTTCATCGTTAACTGATTTCATCTTCATTCTTCATTTAACTGATTTCATCGTTAACTGATTTCATCTTCATTTAACTGATTTCATCGTTAACTGATTTCATCGTTAACTGATTTCATCGTTAACTGATTTCATCTTCATTTAACTGATTTCATCGTTAACTGATTTCATCTTCATTCTTCATTTAACTGATTTCATCTTTAACTGATTTCATCGTTAACTGATTTCATCTTCATTTAACTGATTTCATCGTTAATTGATTTCATCGTTAACTGATTTCATCGTTAACTGATTTCATCTTCATTTAACTGATTTCATCGTTAACTGATTTCATCGTTAACTGATTTCATCTTTAACTGATTTCATCTTCATTTAACTGATTTCATCGTTAACTGATTTCATCGTTAACTGATTTCATCGTTAACTGATTTCATCTTCATTTAACTGATTTCATTGTTAACTGATTTCATCGTTAACTGATTTCATCTTCATTTAACTGATTTCATCGTTAACTGATTTCATCGTTAACTGATTTCATCGTTAACTGATTTCATCTTCATTTAACTGATTTCATTTTCATTCTTCATTTAACTGATTTCATCGTTAACTGATTTCATCTTCATTTAACTGATTTCATCGTTAACTGATTTCATCGTTAACTGATTTCATCGTTAACTGATTTCATCTTTAACTGATTTCATCGTTAACTGATTTCATCTTCATTTAACTGATTTCATCGTTAACTGATTTCATCTTCATTTAATTGATTTCATCGTTAACTGATTTCATCGTTAACTGATTTCATCGTTAACTGATTTCATCTTCATTTAACTGATTTCATCGTTAACTGATTTCATCGTTAACTGATTTCATCTTCATTTAACTGATTTCATTTTCATTCTTCATTTAACTGATTTCATCGTTAACTGATTTCATCTTCATTTAATTGATTTCATCGTTAACTGATTTCATCGTTAACTGATTTCATCTTCATGTAACTGATTTCATCGTTAACTGATTTCATCGTTAACTGATTTCATCGTTAACTGATTTCATCTTCATTTAACTGATTTCATCGTTAACTGATTTCATCGTTAATTGATTTCATCGTTACTGATTTCATTTTCATTCTTCATTTAACTGATTTCATCGTTAACTGATTTCATCGTTAACTGATTTCATCTTCATTTAACTGATTTCATCGTTAATTGATTTCATCGTTAACTGATTTCATCTTCATTTAACTGATTTCATCGTTAACTGATTTCATCGTTAACTGATTTCATCGTTAACTGATTTCATCTTTAACTGATTTCATCGTTAACTGATTTCATCGTTAACTGATTTCATCTTCATTTAACTGATTTCATTGTTAACTGATTTCATCGTTAACTGATTTCATCTTCATTTAATTGATTTCATCGTTAACTGATTTCATCTTCATTTAATTGATTTCATCGTTAACTGATTTCATCGTTAACTGATTTCATCGTTAACTGATTTCATCTTCATTTAACTGATTTCATCGTTAACTGATTTCATCGTTAACTGATTTCATCTTCATTTAACTGATTTCATCGTTAACTGATTTCATCGTTAACTGATTTCATCTTCATTTAACTGATTTCATCGTTAACTGATTTCATCGTTAACTGATTTCATCGTTAACTGATTTCATCGTTAACTGATTTCATCTTCATTTAACTGATTTCATTGTTAACTGATTTCATCGTTAACTGATTTCATCTTCATTTAACTGATTTCATCGTTAACTGATTTCATCGTTAACTGATTTCATCGTTAACTGATTTCATCTTCATTTAACTGATTTCATTTTCATTCTTCATTTAACTGATTTCATCGTTAACTGATTTCATCTTCATTTAACTGATTTCATCGTTAACTGATTTCATTGTTAACTGATTTCATCTTTAACTGATTTCATCGTTAACTGATTTCATCTTCATTTAACTGATTTCATCGTTAACTGATTTCATCTTCATTTAATTGATTTCATCGTTAACTGATTTCATCGTTAACTGATTTCATCGTTAATTGATTTCATCGTTAACTGATTTCATCTTCATTTAACTGATTTCATCGTTAATTGATTTCATCGTTAACTGATTTCATCGTTAACTGATTTCATCGTTAACTGATTTCATCTTCATTCTTCATTTAACTGATTTCATCTTTAACTGATTTCATCGTTAACTGATTTCATCTTCATTTAACTGATTTCATCGTTAATTGATTTCATCGTTAACTGATTTCATCGTGAATTGATTTCATCGTTAACTGATTTCTTCTTCATTTAACTGATTTCATCGTTAACTGATTTCATCTTCATTCTTCATTTAACTGATTTCATCTTTAACTGATTTCATCGTTAACTGATTTCATCTTCATTTAACTGATTTCATCGTTAATTGATTTCATCGTTAACTGATTTCATCGTTAACTGATTTCATCTTCATTTAACTGATTTCATCGTTAACTGATTTCATCGTTAACTGATTTCATCTTTAACTGATTTCATCTTCATTTAACTGATTTCATCGTTAACTGATTTCATCGTTAACTGATTTCATCGTTAACTGATTTCATCTTCATTTAACTGATTTCATCGTTAACTGATTTCATCGTTAACTGATTTCATCTTCATTTAATTGATTTCATCGTTAACTGATTTCATCGTTAACTGATTTCATCGTTAACTGATTTCATCGTTAACTGATTTCATCTTCATTTAACTGATTTCATCGTTAACTGATTTCATCGTTAACTGATTTCATCGTTAACTGATTTCATCTTCATTTAACTGATTTCATCGTTAACTGATTTCATCGTTAACTGATTTCATCTTCATTTAACTGATTTCATCGTTAATTGATTTCATCGTTAACTGATTTCATTTTCATTCTTCATTTAACTGATTTCATCGTTAACTGATTTCATCGTTAACTGATTTCATCTTCATTTAACTGATTTCATCGTTAACTGATTTCATCGTTAATTGATTTCATCGTTAACTGATTTCATCTTCATTCTTCATTTAACTGATTTCATCGTTAACTGATTTCATCTTCATTTAACTGATTTCATCGTTAACTGATTTCATCGTTAACTGATTTCATCGTTAACTGATTTCATCGTTAACTGATTTCATCTTCATTTAACTGATTTCATCGTTAACTGATTTCATCTTCATTCTTCATTTAACTGATTTCATCTTTAACTGATTTCATCGTTAACTGATTTCATCTTCATTTAACTGATTTCATCGTTAATTGATTTCATCGTTAACTGATTTCATCGTTAACTGATTTCATCTTCATTTAACTGATTTCATCGTTAACTGATTTCATCGTTAACTGATTTCATCTTTAACTGATTTCATCTTCATTTAACTGATTTCATCGTTAACTGATTTCATCGTTAACTGATTTCATCGTTAACTGATTTCATCTTCATTTAACTGATTTCATCTTCATTTAACTGATTTCATCGTTAACTGATTTCATCGTTAACTGATTTCATCTTCATTTAATTGATTTCATCGTTAACTGATTTCATCGTTAACTGATTTCATCGTTAACTGATTTCATCTTCATTTAACTGATTTCATCGTTAACTGATTTCATCGTTAACTGATTTCATCTTCATTTAACTGATTTCATCGTTAACTGATTTCATCTTCATTTAACTGATTTCATCGTTAACTGATTTCATCGTTAATTGATTTCATCGTTAACTGATTTCATTTTCATTCTTCATTTAACTGATTTCATCGTTAACTGATTTCATCGTTAACTGATTTCATCTTCATTTAACTGATTTCATCGTTAACTGATTTCATCGTTAATTGATTTCATCGTTAACTGATTTCATCTTCATTCTTCATTTAACTGATTTCATCGTTAACTGATTTCATCTTCATTTAACTGATTTCATCGTTAACTGATTTCATCGTTAACTGATTTCATCGTTAACTGATTTCATCTTCATTTAACTGATTTCATCGTTAACTGATTTCATCTTCATTCTTCATTTAACTGATTTCATCGTTAACTGATTTCATCGTTAACTGATTTCATCGTTAACTGATTTCATCGTTAACTGATTTCATCTTCATTTAACTGATTTCATCGTTAACTGATTTCATCTTCATTCTTCATTTAACTGATTTCATCGTTAACTGATTTCATCGTTAACTGATTTCATCTTCATTTAACTGATTTCATCGTTAATTGATTTCATCGTTAACTGATTTCATCGTTAACTGATTTCATCTTCATTTAACTGATTTCATCGTTAACTGATTTCATCGTTAACTGATTTCATCTTTAACTGATTTCATCTTCATTTAACTGATTTCATCGTTAACTGATTTCATCGTTAACTGATTTCATCGTTAACTGATTTCATCTTCATTTAACTGATTTCATTGTTAACTGATTTCATCGTTAACTGATTTCATCTTCATTTAACTGATTTCATCGTTAACTGATTTCATCGTTAACTGATTTCATCGTTAACTGATTTCATCTTCATTTAACTGATTTCATCGTTAACTGATTTCATCTTCATTTAACTGATTTCATCGTTAACTGATTTCATCGTTAACTGATTTCATCTTTAACTGATTTCATCGTTAACTGAATTCATCTTCATTTAACTGATTTCATCGTTAACTGATTTCATCTTCATTTAATTGATTTCATCGTTAACTGATTTCATCGTTAACTGATTTCATCGTTAACTGATTTCATCTTCATTTAACTGATTTCATCGTTAACTGATTTCATCGTTAACTGATTTCATCTTCATTTAACTGATTTCATTTTCATTCTTCATTTAACTGATTTCATCGTTAACTGATTTCATCTTCATTTAATTGATTTCATCGTTAACTGATTTCATCGTTAACTGATTTCATCTTCATTTAACTGATTTCATCGTTAACTGATTTCATCTTCATTTAACTGATTTCATTTTCATTCTTCATTTAACTGATTTCATCGTTAACTGATTTCATCTTCATTTAACTGATTTCATTTTCATTCTTCATTTAACTGATTTCATCGTGAACTGATTTCATCTTCATTTAACTGATTTCATCGTTAACTGATTTCATCGTTAATTGATTTCATCGTTAACTGATTTCATTTTCATTCTTCATTTAACTGATTTCATCGTTAACTGATTTCATCGTTAACTGATTTCATCTTCATTTAACTGATTTCATCGTTAATTGATTTCATCGTTAACTGATTTCATCTTCATTTAACTGATTTCATCGTTAACTGATTTCATCGTTAACTGATTTCATCGTTAACTGATTTCATCTTTAACTGATTTCATCGTTAACTGATTTCATCGTTAACTGATTTCATCTTCATTTAACTGATTTCATTGTTAACTGATTTCATCGTTAACTGATTTCATCTTCATTTAATTGATTTCATCGTTAACTGATTTCATCTTCATTTAATTGATTTCATCGTTAACTGATTTCATCGTTAACTGATTTCATCGTTAACTGATTTCATCTTCATTTAACTGATTTCATCGTTAACTGATTTCATCGTGAACTGATTTCATCTTCATTTAACTGATTTCATCGTTAACTGATTTCATCGTTAACTGATTTCATCTTCATTTAACTGATTTCATCGTTAACTGATTTCATCGTTAACTGATTTCATCTTCATTTAACTGATTTCATTGTTAACTGATTTCATCGTTAACTGATTTCATCTTCATTTAACTGATTTCATCGTTAACTGATTTCATCGTTAACTGATTTCATCTTCATTTAACTGATTTCATTTTCATTCTTCATTTAACTGATTTCATCGTTAACTGATTTCATCTTCATTCTTCATTTAACTGATTTCATCTTTAACTGATTTCATCGTTAACTGATTTCATCTTCATTTAACTGATTTCATCGTTAATTGATTTCATCGTTAACTGATTTCATCGTTAATTGATTTCATCGTTAACTGATTTCATCTTCATTTAACTGATTTCATCGTTAACTGATTTCATCTTCATTCTTCATTTAACTGATTTCATCTTTAACTGATTTCATCGTTAACTGATTTCATCTTCATTTAACTGATTTCATCGTTAATTGATTTCATCGTTAACTGATTTCATCGTTAATTGATTTCATCGTTAACTGATTTCATCTTCATTTAACTGATTTCATCGTTAACTGATTTCATCTTCATTCTTCATTTAACTGATTTCATCTTTAACTGATTTCATCGTTAACTGATTTCATCTTCATTTAACTGATTTCATCGTTAATTGATTTCATCGTTAACTGATTTCATCGTTAACTGATTTCATCTTCATTTAACTGATTTCATCGTTAACTGATTTCATCGTTAACTGATTTCATCTTTAACTGATTTCATCTTCATTTAACTGATTTCATCGTTAACTGATTTCATCGTTAACTGATTTCATCGTTAACTGATTTCATCTTCATTTAACTGATTTCATCGTTAACTGATTTCATCGTTAACTGATTTCATCTTCATTTAACTGATTTCATCGTTAACTGATTTCATCGTTAATTGATTTCATCGTTAACTGATTTCATTTTCATTCTTCATTTAACTGATTTCATCGTTAACTGATTTCATCGTTAACTGATTTCATCTTCATTTAACTGATTTCATCGTTAACTGATTTCATCGTTAATTGATTTCATCGTTAACTGATTTCATCTTCATTCTTCATTTAACTGATTTCATCGTTAACTGATTTCATCTTCATTTAACTGATTTCATCGTTAACTGATTTCATCGTTAACTGATTTCATCTTCATTTAACTGATTTCATCGTTAACTGATTTCATCTTCATTCTTCATTTAACTGATTTCATCTTTAACTGATTTCATCGTTAACTGATTTCATCTTCATTTAACTGATTTCATCGTTAATTGATTTCATCGTTAACTGATTTCATCGTTAACTGATTTCATCTTCATTTAACTGATTTCATCGTTAACTGATTTCATCGTTAACTGATTTCATCTTTAACTGATTTCATCTTCATTTAACTGATTTCATCGTTAACTGATTTCATCGTTAACTGATTTCATCGTTAACTGATTTCATCTTCATTTAACTGATTTCATTGTTAACTGATTTCATCGTTAACTGATTTCATCTTCATTTAACTGATTTCATCGTTAACTGATTTCATCGTTAACTGATTTCATCGTTAACTGATTTCATCTTCATTTAACTGATTTCATTTTCATTCTTCATTTAACTGATTTCATCGTTAACTGATTTCATCTTCATTTAACTGATTTCATCGTTAACTGATTTCATCGTTAACTGATTTCATCGTTAACTGATTTCATCTTTAACTGATTTCATCGTTAACTGATTTCATCTTCATTTAACTGATTTCATCGTTAACTGATTTCATCTTCATTTAATTGATTTCATCGTTAACTGATTTCATCGTTAACTGATTTCATCGTTAACTGATTTCATCTTCATTTAACTGATTTCATCGTTAACTGATTTCATCGTTAACTGATTTCATCTTCATTTAACTGATTTCATTTTCATTCTTCATTTAACTGATTTCATCGTTAACTGATTTCATCTTCATTTAATTGATTTCATCGTTAACTGATTTCATCGTTAACTGATTTCATCTTCATGTAACTGATTTCATCGTTAACTGATTTCATCGTTAACTGATTTCATCTTCATTTAACTGATTTCATCGTTAACTGATTTCATCGTTAATTGATTTCATCGTTAACTGATTTCATTTTCATTCTTCATTTAACTGATTTCATCGTTAACTGATTTCATCGTTAACTGATTTCATCTTCATTTAACTGATTTCATCGTTAATTGATTTCATCGTTAACTGATTTCATCTTCATTTAACTGATTTCATCGTTAACTGATTTCATCGTTAACTGATTTCATCGTTAACTGATTTCATCGTTAACTGATTTCATCTTCATTTAACTGATTTCATTGTTAACTGATTTCATCGTTAACTGATTTCATCTTCATTTAATTGATTTCATCGTTAACTGATTTCATCTTCATTTAATTGATTTCATCGTTAACTGATTTCATCGTTAACTGATTTCATCGTTAACTGATTTCATCTTCATTTAACTGATTTCATCGTTAACTGATTTCATCGTTAACTGATTTCATCGTTAACTGATTTCATCTTCATTTAACTGATTTCATTTTCATTCTTCATTTAACTGATTTCATCGTTAACTGATTTCATCTTCATTTAACTGATTTCATCGTTAACTGATTTCATTGTTAACTGATTTCATCTTTAACTGATTTCATCGTTAACTGATTTCATCTTCATTTAACTGATTTCATCGTTAACTGATTTCATCTTCATTTAATTGATTTCATCGTTAACTGATTTCATCGTTAACTGATTTCATCGTTAATTGATTTCATCGTTAACTGATTTCATCTTCATTTAACTGATTTCATCGTTAATTGATTTCATCGTTAACTGATTTCATCGTTAACTGATTTCATCGTTAACTGATTTCATCTTCATTCTTCATTTAACTGATTTCATCTTTAACTGATTTCATCGTTAACTGATTTCATCTTCATTTAACTGATTTCATCGTTAATTGATTTCATCGTTAACTGATTTCATCGTTAATTGATTTCATCGTTAACTGATTTCATCTTCATTTAACTGATTTCATCGTTAACTGATTTCATCTTCATTCTTCATTTAACTGATTTCATCTTTAACTGATTTCATCGTTAACTGATTTCATCTTCATTTAACTGATTTCATCGTTAATTGATTTCATCGTTAACTGATTTCATCGTTAACTGATTTCATCTTCATTTAACTGATTTCATCGTTAACTGATTTCATCGTTAACTGATTTCATCGTTAACTGATTTCATCTTTAACTGATTTCATCTTCATTTAACTGATTTCATCGTTAACTGATTTCATCGTTAACTGATTTCATCGTTAACTGATTTCATCTTCATTTAACTGATTTCATCGTTAACTGATTTCATCGTTAACTGATTTCATCTTCATTTAATTGATTTCATCGTTAACTGATTTCATCGTTAACTGATTTCATCGTTAACTGATTTCATCTTCATTTAACTGATTTCATCGTTAACTGATTTCATCGTTAACTGATTTCATCGTTAACTGATTTCATCTTCATTTAACTGATTTCATCGTTAACTGATTTCATCGTTAACTGATTTCATCTTCATTTAACTGATTTCATCGTTAATTGATTTCATCGTTAACTGATTTCATTTTCATTCTTCATTTAACTGATTTCATCGTTAACTGATTTCATCGTTAACTGATTTCATCTTCATTTAACTGATTTCATCGTTAACTGATTTCATCGTTAATTGATTTCATCGTTAACTGATTTCATCTTCATTCTTCATTTAACTGATTTCATCGTTAACTGATTTCATCTTCATTTAACTGATTTCATCGTTAACTGATTTCATCGTTAACTGATTTCATCGTTAACTGATTTCATCGTTAACTGATTTCATCTTCATTTAACTGATTTCATCGTTAACTGATTTCATCTTCATTCTTCATTTAACTGATTTCATCTTTAACTGATTTCATCGTTAACTGATTTCATCTTCATTTAACTGATTTCATCGTTAATTGATTTCATCGTTAACTGATTTCATCGTTAACTGATTTCATCTTCATTTAACTGATTTCATCGTTAACTGATTTCATCGTTAACTGATTTCATCTTTAACTGATTTCATCTTCATTTAACTGATTTCATCGTTAACTGATTTCATCGTTAACTGATTTCATCGTTAACTGATTTCATCTTCATTTAACTGATTTCATCTTCATTTAACTGATTTCATCGTTAACTGATTTCATCGTTAACTGATTTCATCTTCATTTAATTGATTTCATCGTTAACTGATTTCATCGTTAACTGATTTCATCGTTAACTGATTTCATCTTCATTTAACTGATTTCATCGTTAACTGATTTCATCTTCATTTAACTGATTTCATCGTTAACTGATTTCATCGTTAATTGATTTCATCGTTAACTGATTTCATTTTCATTCTTCATTTAACTGATTTCATCGTTAACTGATTTCATCGTTAACTGATTTCATCTTCATTTAACTGATTTCATCGTTAACTGATTTCATCGTTAATTGATTTCATCGTTAACTGATTTCATCTTCATTCTTCATTTAACTGATTTCATCGTTAACTGATTTCATCTTCATTTAACTGATTTCATCGTTAACTGATTTCATCGTTAACTGATTTCATCGTTAACTGATTTCATCTTCATTTAACTGATTTCATCGTTAACTGATTTCATCTTCATTCTTCATTTAACTGATTTCATCGTTAACTGATTTCATCGTTAACTGATTTCATCTTCATTTAACTGATTTCATCGTTAATTGATTTCATCGTTAACTGATTTCATCGTTAACTGATTTCATCTTCATTTAACTGATTTCATCGTTAACTGATTTCATCGTTAACTGATTTCATCTTTAACTGATTTCATCTTCATTTAACTGATTTCATCGTTAACTGATTTCATCGTTAACTGATTTCATCGTTAACTGATTTCATCTTCATTTAACTGATTTCATTGTTAACTGATTTCATCGTTAACTGATTTCATCTTCATTTAACTGATTTCATCGTTAACTGATTTCATCGTTAACTGATTTCATCGTTAACTGATTTCATCTTCATTTAACTGATTTCATTTTCATTCTTCATTTAACTGATTTCATCGTTAACTGATTTCATCTTCATTTAACTGATTTCATCGTTAACTGATTTCATCGTTAACTGATTTCATCGTTAACTGATTTCATCTTTAACTGATTTCATCGTTAACTGATTTCATCTTCATTTAACTGATTTCATCGTTAACTGATTTCATCTTCATTTAATTGATTTCATCGTTAACTGATTTCATCGTTAACTGATTTCATCGTTAACTGATTTCATCTTCATTTAACTGATTTCATCGTTAACTGATTTCATCGTTAACTGATTTCATCGTTAACTGATTTCATCTTCATTTAACTGATTTCATTTTCATTCTTCATTTAACTGATTTCATCGTTAACTGATTTCATCTTCATTTAATTGATTTCATCGTTAACTGATTTCATCGTTAACTGATTTCATCTTCATTTAACTGATTTCATCGTTAACTGATTTCATCTTCATTTAACTGATTTCATTTTCATTCTTCATTTAACTGATTTCATCGTTAACTGATTTCATCTTCATTTAACTGATTTCATTTTCATTCTTCATTTAACTGATTTCATCGTGAACTGATTTCATCTTCATTTAACTGATTTCATCGTTAACTGATTTCATCGTTAATTGATTTCATCGTTAACTGATTTCATTTTCATTCTTCATTTAACTGATTTCATCGTTAACTGATTTCATCGTTAACTGATTTCATCTTCATTTAACTGATTTCATCGTTAATTGATTTCATCGTTAACTGATTTCATCTTCATTTAACTGATTTCATCGTTAACTGATTTCATCGTTAACTGATTTCATCGTTAACTGATTTCATCTTTAACTGATTTCATCGTTAACTGATTTCATCGTTAACTGATTTCATCTTCATTTAACTGATTTCATTGTTAACTGATTTCATCGTTAACTGATTTCATCTTCATTTAATTGATTTCATCGTTAACTGATTTCATCTTCATTTAATTGATTTCATCGTTAACTGATTTCATCGTTAACTGATTTCATCGTTAACTGATTTCATCTTCATTTAACTGATTTCATCGTTAACTGATTTCATCGTTAACTGATTTCATCTTCATTTAACTGATTTCATCGTTAACTGATTTCATCGTTAACTGATTTCATCTTCATTTAACTGATTTCATCGTTAACTGATTTCATCGTTAACTGATTTCATCGTTAACTGATTTCATCGTTAACTGATTTCATCTTCATTTAACTGATTTCATTGTTAACTGATTTCATCGTTAACTGATTTCATCTTCATTTAACTGATTTCATCGTTAACTGATTTCATCGTTAACTGATTTCATCGTTAACTGATTTCATCTTCATTTAACTGATTTCATTTTCATTCTTCATTTAACTGATTTCATCGTTAACTGATTTCATCTTCATTTAACTGATTTCATCGTTAACTGATTTCATCGTTAACTGATTTCATCGTTAACTGATTTCATCTTTAACTGATTTCATCGTTAACTGATTTCATCTTCATTTAACTGATTTCATCGTTAACTGATTTCATCTTCATTTAATTGATTTCATCGTTAACTGATTTCATCGTTAACTGATTTCATCGTTAACTGATTTCATCGTTAACTGATTTCATCTTCATTTAACTGATTTCATCGTTAACTGATTTCATCGTTAACTGATTTCATCTTCATTTAACTGATTTCATTTTCATTCTTCATTTAACTGATTTCATCGTTAACTGATTTCATCTTCATTTAATTGATTTCATCGTTAACTGATTTCATCGTTAACTGATTTCATCTTCATTTAACTGATTTCATCGTTAACTGATTTCATCGTTAACTGATTTCATCGTTAACTGATTTCATCTTCATTTAACTGATTTCATCGTTAACTGATTTCATCGTTAACTGATTTCATCTTCATTTAACTGATTTCATCGTTAACTGATTTCATCGTTAATTGATTTCATCGTTAACTGATTTCATTTTCATTCTTCATTTAACTGATTTCATCGTTAACTGATTTCATCGTTAACTGATTTCATCTTCATTTAACTGATTTCATCGTTAACTGATTTCATCGTTAATTGGTTTCATCGTTAACTGATTTCATCTTCATTCTTCATTTAACTGATTTCATCGTTAACTGATTTCATCTTCATTTAACTGATTTCATCGTTAACTGATTTCATCGTTAACTGATTTCATCGTTAACTGATTTCATCTTCATTTAACTGATTTCATCGTTAACTGATTTCATCTTCATTCTTCATTTAACTGATTTCATCTTTAACTGATTTCATCGTTAACTGATTTCATCTTCATTTAACTGATTTCATCGTTAATTGATTTCATCGTTAACTGATTTCATCGTTAATTGATTTCATCGTTAACTGATTTCATCTTCATTTAACTGATTTCATCGTTAACTGATTTCATCTTCATTCTTCATTTAACTGATTTCATCTTTAACTGATTTCATCGTTAACTGATTTCATCTTCATTTAACTGATTTCATCGTTAATTGATTTCATCGTTAACTGATTTCATCGTTAATTGATTTCATCGTTAACTGATTTCATCTTCATTTAACTGATTTCATCGTTAACTGATTTCATCTTCATTCTTCATTTAACTGATTTCATCTTTAACTGATTTCATCGTTAACTGATTTCATCTTCATTTAACTGATTTCATCGTTAATTGATTTCATCGTTAACTGATTTCATCGTTAATTGATTTCATCGTTAACTGATTTCATCTTCATTTAACTGATTTCATCGTTAACTGATTTCATCTTCATTCTTCATTTAACTGATTTCATCTTTAACTGATTTCATCGTTAACTGATTTCATCTTCATTTAACTGATTTCATCGTTAATTGATTTCATCGTTAACTGATTTCATCGTTAACTGATTTCATCTTCATTTAACTGATTTCATCGTTAACTGATTTCATCGTTAACTGATTTCATCTTTAACTGATTTCATCTTCATTTAACTGATTTCATCGTTAACTGATTTCATCGTTAACTGATTTCATCGTTAACTGATTTCATCGTTAACTGATTTCATCTTCATTTAACTGATTTCATCTTCATTTAACTGATTTCATCGTTAACTGATTTCATCGTTAACTGATTTCATCTTCATTTAATTGATTTCATCGTTAACTGATTTCATCGTTAACTGATTTCATCGTTAACTGATTTCATCTTCATTTAACTGATTTCATCGTTAACTGATTTCATCGTTAACTGATTTCATCGTTAACTGATTTCATCTTCATTTAACTGATTTCATCGTTAACTGATTTCATCGTTAACTGATTTCATCTTCATTTAACTGATTTCATCGTTAACTGATTTCATCGTTAATTGATTTCATCGTTAACTGATTTCATCTTCATTCTTCATTTAACTGATTTCATCGTTAACTGATTTCATCTTCATTTAACTGATTTCATCGTTAACTGATTTCATCGTTAACTGATTTCATCGTTAACTGATTTCATCTTCATTTAACTGATTTCATCGTTAACTGATTTCATCTTCATTCTTCATTTAACTGATTTCATCTTTAACTGATTTCATCGTTAACTGATTTCATCTTCATTTAACTGATTTCATCGTTAATTGATTTCATCGTTAACTGATTTCATCGTTAATTGATTTCATCGTTAACTGATTTCATCTTCATTTAACTGATTTCATCGTTAACTGATTTCATCTTCATTCTTCATTTAACTGATTTCATCTTTAACTGATTTCATCGTTAACTGATTTCATCTTCATTTAACTGATTTCATCGTTAATTGATTTCATCGTTAACTGATTTCATCGTTAATTGATTTCATCGTTAACTGATTTCATCTTCATTTAACTGATTTCATCGTTAACTGATTTCATCTTCATTCTTCATTTAACTGATTTCATCTTTAACTGATTTCATCGTTAACTGATTTCATCTTCATTTAACTGATTTCATCGTTAATTGATTTCATCGTTAACTGATTTCATCGTTAACTGATTTCATCTTCATTTAACTGATTTCATCGTTAACTGATTTCATCGTTAACTGATTTCATCGTTAACTGATTTCATCTTCATTTAACTGATTTCATCGTTAATTGATTTCATCGTTAACTGATTTCATCGTTAACTGATTTCATCTTCATTTAACTGATTTCATCGTTAACTGATTTCATCGTTAACTGATTTCATCTTTAACTGATTTCATCTTCATTTAACTGATTTCATCGTTAACTGATTTCATCGTTAACTGATTTCATCGTTAACTGATTTCATCTTCATTTAACTGATTTCATTGTTAACTGATTTCATCGTTAACTGATTTCATCTTCATTTAACTGATTTCATCGTTAACTGATTTCATCGTTAACTGATTTCATCGTTAACTGATTTCATCTTCATTTAACTGATTTCATCGTTAACTGATTTCATCGTTAACTGATTTCATCGTTAACTGATTTCATCTTTAACTGATTTCATCGTTAACTGATTTCATCTTCATTTAACTGATTTCATCGTTAACTGATTTCATCTTCATTTAATTGATTTCATCGTTAACTGATTTCATCGTTAACTGATTTCATCGTTAACTGATTTCATCTTCATTTAACTGATTTCATCGTTAACTGATTTCATCGTTAACTGATTTCATCTTCATTTAACTGATTTCATCGTTAACTGATTTCATCGTTAATTGATTTCATCGTTAACTGATTTCATTTTCATTCTTCATTTAACTGATTTCATCGTTAACTGATTTCATCGTTAACTGATTTCATCTTAATTTAACTGATTTCATCGTTAACTGATTTCATCGTTAACTGATTTCATCTTCATTTAACTGATTTCATCGTTAACTGATTTCATCGTTAATTGATTTCATCGTTAACTGATTTCATCTTCATTCTTCATTTAACTGATTTCATCGTTAACTGATTTCATCTTCATTTAACTGATTTCATCGTTAACTGATTTCATCGTTAACTGATTTCATCGTTAACTGATTTCATCGTTAACTGATTTCATCTTCATTTAACTGATTTCATTGTTAACTGATTTCATCGTTAACTGATTTCATCTTCATTTAACTGATTTCATCGTTAACTGATTTCATCGTTAACTGATTTCATCGTTAACTGATTTCATCTTCATTTAACTGATTTCATTTTCATTCTTCATTTAACTGATTTCATCGTTAACTGATTTCATCTTCATTTAACTGATTTCATCGTTAACTGATTTCATCGTTAACTGATTTCATCGTTAACTGATTTCATCTTTAACTGATTTCATCGTTAACTGATTTCATCGTTAACTGATTTCATCTTCATTTAATTGATTTCATCGTTAACTGATTTCATCGTTAACTGATTTCATCGTTAACTGATTTCATCGTTAACTGATTTCATCTTCATTTAACTGATTTCATCGTTAACTGATTTCATCTTCATTCTTCATTTAACTGATTTCATCTTTAACTGATTTCATCGTTAACTGATTTCATCGTTAATTGATTTCATCGTTAACTGATTTCATCGTTAACTGATTTCATCGTTAACTGATTTCATCTTCATTCTTCATTTAACTGATTTCATCTTTAACTGATTTCATCGTTAACTGATTTCATCTTCATTTAACTGATTTCATCGTTAATTGATTTCATCGTTAACTGATTTCATCGTTAATTGATTTCATCGTTAACTGATTTCATCTTCATTTAACTGATTTCATCGTTAACTGATTTCATCTTCATTCTTCATTTAACTGATTTCATCTTTAACTGATTTCATCGTTAACTGATTTCATCTTCATTTAACTGATTTCATCGTTAATTGATTTCATCGTTAACTGATTTCATCGTTAACTGATTTCATCTTCATTTAACTGATTTCATCGTTAACTGATTTCATCGTTAACTGATTTCATCTTTAACTGATTTCATCTTCATTTAACTGATTTCATCGTTAACTGATTTCATCGTTAACTGATTTCATCGTTAACTGATTTCATCTTCATTTAACTGATTTCATCTTCATTTAACTGATTTCATCGTTAACTGATTTCATCGTTAACTGATTTCATCTTCATTTAATTGATTTCATCGTTAACTGATTTCATCGTTAACTGATTTCATCGTTAACTGATTTCATCTTCATTTAACTGATTTCATCGTTAACTGATTTCATCGTTAACTGATTTCATCGTTAACTGATTTCATCTTCATTTAACTGATTTCATCGTTAACTGATTTCATCGTTAACTGATTTCATCTTCATTTAACTGATTTCATCGTTAACTGATTTCATCGTTAATTGATTTCATCGTTAACTGATTTCATTTTCATTCTTCATTTAACTGATTTCATCGTTAACTGATTTCATCGTTAACTGATTTCATCTTCATTTAACTGATTTCATCGTTAACTGATTTCATCTTCATTCTTCATTTAACTGATTTCATCGTTAACTGATTTCATCTTCATTTAACTGATTTCATCGTTAACTGATTTCATCGTTAACTGATTTCATCTTCATTTAACTGATTTCATCGTTAACTGATTTCATCTTCATTCTTCATTTAACTGATTTCATCTTTAACTGATTTCATCGTTAACTGATTTCATCTTCATTTAACTGATTTCATCGTTAATTGATTTCATCGTTAACTGATTTCATCGTTAACTGATTTCATCTTCATTTAACTGATTTCATCGTTAACTGATTTCATCGTTAACTGATTTCATCTTTAACTGATTTCATCTTCATTTAACTGATTTCATCGTTAACTGATTTCATCGTTAACTGATTTCATCGTTAACTGATTTCATCTTCATTTAACTGATTTCATTGTTAACTGATTTCATCGTTAACTGATTTCATCTTCATTTAACTGATTTCATCGTTAACTGATTTCATCGTTAACTGATTTCATCGTTAACTGATTTCATCTTCATTTAACTGATTTCATTTTCATTCTTCATTTAACTGATTTCATCGTTAACTGATTTCATCTTCATTTAACTGATTTCATCGTTAACTGATTTCATCGTTAACTGATTTCATCTTCATTTAACTGATTTCATTTTCATTCTTCATTTAACTGATTTCATCGTTAACTGATTTCATCTTCATTTAACTGATTTCATCGTTAACTGATTTCATCTTTAACTGATTTCATCGTTAACTGATTTCATCTTCATTTAACTGATTTCATCGTTAACTGATTTCATCTTCATTTAATTGATTTCATCGTTAACTGATTTCATCGTTAACTGATTTCATCGTTAACTGATTTCATCTTCATTTAACTGATTTCATTTTCATTCTTCATTTAACTGATTTCATCGTTAACTGATTTCATCTTCATTTAACTGATTTCATCGTTAACTGATTTCATCGTTAACTGATTTCATCTTTAACTGATTTCATCGTTAACTGATTTCATCTTCATTTAACTGATTTCATCGTTAACTGATTTCATCTTCATTTAATTGATTTCATCGTTAACTGATTTCATCGTTAACTGATTTCATCGTTAACTGATTTCATCTTCATTTAACTGATTTCATCGTTAACTGATTTCATCGTTAACTGATTTCATCTTCATTTAACTGATTTCATCGTTAACTGATTTCATCGTTAACTGATTTCATCGTTAACTGATTTCATCTTCATTTAACTGATTTCATTGTTAACTGATTTCATCGTTAACTGATTTCATCTTCATTTAACTGATTTCATCGTTAACTGATTTCATCGTTAACTGATTTCATCGTTAACTGATTTCATCTTCATTTAACTGATTTCATTTTCATTCTTCATTTAACTGATTTCATCGTTAACTGATTTCATCTTCATTTAACTGATTTCATCGTTAACTGATTTCATCGTTAACTGATTTCATCGTTAACTGATTTCATCTTTAACTGATTTCATCGTTAACTGATTTCATCTTCATTTAACTGATTTCATCGTTAACTGATTTCATCTTCATTTAACTGATTTCATCGTTAACTGATTTCATCGTTAACTGATTTCATCTTTAACTGATTTCATCGTTAACTGATTTCATCTTCATTTAACTGATTTCATCGTTAACTGATTTCATCTTCATTTAATTGATTTCATCGTTAACTGATTTCATCGTTAACTGATTTCATCTTTAACTGATTTCATCGTTAACTGATTTCATCTTCATTTAACTGATTTCATCGTTAACTGATTTCATCTTCATTTAATTGATTTCATCGTTAACTGATTTCATCGTTAACTGATTTCATCGTTAACTGATTTCATCTTCATTTAACTGATTTCATCGTTAACTGATTTCATCGTTAACTGATTTCATCTTCATTTAACTGATTTCATCGTTAACTGATTTCATCGTTAACTGATTTCATCGTTAACTGATTTCATCTTCATTTAACTGATTTCATTGTTAACTGATTTCATCGTTAACTGATTTCATCTTCATTTAACTGATTTCATCGTTAACTGATTTCATCGTTAACTGATTTCATCGTTAACTGATTTCATCTTCATTTAACTGATTTCATTTTCATTCTTCATTTAACTGATTTCATCGTTAACTGATTTCATCTTCATTTAACTGATTTCATCGTTAACTGATTTCATCGTTAACTGATTTCATCGTTAACTGATTTCATCTTTAACTGATTTCATCGTTAACTGATTTCATCTTCATTTAACTGATTTCATCGTTAACTGATTTCATCTTCATTTAATTGATTTCATCGTTAACTGATTTCATCGTTAACTGATTTCATCTTCATTTAACTGATTTCATCGTTAACTGATTTCATCGTTAATTGATTTCATCGTTAACTGATTTCATTTCATTCTTCATTTAACTGATTTCATCGTTAACTGATTTCATCGTTAACTGATTTCATCTTCATTTAACTGATTTCATCGTTAACTGATTTCATCGTTAATTGATTTCATCGTTAACTGATTTCATCTTCATTCTTCATTTAACTGATTTCATCGTTAACTGATTTCATCTTCATTTAACTGATTTCATCGTTAACTGATTTCATCGTTAACTGATTTCATCGTTAACTGATTTCATCTTCATTTAACTGATTTCATCGTTAACTGATTTCATCTTCATTCTTCATTTAACTGATTTCATCTTTAACTGATTTCATCGTTAACTGATTTCATCTTCATTTAACTGATTTCATCGTTAATTGATTTCATCGTTAACTGATTTCATCGTTAACTGATTTCATCGTTAACTGATTTCATCTTCATTTAACTGATTTCATCGTTAATTGATTTCATCGTTAACTGATTTCATCGTTAATTGATTTCATCGTTAACTGATTTCATCGTTAACTGATTTCATCGTTAACTGATTTCATCTTCATTTAATTGATTTCATCGTTAACTGATTTCATCGTTAACTGATTTCATCGTTAACTGATTTCATCGTTAACTGATTTCATCTTCATTTAACTGATTTCATCGTTAACTGATTTCATCGTTAACTGATTTCATCGTTAACTGATTTCATCTTCATTTAACTGATTTCATCGTTAACTGATTTCATCGTTAACTGATTTCATCTTCATTTAACTGATTTCATCGTTAACTGATTTCATCGTTAATTGATTTCATCGTTAACTGATTTCATTTTCATTCTTCATTTAACTGATTTCATCGTTAACTGATTTCATCGTTAACTGATTTCATCTTCATTTAACTGATTTCATCGTTAACTGATTTCATCGTTAATTGATTTCATCGTTAACTGATTTCATCTTCATTCTTCATTTAACTGATTTCATCGTTAACTGATTTCATCTTCATTTAACTGATTTCATCGTTAACTGATTTCATCGTTAACTGATTTCATCGTTAACTGATTTCATCTTCATTTAACTGATTTCATCGTTAACTGATTTCATCTTCATTCTTCATTTAACTGATTTCATCTTTAACTGATTTCATCGTTAACTGATTTCATCTTCATTTAACTGATTTCATCGTTAATTGATTTCATCGTTAACTGATTTCATCGTTAACTGATTTCATCTTCATTTAACTGATTTCATCGTTAACTGATTTCATCGTTAACTGATTTCATCTTTAACTGATTTCATCTTCATTTAACTGATTTCATCGTTAACTGATTTCATCGTTAACTGATTTCATCGTTAACTGATTTCATCTTCATTTAACTGATTTCATTGTTAACTGATTTCATCGTTAACTGATTTCATCTTCATTTAACTGATTTCATCGTTAACTGATTTCATCGTTAACTGATTTCATCTTCATTTAACTGATTTCATTTTCATTCTTCATTTAACTGATTTCATCGTTAACTGATTTCATCTTCATTTAACTGATTTCATCGTTAACTGATTTCATCGTTAACTGATTTCATCGTTAACTGATTTCATCTTTAACTGATTTCATCGTTAACTGATTTCATCTTCATTTAACTGATTTCATCGTTAACTGATTTCATCTTCATTTAATTGATTTCATCGTTAACTGATTTCATCGTTAACTGATTTCATCGTTAACTGATTTCATCTTCATTTAACTGATTTCATCGTTAATTGATTTCATCGTTAACTGATTTCATCTTCATTTAACTGATTTCATCGTTAACTGATTTCATCTTCATTCTTCATTTAACTGATTTCATCTTTAACTGATTTCATCGTTAACTGATTTCATCTTCATTTAACTGATTTCATCGTTAATTGATTTCATCGTTAACTGATTTCATCGTTAACTGATTTCATCTTCATTTAACTGATTTCATCGTTAACTGATTTCATCGTTAACTGATTTCATCTTCATTTAACTGATTTCATCGTTAACTGATTTCATCGTTAACTGATTTCATCGTTAACTGATTTCATCTTCATTTAACTGATTTCATCTTCATTTAACTGATTTCATCGTTAACTGATTTCATCGTTAACTGATTTCATCTTCATTTAATTGATTTCATCGTTAACTGATTTCATCGTTAACTGATTTCATCGTTAACTGATTTCATCTTCATTTAACTGATTTCATCGTTAACTGATTTCATCGTTAACTGATTTCATCGTTAACTGATTTCATCTTCATTCTTCATTTAACTGATTTCATCGTTAACTGATTTCATCTTCATTTAACTGATTTCATCCGTTAACTGATTTCATCGTTAACTGATTTCATCGTTAACTGATTTCATCTTCATTTAACTGATTTCATCGTTAACTGATTTCATCTTCATTTAATTGATTTCATCGTTAACTGATTTCATCGTTAACTGATTTCATCGTTAACTGATTTCATCTTCATTTAACTGATTTCATCGTTAACTGATTTCATCGTTAACTGATTTCATCTTCATTTAACTGATTTCATTCTTCATTTAACTGATTTCATCGTTAACTGATTTCATCTTCATTTAATTGATTTCATCGTTAACTGATTTCATCGTTAACTGATTTCATCGTTAACTGATTTCATCTTCATTTAACTGATTTCATCGTTAACTGATTTCATCGTTAACTGATTTCATCGTTAACTGATTTCATCTTCATTTAACTGATTTCATCGTTAACTGATTTCATCGTTAACTGATTTCATCTTCATTTAACTGATTTCATCGTTAACTGATTTCATCGTTAATTGATTTCATCGTTAACTGATTTCATTTTCATTCTTCATTTAACTGATTTCATCGTTAACTGATTTCATCGTTAACTGATTTCATCTTCATTTAACTGATTTCATCGTTAACTGATTTCATCGTTAATTGATTTCATCGTTAACTGATTTCATCTTCATTCTTCATTTAACTGATTTCATCGTTAACTGATTTCATCTTCATTTAACTGATTTCATCGTTAACTGATTTCATCGTTAACTGATTTCATCGTTAACTGATTTCATCTTCATTTAACTGATTTCATTGTTAACTGATTTCATCGTTAACTGATTTCATCTTCATTTAACTGATTTCATCGTTAACTGATTTCATCGTTAACTGATTTCATCGTTAACTGATTTCATCTTCATTTAACTGATTTCATTTTCATTCTTCATTTAACTGATTTCATCGTTAACTGATTTCATCGTTAACTGATTTCATCTTCATTTAACTGATTTCATCGTTAATTGATTTCATCGTTAACTGATTTCATCGTTAATGATTTCATCGTTAACTGATTTCATCTTCATTTAACTGATTTCATCGTTAACTGATTTCATCTTCATTCTTCATTTAACTGATTTCATCTTTAACTGATTTCATCGTTAACTGATTTCATCTTCATTTAACTGATTTCATCGTTAACTGATTTCATCGTTAACTGATTTCATCGTTAACTGATTTCATCTTCATTTAACTGATTTCATCGTTAACTGATTTCATCGTTAACTGATTTCATCGTTAACTGATTTCATCTTCATTTAACTGATTTCATCGTTAACTGATTTCATCGTTAACTGATTTCATCTTCATTTAACTGATTTCATCTTCATTTAACTGATTTCATCGTTAACTGATTTCATCGTTAACTGATTTCATCTTCATTTAACTGATTTCATCGTTAACTGATTTCATCGTTAACTGATTTCATCGTTAACTGATTTCATCTTCATTTAACTGATTTCATCGTTAACTGATTTCATCGTTAACTGATTTCATCGTTAACTGATTTCATCTTCATTTAACTGATTTCATCGTTAACTGATTTCATCGTTAACTGATTTCATCTTCATTTAACTGATTTCATCGTTAACTGATTTCATCGTTAATTGATTTCATCGTTAACTGATTTCATTTTCATTCTTCATTTAACTGATTTCATCGTTAACTGATTTCATCGTTAACTGATTTCATCTTCATTTAACTGATTTCATCGTTAACTGATTTCATCGTTAATTGATTTCATCGTTAACTGATTTCATCTTCATTCTTCATTTAACTGATTTCATCGTTAACTGATTTCATCTTCATTTAACTGATTTCATCGTTAACTGATTTCATCGTTAACTGATTTCATCTCATTACTGATTTCATCGTTAACTGATTTCATCTTCATTCTTCATTAACTGATTTCATCTTTAACTGATTTCATCGTTAACTGATTTCATCTTCATTTAACTGATTTCATCGTTAACTGATTTCATCGTTAACTGATTTCATCGTTAACTGATTTCATCTTCATTTAACTGATTTCATCGTTAACTGATTTCATCGTTAACTGATTTCATCTTTAACTGATTTCATCTTCATTTAACTGATTTCATCGTTAACTGATTTCATCGTTAACTGATTTCATCGTTAACTGATTTCATCTTCATTTAACTGATTTCATTGTTAACTGATTTCATCGTTAACTGATTTCATCTTCATTTAACTGATTTCATCGTTAACTGATTTCATCGTTAACTGATTTCATCGTTAACTGATTTCATCTTCATTTAACTGATTTCATTTCATCTTCATTTAACTGATTTCATCGTTAACTGATTTCATCTTCATTTAACTGATTTCATCGTTAACTGATTTCATCGTTAACTGATTTCATCGTTAACTGATTTCATCTTTAACTGATTTCATCGTTAACTGATTTCATCTTCTTAACTGATTTCATCGTTAACTGATTTCATCTTCATTTAATTGATTTCATCGTTAACTGATTTCATCGTTAACTGATTTCATCGTTAACTGATTTCATCTTCATTTAACTGATTTCATCGTTAACTGATTTCATCGTTAACTGATTTCATCTTCATTTAACTGATTTCATCGTTAACTGATTTCATCGTTAATTGATTTCATCGTTAACTGATTTCATTTTCATTCTTCATTTAACTGATTTCATCGTTAACTGATTTCATCGTTAACTGATTTCATCTTCATTTAACTGATTTCATCGTTAACTGATTTCATCGTTAACTGATTTCATCTTCATTTAACTGATTTCATCGTTAACTGATTTCATCGTTAACTGATTTCATCGTTAACTGATTTCATCTTCATTTAACTGATTTCATCGTTAACTGATTTCATCGTTAACTGATTTCATCTTCATTTAACTGATTTCATCGTTAACTGATTTCATCGTTAACTGATTTCATCTTCATTTAACTGATTTCATTTCATTCTTCATTTAACTGATTTCATCGTTAACTGATTTCATCTTCATTTAACTGATTTCATCGTTAACTGATTTCATCGTTAACTGATTTCATCGTTAACTGATTTCATCTTTTAACTGATTTCATCGTTAACTGATTTCATCTTCATTAACTGATTTCATCGTTAACTGATTTCATCTTCATTTAACTGATTTCATCGTTAACTGATTTCATCGTTAACTGATTTCATCGTTAACTGATTTCATCTTCATTTAACTGATTTCATCGTTAACTGATTTCATCGTTAACTGATTTCATCTTCATTTAACTGATTTCATTTTCATTCTTCATTTAACTGATTTCATCGTTAACTGATTCTTCATCTTCATTTAACTGATTTCATCGTTAACTGATTTCATCGTTAACTGATTTCATCGTTTTAACTGATTTCATCGTTAACTGATTTCATCGTTAACTGATTTCATCTTCATTTAACTGATTTCATCGTTAACTGATTTCATCGTTAACTGATTTCATCGTTAACTGATTTCATCTTCATTTAACTGATTTCATCGTTAACTGATTTCATCGTTAACTGATTTCATCTTCATTTAACTGATTTCATCGTTAACTGATTTCATCGTTAATTGATTTCATCGTTAACTGATTTCATTTTCATTCTTCATTTAACTGATTTCATCGTTAACTGATTTCATCGTTAACTGATTTCATCTTCATTTAACTGATTTCATCGTTAACTGATTTCATCGTTAATTGATTTCATCGTTAACTGATTTCATCTTCATTCTTCATTTAACTGATTTCATCGTTAACTGATTTCATCTTCATTTAACTGATTTCATCGTTAACTGATTTCATCGTTAACTGATTTCATCGTTAACTGATTTCATCTTCATTTAACTGATTTCATCGTTAACTGATTTCATCTTCATTCTTCATTTAACTGATTTCATCTTTAACTGATTTCATCGTTAACTGATTTCATCTTCATTTAACTGATTTCATCGTTAATTGATTTCATCGTTAACTGATTTCATCGTTAACTGATTTCATCTTCATTTAACTGATTTCATCGTTAACTGATTTCATCGTTAACTGATTTCATCGTTAACTGATTTCATCGTTAACTGATTTCATCGTTAACTGATTTCATCGTTAACTGATTTCATCTTCATTTAATTGATTTCATCGTTAACTGATTTCATCGTTAACTGATTTCATCGTTAACTGATTTCATCTTCATTTAACTGATTTCATCGTTAACTGATTTCATCGTTAACTGATTTCATCGTTAACTGATTTCATCTTCATTTAACTGATTTCATCTTTAACTGATTTCATCGTTAACTGATTTCATCGTTAACTGATTTCATCTTCATTTAACTGATTTCATCGTTAACTGATTTCATCGTTAACTGATTTCATCGTTAACTGATTTCATTTCATTCTTCATTTAACTGATTTCATCGTTAACTGATTTCATCGTTAACTGATTTCATCTTCATTTAACTGATTTCATCGTTAACTGATTTCATCGTTAATTGATTTCATCGTTAACTGATTTCATCTTCATTCTTTCATTTAACTGATTTCATCGTTAACTGATTTCATCTTCATTTAACTGATTTCATCGTTAACTGATTTCATCGTTAACTGATTTCATCGTTAACTGATTTCATCTTCATTTAACTGATTTCATCGTTAACTGATTTCATCTTCATTCTTCATTTAACTGATTTCATCTTTAACTGATTTCATCGTTAACTGATTTCATCTTCATTTAACTGATTTCATCGTTAATTGATTTCATCGTTAACTGATTTCATCGTTAACTGATTTCATCTTCATTTAACTGATTTCATCGTTAATTGATTTCATCGTTAACTGATTTCATCGTTAATTGATTTCATCGTTAACTGATTTCATCGTTAACTGATTTCATCGTTAACTGATTTCATCTTCATTTAATTGATTTCATCGTTAACTGATTTCATCGTTAACTGATTTCATCGTTAACTGATTTCATCTTCATTTAACTGATTTCATCGTTAACTGATTTCATCGTTAACTGATTTCATCTTCATTTAACTGATTTCATCGTTAACTGATTTCATCGTTAACTGATTTCATCTTCATTAACTGATTTCATCGTTAACTGATTTCATCGTTAATTGATTTCATCGTTAACTGATTTCATTTTCATTCTTCATTTAACTGATTTCATCGTTAACTGATTTCATCGTTAACTGATTTCATCTTCATTTAACTGATTTCATCGTTAACTGATTTCATCGTTAATTGATTTCATCGTTAACTGATTTCATCTTCATTCTTCATTTAACTGATTTCATCGTTAACTGATTTCATCTTCATTTAACTGATTTCATCGTTAACTGATTTCATCGTTAACTGATTTCATCGTTAACTGATTTCATCTTCATTTAACTGATTTCATCGTTAACTGATTTCATCTTCATTCTTCATTTAACTGATTTCATCTTTAACTGATTTCATCGTTAACTGATTTCATCTTCATTTAACTGATTTCATCGTTAATTGATTTCATCGTTAACTGATTTCATCGTTAACTGATTTCATCTTCATTTAACTGATTTCATCGTTAACTGATTTCATCGTTAACTGATTTCATCTTTAACTGATTTCATCTTCATTTAACTGATTTCATCGTTAACTGATTTCATCGTTAACTGATTTCATCGTTAACTGATTTCATCGTTAACTGATTTCATCTTCATTTAACTGATTTCATTGTTAACTGATTTCATCGTTAACTGATTTCATCTTCATTTAACTGATTTCATCGTTAACTGATTTCATCGTTAACTGATTTCATCGTTAACTGATTTCATCTTCATTTAACTGATTTCATTTTCATTCTCATTTAACTGATTTCATCGTTAACTGATTTCATCTTCATTTAACTGATTTCATCGTTAACTGATTTCATCGTTAACTGATTTCATCGTTAACTGATTTCATCTTTAACTGATTTCATCGTTAACTGATTTCATCTTCATTTAACTGATTTCATCGTTAACTGATTTCATCTTCATTTAATTGATTTCATCGTTAACTGATTTCATCGTTAACTGATTTCATCGTTAACTGATTTCATCTTCATTTAACTGATTTCATCGTTAACTGATTTCATCGTTAACTGATTTCATCTTCATTTAACTGATTTCATCGTTAACTGATTTCATCGTTAATTGATTTCATCGTTAACTGATTTCATTTTCATTCTTCATTTAACTGATTTCATCGTTAACTGATTTCATCGTTAACTGATTTCATCTTCATTTAACTGATTTCATCGTTAACTGATTTCATCGTTAACTGATTTCATCTTCATTTAACTGATTTCATCGTTAACTGATTTCATCGTTAACTGATTTCATCGTTAACTGATTTCATCTTCATTTAACTGATTTCATTTGTTAACTGATTTCATCGTTAACTGATTTCATCTTCATTTAACTGATTTCATTTTCATTCTTCATTTAACTGATTTCATCGTTAACTGATTTCATCTTCATTTAACTGATTTCATCGTTAACTGATTTCATCGTTAACTGATTTCATCGTTAACTGATTTCATCTTTAACTGATTTCATCGTTAACTGATTTCATCTTCATTTAACTGATTTCATCGTTAACTGATTTCATCTTCATTTAATTGATTTCATCGTTAACTGATTTCATCGTTAACTGATTTCATCGTTAACTGATTTCATCTTCATTTAACTGATTTCATTTTCATTCTTCATTTAACTGATTTCATCGTTAACTGATTTCATCTTCATTTAACTGATTTCATCGTTAACTGATTTCATCGTTAACTGATTTCATCGTTAACTGATTTCATCTTTAACTGATTTCATCGTTAACTGATTTCATCTTCATTTAACTGATTTCATCGTTAACTGATTTCATCTTCATTTAATTGATTTCATCGTTAACTGATTTCATCGTTAACTGATTTCATCGTTAACTGATTTCATCTTCATTTAACTGATTTCATCGTTAACTGATTTCATCGTTAACTGATTTCATCTTCATTTAACTGATTTCATCGTTAACTGATTTCATCGTTAATTGATTTCATCGTTAACTGATTTCATTTTCATTCTTCATTTAACTGATTTCATCGTTAACTGATTTCATCGTTAACTGATTTCATCTTCATTTAACTGATTTCATCGTTAACTGATTTCATCGTTAACTGATTTCATCTTCATTTAACTGATTTCATCGTTAACTGATTTCATCGTTAACTGATTTCATCGTTAACTGATTTTCATCGTTAACTGATTTCATCTTCATTTAACTGATTTCATTGTTAACTGATTTCATCGTTAACTGATTTCATCTTCATTTAACTGATTTCATCGTTAACTGATTTCATCGTTAACTGATTTCATCGTTAACTGATTTCATCTTCATTTAACTGATTTCATTTTCATTCTTCATTTAACTGATTTCATCGTTAACTGATTTCATCTTCATTTAACTGATTTCATCGTTAACTGATTTCATCGTTAACTGATTTCATCGTTAACTGATTTCATCTTTAACTGATTTCATCGTTAACTGATTTCATCTTCATTTAACTGATTTCATCGTTAACTGATTTCATCTTCATTTAATTGATTTCATCGTTAACTGATTTCATCGTTAACTGATTTCATCTTCATTTAACTGATTTCATCGTTAACTGATTTCATCGTTAATTGATTTCATCGTTAACTGATTCATTTTCATTCTTCATTTAACTGATTTCATCGTTAACTGATTTCATCGTTAACTGATTTCATCTTCATTTAACTGATTTCATCGTTAACTGATTTCATCGTTAATTGATTTCATCGTTAACTGATTTCATCTTCATTCTTCATTTAACTGATTTCATCGTTAACTGATTTCATCTTCATTTAACTGATTTCATCGTTAACTGATTTCATCGTTAACTGATTTCATCGTTAACTGATTTCATCTTCATTTAACTGATTTCATCGTTAACTGATTTCATCTTCATTCTTCATTTAACTGATTTCATCTTTAACTGATTTCATCGTTAACTGATTTCATCTTCATTTAACTGATTTCATCGTTAATGATTTCATCGTTAACTGATTTCATCGTTAACTGATTTCATCGTTAACTGATTTCATCTTCATTTAACTGATTTCATCGTTAATTGATTTCATCGTTAACTGATTTCATCGTTAATTGATTTCATCGTTAACTGATTTCATCGTTAACTGATTTCATCGTTAACTGATTTCATCTTCATTTAACTGATTTCATCGTTAACTGATTTCATCGTTAACTGATTTCATCGTTAACTGATTTCATCTTCATTTAACTGATTTCATCGTTAACTGATTTCATCGTTAACTGATTTCATCGTTAACTGATTTCATCTTCATTTAACTGATTTCATCGTTAACTGATTTCATCGTTAACTGATTTCATCGTTAACTGATTTCATCTTCATTTAACTGATTTCATCGTTAACTGATTTCATCGTTAACTGATTTCATCTTCATTTAACTGATTTCATCGTTAACTGATTTCATCGTTAATTGATTTCATCGTTAACTGATTTCATTTCATTCTTCATTTAACTGATTTCATCGTTAACTGATTTCATCGTTAACTGATTTCATCTTCATTTAACTGATTTCATCGTTAACTGATTTCATCGTTAATTGATTTCATCGTTAACTGATTTCATCGTTAACTGATTTCATCGTTAACTGATTTCATCTTCATTTAACTGATTTCATCGTTAACTGATTTCATCGTTAACTGATTTCATCGTTAACTGATTTCATCTTCATTTAACTGATTTCATCGTTAACTGATTTCATCGTTAACTGATTTCATCTTTTAACTGATTTCATCGTTAACTGATTTCATCGTTAACTGATTTCATCTTCATTTAACTGATTTCATCGTTAACTGATTTCATCGTTAACTGATTTCATCTTTAACTGATTTCATCGTTAACTGATTTCATCTTCATTTAACTGATTTCATCGTTAACTGATTTCATCTTCATTTAACTGATTTCATCGTTAACTGATTTCATCGTTAACTGATTTCATCGTTAACTGATTTCATCTTCATTTAACTGATTCCATCGTTAACTGATTTCATCTTCATTTAACTGATTTCCATCGTTAACTGATTTCATCGTTAACTGATTTCATCGTTAACTGATTTCATCTTCATTTAACTGATTTCATCGTTAACTGATTTCATCTTCATTTAACTGATTTCATCGTTAACTGATTTCATCGTTAACTGATTTCATCTTCATTTAACTGATTTCATCGTTAACTGATTTCATCGTTAACTGATTTCATCGTTAACTGATTTCATCTTCATTTAACTGATTTCATCGTTAACTGATTTCATCGTTAACTGATTTCATCGTTAACTGATTTCATCTTCATTTAAATGATTTCATCGTTAACTGATTTCATCGTTAACTGATTTCATCTTTAACTGATTTCATCGTTAACTGATTTCATCTTCATTTAACTGATTTCATCGTTAACTGATTTCATCGTTAACTGATTTCATCGTTAACTGATTTCATCTTTAACTGATTTCATCGTTAACTGATTTCATCTTCATTTAACTGATTTCATCGTTAACTGATTTCATCTCATTTAACTGATTTCATCGTTAACTGATTTCATCGTTAACTGATTTCATCGTTAACTGATTTCATCTTCATTTAACTGATTTCATCGTTAACTGATTTCATCTTCATTTAACTGATTTCATCGTTAACTGATTTCATCGTTAACTGATTTCATCGTTAACTGATTTCATCTTCATTTAACTGATTTCATCGTTAACTGATTTCATCTTCATTTAACTGATTTCATCGTTAACTGATTTCATCGTTAACTGATTTCATCTTCATTTAACTGATTCCATCGTTAACTGATTTCATCGTTAACTGATTTCATCGTTAACTGATTTCATCTTCATTTAACTGATTTCATCGTTAACTGATTTCATCGTTAACTGATTTCATCTTCATTTAACTGATTTCATTTTCATTCTTCATTTAACTGATTTCATCGTTAACTGATTTCATCTTCATTTAACTGATTTCATCGTTAACTGATTTCATCGTTAACTGATTTCATCTTCATTTAACTGATTCCATCGTTAACTGATTTCATCGTTAACTGATTTCATCGTTAACTGATTTCATCTTCATTTAACTGATTTCATCGTTAACTGATTTCATCGTTAACTGATTTCATTACTTTCATTTAACTGATTTCATTTTCATTCTTCATTTAACTGATTTCATCGTTAACTGATTTCATCTTCATTTAACTGATTTCATCGTTAACTGATTTCATCGTTAACTGATTTCATCGTTAACTGATTCATCTCATTAACTGATTCATCGTTAACTGATTTCATCGTTAACTGATTTCATCTTCATTTAACTGATTTCATCGTTAACTGATTTCATCGTTAACTGATTTCATCGTTAACTGATTTCATCGTTAACTGATTTCATCGTTAACTGATTTCATCGTTAACTGATTTCATCTTCATTTAACTGATTTCATCGTTAACTGATTTCATCGTTAACTGATTTCATCTTCATTTAACTGATTTCCATCGTTAACTGATTTCATCGTTAACTGATTTCATCGTTAACTGATTTCATCTTCATTAACTGATTTCATCGTTAACTGATTTCATCTTCATTTAACTGATTTCATCGTTAACTGATTTCATCGTTAACTGATTTCATCGTTAACTGATTTCATCGTTAACTGATTTCATCTTCATTTAACTGATTTCATCGTTAACTGATTTCATCGTTAACTGATTTCATCTTCATTTAACTGATTTCATCGTTAACTGATTTCATCGTTAACTGATTTCATCTTCATTTAACTGATTTCATTTTCATTCTTCATTTAACTGATTTCATCGTTAACTGATTTCATCTTCATTTAACTGATTTCATCGTTAACTGATTTCATCGTTAACTGATTTCATCGTTAACTGATTTCATCTTCATTTAACTGATTTCATCGTTAACTGATTTCATCTTCATTTAACTGATTTCATCGTTAACTGATTTCATCGTTAACTGATTTCATCGTTAACTGATTTCATCTTCATTTAACTGATTTCATCGTTAACTGATTCATCGTTAACTGATTTCATCGTTAACTGATTTCATCTTCATTTAACTGATTTCATCGTTAACTGATTTCATCGTTAACTGATTTCATCTTCATTTAACTGATTTCATCGTTAACTGATTTCATCGTTAACTGATTTCATCTTCATTTAACTGATTTCATCGTTAACTGATTTCATCGTTAACTGATTTCATCGTTAACTGATTTCATCTTCATTTAACTGATTTCATCGTTAACTGATTTCATCTTCATTCTTCATTTAACTGATTTCATCGTTAACTGATTTCATCGTTAACTGATTTCATCTTCATTTAACTGATTTCATCGTTAATTGATTTCATCGTTAACTGATTTCATCGTTAATTGATTTCATCGTTAACTGATTTCATCGTATTAACTGATTTCATCGTTAACTGATTTCATCTTCATTCTTCATTTAACTGATTTCATCGTTAACTGATTTCATCGTTAACTGATTTCATCGTTAACTGATTTCATCTTCATTTAACTGATTTCATCGTTAACTGATTTCATCGTTAACTGATTTCATCTTCATTTAACTGATTCATCGTTAACTGATTTCATCGTTAACTGATTTCATCGTTAACTGATTTCATCTTCATTTAACTGATTTCATCGTTAACTGATTTCATCGTTAACTGATTTCATCTTCATTTAACTGATTTCATTTTCATTCTTCATTTAACTGATTTCATCGTTAACTGATTTCATCTTCATTTAACTGATTTCATCGTTAACTGATTTCATCGTTAACTGATTTCATCTCATTTAACTGATTCATCG